>NW_024581131.1:5675457-6016658 GCF_017639235.1 Corvus kubaryi
CGCGCCGCGCTGCCCGTGCGGGGGGCGGCGCAGGGCCCTGCTCGGGCGGGTTTGGGGCGGCGCCGGGTCGGGAACGGGCGGGGCGGGGCGGGCGGAGGAGCCGCGGCACCTCCCGCCCCCAGCGCCATTGGCGGGGCCGGGCCGGCGGGGGCGGGCGGCCGGGACAGCGGCGGGGAGCCCGGGCCGAGCGAGCCACGGTCGCTGCTCCGCTCCGCACCGCCGTACCATGGTGGGGGATCACTGCAGCCTCCCCGGTGAACGGCCCGTGCTCGCCCAGAGTCCCAAGCCCGGACTAAGCTGCAAGATGGTCCTGCAGGCGGTGGGCAAAGTGCTGCGGTAAGGACGGGTCCGGCGGTGGCCGTGGCGCCGGGCGGGCGGGCGGCTGCCCACGGGGCTGCCCGGGAGAGGAGGGAGCTGGAGCTCGAGTGGAAACTCCGGCCGGGGCGACGGGCGCTCCTCAGCCCCGCTCTTCTCCGGAGGACGGAGGGACGCTGCTTTTGGCTCCCTCTGGGTCTTGTGTAGCGGTCGGGGAGGCTGGAAGTTGGAACAGCAATAAGCGCTTGGAGAGGAATATTTGTTCTCACTTAATACGGCAGTCAAGTTTTGTTAGCGCTTTCATGAGAACTGAATTTCCAGGACGTAAGCAGACAGCGAAGGTCCTGGCTTGCCTGAATAAGGAATCTGACCAAGATGCTACATATGCTTTGGCAAGCTTTCTACAGAAATGTTGTAAGATGAGGGGAAAAAATTGCTCATGTAGCTCAGAAGGGCTTGTGTGAACACTGAGACGTGGATGACTACTGAGACCAAAACCAGACTCTTTGGCAAAGGATGTGCAGTAATTTGATTCGGAGGAGTTCTGACCCGTTCTGGTTGGCAGGGAAAAACGTCACCACAAATATTAGGATTAGCAGCCTCGTTCTTCAACAACTGTAGCTTTTTTATTTTAGTTGTGTTCAGATATTTTTCTGGGATCTCTGCAGAGTTGCACTGTTGCTCCAAAAAGGAGCCTTGTTCCTCCAGCATAACTTTATTTGGCAAGCTTTCGTTCGTCCCCGTTTCCTACTGTCTGTTGCCAGTTGTTAAATGTTTGTCAACAGAAACATTATCCCTCTCTTCCTCTGTTGACTCATGTCTCTCCCCAAGCGAGTTTAGGGGAGCCATTTATTCAAGCAGAATGTTCTGATCACAGCAGCTGAGCTCTGGCTGGGATTTCAGCTAGAGGAGTTCACTGGTCTTGAAGCAGCCTTGATGGGCACAGCTGCTTAGATTTGTTCTTAAAGAAGTCCGGTATTACAGTTTTGGGGATTTTTTCCCCCCGTTGAAAATACTTTCCTGTGGAAAACATTAGTTTAAAGAATTGAAGTTTCAGCTTTTTAATGGGTTTAGTGTCCTTTCTGTGCATTTTTGGGGGGCAGAGTGTCTATAATTCAATATGGTGTTACACAGCTGGTCATATCATAAAATCCTTTGGCCAGCGGCTTGCTATTCATGATGTGAACCTTTTGAAGTTTTTGGTAGCTGTTCTGTTGGCAGCACTCCCAGATGTAAATAGATGGGTGCCTCTGTGGAGAAGAATTGCCAGACCTTTTGTTAAGCATCTATGGCAGTTTATTTTAAAGTATAGGTAAGTTCTTGTGACTTAGCAGTGAAATGCATATTTTTGATTAGTTCAGCGCATGCTTTTTAAAAAATGTAACATTAACCTCAGCCTTTCTCCTACTGGAGTACGTGCAGAAATTCTGTATAATTTTATTTGCTTTTCATCTTAAGATTTATTTTCTACGCGTACTATAATACTATCATGAAAGCAGGAAAATATTGTTGTCACACATGAAATGTTTTGGACTTGTAAATTAATAGCATAACTTGATTTTGCCGAGCTGTTATTAAGTGGGGGTGTTTACTATTTTGTAGTTGAGTGTTTTTTTAATGTGTCTTTTTGTTTTGGGTTATCTCCTTTTGCTCATGGTTAGAGAGAAATGTGAAGTCACAAAAACTTTCTTTAGATGCCAGACTGGTTCTCTTATTTCTCATCTTGAATCTGGTTCGGATGCCTTATCTGACCTTATGTGTGTTACATCATCTTGCTTTGTTCTGTAAAACATAAACTCAGCCTAGTCTGCAAAGAGCTCAGGCAGTGTGAGAGCACAGGCACTGGTGAGGAGCCAGGTAAATACTACATTAAATCAAAGTTTCCTTACTGCAGAAATGGGATATTAGTGCTTAAGAAAGTGTGAGCCCAGTCAGCGATGGTGAAAGAAGGAACCACATGGGACCTTGTTTAGGCCAAAAATGGTGGCTTGGCGACAGCTGTGATGGGATTTCTCTGAACAGAAGCATCCAGAGCTGAGATTATTGTTGGTAGAAAAGAACAGGGACCTTAAATGTCCTGTGTTTGAATGCAGAGGTGCAATGCCACCCTGACAGAGTGGCCACCTCACATGGTAATACATAAGTTGTAGTCATAAGAAGTTAAATGAGATGTATCCCAAACATCTTGCCTTCTCTTTCAGAATAAAGGTATTAAATACCACTTTTAAGCTTGGCCACCTGAAACTTCTGTATGAGTTTCCTGCAGTCTATACAATGCTAAACACTGCATGGAGTAATTTGTCTTCTGTTGATCAGGCCATTGCCAGTGGCTTGGTGATGAGGTCAAAGGATATCTTGCTTATGCACAGCCTGGTGTTATGAGCAGGCCACTGCATTTTAAGCCCTTTTCTCAGGACTAACTGGGAACCGTCATGATCACAGTTTCCTCCCAGCCTTCCACAGCCTGCCAAGGAATTGCAGAAATTCACAATGGACAAGGGATAGAATGCCTGTGTTCACTCTAAACTGCCTCCACTCTGTCTCTCTCCTGCTTGTGAATTATAAAGCTCAGTTGTTCTTGTACAATACTTAATCAGTTTGATCTTCTTCACAGAAGATTTGTTGTGTTATTTACGTTGAGTGTGTGTAGGTACAACTAACACAGTTGAAGCTTTTAACATGCAAGCTGTTTTCATTAGTTAGTGGATCCAGGTCCTCCTGCCTGCTGGGTGCTGGCAGGGTGGTGGGATAGTGTGTGTGTGTGTGTGTGTGTTTGTGTGTCATGTGTTGATAGTAACAGCTGCCAGAGGAGGAATCAATACATGGAGGAAACGAGGAGGGAGGTGTGAGGAAGCAGAAAGACTTCATGAGAAGAGCAGTCCTGGGAACCTGAGAAGAGTTTAAAAGAGCATGGGGGAAAGACAGCTGAACCCAAAAGGGGGGAAAATGTAACAAAAGCAGCAGATGTGTTCTCAGTCTCTCTAATTAATGTTTTATGAAAGCTACAGTTAGGTTTATTGCTCTTCTAAATTATTAGTGATTCAGCTATGAAGAACTCCGGAGATGCTTGTATCTTTCATCATATTGGTTAGTAAACTGTGTTTAACACTTCAGGGATGGGACGAAGGCTGCATACTTGTAGTGATTAAAAAAAATTGAAACACCAATAGAAAAGTGTCGTCTCCTCTTTAAATTAGTCATAGCATAGCTGAAAAGTTCCTTAACACGGTGTTTAATTAGGGCTGTTTAATTTCTTTTTGCTTCATATGTTTTTGAAATACGTTAATGTCATTTTTTCCCCTTTTCTGTAATGAATTGTGCTATTATTTAGCCCATAATTAGAGAGGAAGAAAAACCTAAAATAGATGCAGTTTTTCTGGTTTTTGTTTTTTTAATTTCTGTGAGTTGGTGGTTCTGGAGAGAGGTGGAAGGAGAAAGGGCAGAGTATCATGTGAAAACTTGGAATATTATTCTATTTTTTAGCATTATTTCATTAGTTGTCCAAGTTTCTTGTGGCACCATGGATTCCTGTTGGCTTCCTTGCAAAAGTCTGCATTTTACTGGCCTCAAGCAGCACAAGTGGAAGGAAGACTCTGGTTCCTGCGATCTCTCCTGTCTTTAGTCCCAGCGGGTAACAGAGCCAGCCATAAGTGTTTTTCGGAGCCACATGCTGCTGATTTCAGGACAAAATGTTCACTGCCTGTGCCAGTACCTGAGTCCTGATTCAGCTGCTTGAGTGTGTTTGTAGTGCTGTGACACTTTGGGTGCTGTGCTGGTGATTTTCATAGGCTGTTCCTTGTACAGCTTCCTAGTCAGTGTGTTTCCTTTTAAGTCTCCAGTGAAACTGGGTCCTTCTGGGATAGTTGACTATTAATCAGGAATACAGAGAAAGAGAAATGATGCAGGCTACAGAGTTGTGATGTCATTGTGTAGTGTCTTTTGATAAATTACAGGATGGTTTACATGTACGCACATTACCGGATGAGTGTGGGAATAGATCAGTTAAACCTTCCCTTTCTCTTAAGAGCCTCCCTTTTTACAGCATTTTACAGGGATTTGATTTGGATACCAACTAAAAATAAAACAACCAACCCCACTCTTTTTTTGAGTAAGTGCTTTTCAAAAGTGTAGTAAGTTGTCTTCAGTGATAGTGTGATAATGATTGTTTCATTTGGATAAATTAGCAAGTTTGAGTTGGCATTCTGGATGCTGCTATATTATAGCCAGCACTTAAAAAAAAAATTTAATTAAATTCCTTCTCTATTTCTCAATTCATAGCAAGATGAGGAAGAAACCAGGTTAATTTTGACACTGCATTCTGTTTCTTAGGTGATCAGCCAAGGTTGTCTTGTGTTCACGAACCGGGACATAGATGGGTAGGAGCAGAGGAGCTTCTCCTCTGCTGCCTGGATTCCCATGGCTGAAGACAGCTGTTGTCTGTGATGCTTGCATGTATCAGCAGGACTAAAGCAAATATTTAAAAAGTCAATCCTATTTTATTCTAATTTAGGCAGAAACATTTTTCAGTAATTTAGTCCAGTTCACAGTATTAGAAAGTAATTAGAAGAGCCTTGTTTAACACTGGCTAATCTGATTAATGCAAAGGCCTGGGACAGGCAGAAGAGAAGGGAGGGAGGACAGTATGCAGGGAAAGGGGCTTATAGGCAAAATGCTCTTCAGAGCCACGTTGGCTATTTTTATCCTGTTCTTTTTCTTTCTCCGTCCCACAACTTTCCTTTGTACAGAAATAGTTCAAAATGTTTATGGTTCAGGGAAACTGACATCAGTAGTTGTCATGCTGTGTCCTGCTGAATATTTCTGTAACAGGAGCTGATTCCTCATTCAATGATGGCCTTTTGGGACTCTCAGCTGCTCAGAACTGGTGACACTATGGGGCAGTAACATCCTGTGCTTTGGTAAGGGGTGACCAGGCAGGAGGGACTCCGGTGGCTCTTCTGTGTGTATGGGAGCACAGATGTGCTTGTGGAGATTGCTCTTTGATGTGAGTGTCCTGTCGTCGGGACAGAGGCTTGCAGGAAGCACGCCTGGGTGGCATTGCCAGCCTGGTGGACTCATCTGGCTGGGATGTGCCCGCTGGAGAGGCGGCTCTCCCTGCATGTGCTGGGTGTTCCCAGCATACACAGGTAGCAAAGTCTCTTCTGGCTGTAGATAGAAAATTTGTAGTGCTCTGCTTGATGTTCGGCCCCACTGCAAGCTGTCAGAAACCTCTGGCAAGGCCATGTCATGACTGGGGCTCTTGTTGGAGCTCAGAACTTGGAGCAGTGCTCTGGAAAGATTCTGTGTCTCACTGGTGGGTCCAGCACACTAGGCACTCCTCTCTTTCTTTGGGATAGTCGTCTGCCTGCTCACTTGTGTTCACTGCAGGAGTGTCATGACCCTGGGGCATTTGTGAACATTGGTGAACCATGTACAGTGCATTAACTTAATGAAGAACTTGGTGTCTTTCTTCAGAGGTATTTACAGCATTAAGTTGTATTTTGGTTGCGTGTTCCACATTCTGGGAAGCGATAGCCAGAGGGAGGGCACTGCTAAAATTCTTCTCTGTGTTGAAACAACCCTCTAAGGTGTCTCCAGAGCTCGTACAGAAAGGGCTCCTGGCCAAGGTTTAATAGCATTTTCCTCTTGTTTAGAGGCAAAAATATGCTGCTTTTTTAACTGAAGATGCCTCCTGGACACTTTACAAAGAATAGGTTTGACTGTAATCTCAGACTTGTGAAATTATTCACCCTTCTTTTATCTTGTTTTCTTGGTATGCATCTGTTTCATTATAGGATTTGTTCCAGATTTTAGCTTCTTGTTTCAGTCTGGAAGATTATTTCAGTTTATATATGAGCAAAGTATGAGTGTGCAACATGCATCCTTCTGGGAGATGACTACAGTTCCTGGTTTGTCTCTTTGTTTCCTATGTTGCAATAGCCCATGTTTCTGGTGCTGCTCTCTATGGGAAAATTATCTATTCCACACAATTTCTGTCTGCTGTTCTCTGGGATCTCAAATGTCTGTGCACTCCAAGACCTTTACCAGGTAGGTTTTTAGGAGAAAAATAAATCCTCTGTAGAAGAGCTTTTCTCTTGCCATTTTTGGTTTTTTTTGAAGAGGTGTGGTGTTAGGAATGCGATCTCCTGTCAGTTGTCCTGTCTCTAAGATGGCTAAGACAAAATATATCTGTTCCTCTATCATACATCTCTCTGTGACTGCACCAAAATTGAGTTTGTTAAAGTATTCTTTTGTTGAGGGGGATTTTTTAATTCTTTTTCTTAATCCCTGGTGCTGTGTGATTCAACAGAATCTTAAACTTCAGCGAATTGCTGTCAGAGAAGAGATGTTGCATTTCTTTTAAGAGCTGCCAGCACCTAGTCTCTGGAAAGGGGAGGGGATTGGATGTATGGATTAACCCTTTCTTCCAGCTTTCTGAAGAAAAACCCCACTTCTTTTGAGTGAATGGAGCCCATTAGCACTGAAGCCGGGTTGCTTGAGCTTGTCAGAAAATGCTGCTCTCTTAATTTTGCAAGTTCTTTTCTGTCTGATACGGAAATAAGTTTAGAAATGATTTTGCTCAGACAGCAGGAACTGGTAGCAGCAGATGCTCCCCAGGTGAAAGGAACATTGTGGATGTCTGTGTGATTCCTTTTATTTTTAAAAAAGGAAAAATCAGCAGTGAGTGCAGCTGTCCTCAGAAGGGCAGATAGTGAAAATATTAAAATTCTTAGCTTGCTATCTGGAAAAAGTAGTCCTGGCACACCATCCAAAGTACATGGAGTTACTGAAGGAAAGAAGGCTTGGGTTTCTTCATTGGTGGTTTATGTAACTTCACACAGAGGTGAGATGACATGAGGTGCACCTTGGTGGCTCCACTCACACTCCAGACACCCAGATCTGCTCTTCAGTCCGATGTGTCCACACATCCCAGGCTCAGAACACCAAAGCCTTACAGCGAAAGTGCTGACTGTCAGCAGGATACATTTAGCACAACAGGGAAAAGGGAAATTGTGATAAAGAGGCTTTGCTGATTCCTTCCTTTACAGAGTCCCCAGTTTGATGTGACTGATGTATTTCTTCAGAGCAAACCTATGCAGGGAAAAGATAAAGCTGGTGGTCTTGAGACCACATTCTGTGCGGGACAGAGGGGAAATTCTATTCTGTCTCAACTGAAATAGTAGTTTTTCTGTTGTTTTGCAGCATAGAAAGGTTTTTTCATGTCTAGGTATGTCATTCAAACCAGTACATTTTTAAATCCACACATAACCATGCCTTGCTTTGAGGTGTGACTCCGGTTTGCAAAAGCTGGGGTGGAAATGTGGCCTCACATTGTGTTTTGAGCAATGTCTCAAGTGTTGTTCTCAGCGTCCATGAACTGATCAGTTGCAAGTCCACATGAACAGTTAAAGATCCTTTTGTCATTTGCACGTGCAGCCAAGGGAGTGAAACAACTTCAGCACACAACTGTTCATCTAATTTTAGTATTTGGTTCTGAAAATTACTGGTTTTCCTTAACCAGTTCCTTGGTTGTGCTTTCAGCCTTTAATTAAAAGACTGAATTTGTGTTTTAGCAGGCCCTTGGAGGTAACATTACAAGTTTGAGTATATCTATGGGGTTTTTCCTGGTTGCTAGTGGATCAGTATATCTGTAAAGGTGTTTCTACTTGCTTTTCAGTCTCCTGTGGTGTATCTGGAAAAGTAATAAATTAGGGTTGGGAATCACTGCTGTCTCACTAGCTAATTAGCAGTGCTCTAACTGTACCAGTAATTAAACCATTACCCATCCTACTATTTTTTTGATCAGTCATTCATATGTTCTTTACTTTGGCCTATGAATCCATAGAGTTTGTATTTTAAATAGATTTTTTTTTTCCCTTCCTCTGTTGTATAGAAAAGCTTCAATGTGCTGTTTTCTAAGAAATTCTGAAACAGCTGTGTGCTGTGGTTGACAAAACTGAACAGAGCATTGCATCATTCTGTCAAAAATCTTTAAAAATTAACTGCATGGTTACTCTAGTGAAAGTTTTGTACATATCATTTGTTAATGAAAGTTATGTAATTAAGATAATGCTTTGATTCCTTTTACCACTGACTTTCTTGCCCTGTGAGGAGACACACAATTTATGCCTTCTAACTATGGACTTCAATTTTTAACAAGATAGTTCACACTAAAACTGAAAGGCCCTCACAGGATCTGGTCTAAGGCATACCAGGGGAGATGGGACTTCCCTGAACTGACTGTGGTTTAAATTAAAGCCAAAATATTAACAAAAGGGGGGGGAAATAATTTTTGATCTCTGCCATTGAGAACTGACCTTGACGTATGATATTTTCTAGATATCTTCCTAATTAAAATGCTGTGGTTAATTTAAAGTGTAAGAGATGAGTTTGTGGAGCTTGATCCAGAGGATGAAAATTTCGGGTGGGGTTGCTTTCCTCACATTGGTATTTCTTTGCCCAGCCTGCTCAATAACTAATGACTGGTAGGTGATGGAATTCCCCCCAGCTGTGTGTCTCAGTGCCACAAGATGCACATGTGTGTGCTAGTACACATGCTTTGAAAGTGAGGTGACAGGTGCAGGCCTGCAAAATTGCTTATGAATAGTGAAAACAAGTTAAATTTTCTTTCCCCTATGCTATGTATCTGAGTATGTATTGTGTACTGAAGCTCCTGCAAAGAAAGCTGAGATGTTTGAAGTAGCTCTGTTCTTACCTGTGTTTCCGTGTGCACTCTCAGTTGTGTGCCCTAGCACATTTCTATCCCATTAAACCACATTTTTTCTGATGGAAAGCAGACAAAGTTTATGTGAAGGCTTCAGCTTCACATAAAAATCACATGAAATCCTTCTTAATGTGTGATTACATATAGGTGTTGTTTTCCAAGATGGAACTGTAGCAGGAAGGCAGGTGATGAACTTATTTTCAGTCTCTTCCCAAGAGGAATACCTAACTTATCCTTCTGATGCAGGGCACTTTTTGTGCCTAAACAGTTGTAATTTCAGATTATAAGTACACGAGACACTATATGCACCCATCTTCCAAAACGCAGTATGTGGGTGAGCTTGACTTGCATATCTAACATGGTTTTGCTGTTGCAGGTTTTCTTTAGGCTACAGTGGTACTTAAAACTAGCCTGTATTGTCAGATCATTTTTGGTTGTTGTCATACAAAGAGAGCTTGCAAGGCAAGAAGGCAGTGAGGAAACTAATCCATTTTTTTACACAGAGAAACTTGTCTGCACCCTGGTACTCTCTGAACAGAGCAAGCTGTCTGCATTTGTATATCTTGGGTTATATAGAGAGAAGTCTGATTGCTGAGGCCAGGTTGCCATGGTGAAATAATTCCCAGCAATTAAAGCACAGTTCCATCCTGAAAAGCAACTCTGTGCAAGCTATGTTGTGAAATCCCACATTTACAAGGCTATGAGGTTTCCAAATCAAATTTGCTTGGTTTAGAAATAAAAAGGTATCTTTGCAGTCTTCCAGCTCTACAAACTTCATCAGGGTTGGGACATAACAGTGCCTTCAGTGATTTATGTGCTCTGGTGGTGAACTCCCTCCCCGCAAAGGTGCACCACAGGGTACTGGATGTGCTCATCTAGAGATAACAGGGCTGCATCAGAGTAACCAGGAGAAGCAGTTGCTGCCAAAACCTGAATTTAATAATGACGTAAAAGTCAAAATAACTCTGTGTTCCAGTAGGAGATTAGAGGATAATAAATTACTGATTAAACTAATAGACATGTCAGAAAAGACATGGGGAATAGATATGTTAATTGAAATTTTTTGTGCTTTTACTACAGTACGTTAAATTTTTCTTTCAATTTGCAGAGTTTAAAAATCTTAAAAAAGAGATAAAAGGGTTTTTTTGTCAATTACATTGTTCTTCCTTGTTCTCAGCAAGCAGTATTTCTGGCCTCCCGAATTTCAAACTGTCTGCTGAAAAAATGCTGCTCTGAATATAATAACAAACCTGACAGATCTATATTTGTCTTCCCCAGAGTGAAAAAGGTGTTAAAAGCCACCTCAAAACTTGCTTTCAAATCTTGGTGCAGATCACTTGTTCTCAAGGCTCCGTGGGTGACCTTTCCACTGCAGCACATGTAACAACCAGGCTTGCTGTCCCTGCCATTGTCTGCTCTCAGCTGAGAGCCAATTTTCTCCTTCCTCTGTGTGTGTTATTTAAAGAAGCGTAAGGTGTGCTGTAGATCTCTTGCCTTGGAGTGCAATGTTTTTTTGTTTTAGAGAAAGAACTGTTATCTCTGCTGGTTTCCAGAGGCCCTTGGAGAACTAGCTGAGATGTAAACATTTACATGTGCAGATATCTGGTGAAATGAATCCTGGGCCTACTGTGTAGCTGCACTATGGGAGTGTATTTAGCAGTGAAGGATGATGAGGAAGCATTTGTGTTGCTTGAATACTAATGGCATTTTTCCTCTAAGGGAGGCAAGGATACAGGAGCATCCTTATCTTGGTATTGTGTATGGGCCTGGTGGGTTTGGAGTGTTTGCCTGGGGACTGAAATGAGCTGTGTCTTAACAAGACAAAGC
This sequence comes from Corvus kubaryi, assembly GCF_017639235.1. Taxonomy (NCBI): domain Eukaryota; kingdom Metazoa; phylum Chordata; class Aves; order Passeriformes; family Corvidae; genus Corvus; species Corvus kubaryi. The sequence continues at coordinate 5,686,322 of NW_024581131.1, forward strand.
CCAGATCAGAGCTCCAGCCTGTGTTTTCAGCTGCTGAATGGCTGGGCAGAGATGTCCTAAACAGTATAGCATAGGGTGGCCTCTTCTGTCCCCACACCAGGATCTTCGAGGGGAGGAGGAATTGCAAGCACAGGAGAGTATACTATGAAACACCTTCTCAAGCAGGGATTTGAGATTTGTCCTCTTTTTGCTCAGTTTTGGCTTCATTTCAGACAGTTTGCCAACAGGAGACTTAAAAAAAACCAACAAAACCAAACAAAAGGCCCCATTCCATGTCAGTCCCAGGCTCAGGACTTGGGCACCTCTGACTCAGTGCTCTGGTGTGTGGTTTGTTCTAAGCATTGGGTAAATTAATTGTTACAACACTTAGTCTGTGACCTACTGAGTCTCTGTTACCACAGACCTTATCTGGCTCCATGTGAGATGCTGAAAATAGGAAAGAGTTGTCCTTTTGATTTCCTATTCCACAAAATGCCAGAAGCCTAGGTTGTAGTAAGTTGCTTAAGAAAAGAATCTTGCTGAGCCTTCCTGCTGGCACCTCCTGGTTGGTTTATGTGAGGGCTTTTTGGCACCAAGGTAAAAGAGAACATTTCAAAATGAAGAACAACTGGTATGGCTTGGGTAATTTTGTTTCTTCTAGTGAATAGTTTCTTCTAAATTATGTCACTGGCTCCTAGAAATAAGGATTGTATCCCATTGGACATGGCTTCCCTGGTGTCCCAAGTGTGTTATCTGGAGAGGAACCTGGAGATGGCAAGGACTGTGCAGTCAGGAAGCTGGACACCTCTGTTCAGTCTGCTGGAGGAGTTCTGGCAGGTAGGCCCAGGGAAGAAAGGGAACTCCAGCACAGCGTGTTTTACCACAAGAATGCGCTCTGTGCATTTTTGTAGCATTAACTGAGCTGTGGCATGCCTGGCCTTGCCTCTGCAGCCCTTCTTCCCAGAGCTGCATTGGAGACAAGATGGGGGACCCTGGGCGCCAGCAGACAAACCCCTGGGAGTCTCAGCATGCTCTGACACACCACTGTGGGCAAACACTGAGCTTGTGCTGGGAGGTGATGGATCAGAGAGGTGGGAAGAATCATAGCTGTTTAGGTTGGAAAAGACCCTTGAGGTCACTGAGTCTGCCAGTAAACCACATGCACACATCATAAATCCTTCCAGGGATGGCGGCTCTACCAGTTCCCTGGGCAGCCTGCTCCAGTGCCTGATAACTCTTTTGGTGAAGAAATTTTTCCTAATACCAGTCTATACCTTGAGGCCGTTTCCTTTTGTCCTATCCATTGTTACCTGAGAAAAGAGACCTTTTCTTGCTACAGCCTCCTTACAGGTAGTTGTAGAGAGTGATAAGGTAGCCTGAGGTTCCTTTTCTCTTGGCCAGACAACCCCAGCTCAGTCAACTGTTCCTTGTAAGACTTGAGCTCCAGCCCCTTCACCAGTAGGTGGGTGGGGAGTTCTACAAAAAGGAACAGAAAGGCCTGATGCACCAGACATGGCATGGTGCAGGTGCCCCATGTTCTCCTTACTTTGCCAGCAGCACCAGTTGGAACTCAGTCTGGCCCTACAGAATGTTTTGGGCTTTCTGTTGAGAAGCAGCATTATGAAATAATGTTATGGCACTTGTCATCCTTAGCATGCCTGCCATGCCTTGGCACCGACTGTTTACAGCAGAGCATCCGGAGGCCAAGCAAAGATTCCCTTTTAAGGCAAGGAGCCACTATGAGAATCCCAAAGAAAAAGTTTCCCTGGCATGTAGGGTACATTCTTCTTTCCTCCTCCTCTTAAATAAACTATTAGTAACTTTTAAAAACAGAACAAAAATGAAGAAGCAGGGCCAGAAATGCTGCCAAAGACGCTTTATGCTGCTCAGCCCCCTTAGACCTGTGCAGCAACCAAGCCCTGGAGCTAACACAGGGCAGGAGAGGGGAGGAATGAAGCTGAGGTCAGAGAGGTCTGTCAGAGACCTGGGGCAAGAGGAGATCGGAATGGAGACTGCCTTAAAAAGCTTCGTCTCCTTCCCTTGCGCAGCCCTGGAGAAAAGCACTGTCCACAGCCATCTGTGAACAATTGTACTGAATGCTGCACTGGGATTTGGACTTGCTTTCCAATACCTTGCACAGCTTCCTTTCCCATGCTGATGTTCTTTTCTTTCCCAATCCTGAACATGGATGTGTACGTCCAGGATTTGTGTTCTGGGTGTGCTGTCACGTGGCATTTCCAGCTGAAGACTTAACAGTGATCTGGGTTAAAACAGGACATGGGATTGCAGAAGAACTTCCAGAGGTGCTAATCTTGTGCTGTTTTAAAGAAAGAGGGGAAATGCAAACATCGTCTTTGGCGTTAGTCTCAAAGGAAGGGCAGCTTGACTGATGTTTGGAGGAAGCTGTTATTCCTCTTTTCTTGCATGCTGTACAAGTAAACAAAGACACTGAATTACCAAGAAGGGATTTTAAGCTCCATAGCCTTTCTAAGCTTCCAGTTCTTGCTCTTAACTGAGGAGCAAAGGCAGTGGGCTGCTGGGTAGGAAACTGGACAGCCTTCAAGAGTTGTTCCTGACCCATAAGAACTGGCGTAACCTGCTTCTTCATTGTTCTTGTCACTTGGGCTCATAAATTTTAGCTCATAAAACTGTTTCCTTCCTGCTATGAATGGATTCAGGACTCCCATGCTTACGTAGAACATTTGTAACCAGAAATTAACTGATAATTTCTTTCCAGTAAAGGGCCACATAAAAAGCCCATAAAGGTAAAGAGTATATCTGTGAGCAGCTGACCTGGTTTACCTTACAAAGCTGTAGCCTTCTGTGCACGGCTGAAATCACTGTGGTTTTCCTTTCTGCCAAGGGAGTACATTAAGGGAGAGACCTTGAATATTGGAATGTTTTTGCCTTAATGTGTTTTACTCCCTCTTCTGTTTCACTCATATTCCCTTTGACTCCCTGCCCAAAGAAGAGGAGAGAAGGTAAAATGCAAACATCCAGTACACCTTTAATTTTGAATTCTAAACCCTTATTCACTGGAAAAATAAAAACAGTGTTCATAAAGTTTCGTCTGAAGGACAGTGCTACAATGTTGGCTTACTGCCTCTCTAATTTTGTCTTTTAAGAAGCTAACCTCCATTCTTAGAGTGCCAAGAAAGCAGGTTTTGGTAGAAATACTTCACTTTATAACACTTCATGTAGTGGAGTGTGTTTTAAAACACAGCCCTTCAAAAAGAAAGAAAAAATTACAGGATAAAAAAATTGAAGGCCCAGATAGTTTGATACTAGTTCGGTGCATAGAGGTATACTTGGTGTTGCTGTTGCAGACAGTAATCCCTGTAAAAGTTCAGTTGGGAGTGCACCATTTAAATCCCAAACTTTTCCAGATTGTGAACTATACAAATTGTGAAGTGTAAGCCAGGTTACTTGAAAATAACCCCCAAACCCTTGAGTGATGTTTTTAATATCATTTGGTACTCCTTCTGTGGGCATCTTTGTTTTGATCTTCTTTAAACCCGTTTTTTCTTTTTGTGCCATTTTTTGCGTGCATTGCTGTGGATTGGGGGCTGTACTCTCGCCAAGGCTAATGGAATATGTCACAGCTGGATTGGCAACAGCCAATTGTTCTGAATTTATGCAGATTGCTAGGATTATAGCAGTTAACCTTACGTAAGGAATAGGGTCAGTTGCTAAAAAAAGCCCACAAAACCACACCATATTAATCACAAAATATGTGTCTTTGTCCTGTAAGGTTTGTGATCCGTGGTGATTTTCATCCTCACAGACTTGAGATGGCTTGTGAGTTTTGAAGTTTGCTAACAGAGACAGATTTACCATGTGAGGCCTGTCAGACCTGTTCTGTCAATTTTCCAATGGAAATTGGTGTGTTTGAGACTTGGCTGGAACCTGAAACTGCTACATGATCCAGAGGGCACAGGGTGATGGGAGTTTAGCCTGCAGCTCTGGTCATCACCACTACAGAGTTTTTAAATAAATTTTTTAACTTTCTAAAGTTACTCTTATTTCCATTTTAATATGCCACACTAAAAAGAGAAAACCCACTGATAACATGTACTTTCATAAAGAAAATGTAAACAGCCATTCATCCCAAGGACAGTTAGTTTGGTGTGGAGGATGGGAGAGGGGGATCAAAGTATCATCAATTATCTTTGAAGAGATTGCAATTTCAGATGCAGTGTAAGAAACTGCACAGCTTGCTGGAGACAGCAAGAAATTATTATAGCTGGGCTGGTTTCTTTTGGGAAAAAAGGAATCCTGAACTGATGGAAATCATTTAAAATAGCATGGTCAGTTTAGGGAAGTTTAGCATTTAATAAATTGGTAGTATTCCCTCTGTGCGATCAACCTGGTAATAAATAGATGTTCGTGACCAGAACCATGGATGCCTGGTACGATTCCAAAGTGATGTGAACTACATCAGGTTATGAAGCATATCCACTGAGTGGACACTGGGTCTCTGGTCCTTCTTCAGCTAAATCAGATTGCTTCATGTGTGCTTCTTTCCAAACAAACTGTGTTGGTTTACACTGAAGCACATACTTAGCATTTGTACCGTGAATCAACTTTGAACCTTACAGCCAGTTTCTGCTGTGAAATGGGAATAACACTTCCTCAAAATGGTGTTAAAACTAAACCTTGATGGTGCTTTGAAGAGACTCTGAAGTGCAGGGTTTTTAAACCACGAAACTACTGAGCATCTGATCAAGAAGGAAATGAGAGAGAAAGATTAGAGGAGGATCTTTATTAACTGATGTGGGATAAGAAAGCAAGCTGGGAAATTGGCAATTTTACTCGATCTTAACAAAGCAGTTAGATTAGAGAAAAAACATCAGTGGGCTGTCACTTGGTGGAGTGTCTTACACCTTTCTTTCTGCAATGAAATCCAGGCAAACTTGCTGCTGATGTGTTTTCTAGCTGGACACAAGGCTGACAGGTCTGGCAGCCCTGCTAGAAGCATTAGTGAATGTAGAGTCTTGGCCTGGAGCCAGTTTGCTGAAACTTCTTCTAAGTCTTCGGGCGAGTGATCTCCCTTCTGCCATTTGCCATCACTTTTTCCTCTCTGAAATTTATTTGTGGGTGTGACTTGGCCTGTGGCATCATGTTCAATTGAGTGCCTAAAACCAAAGGCAGACCTAGCCTGGGAATTGTCTGAGGAATTAGTTTGTACTCTGGTTTGCCTGTCAGTAAAAACTGGAGTGCTGTCTCCTTGGATTCCTTAAAGATGTTTCTTTCCTTAATTAGCAGTTAAGCACCGATAGACAGGATTTGGTCTAAGCTGTGGTCAGACCACCAACCTGCTGCGTAAGAGCTACTTCTGCAGCTGCTTGGGTGATACAGTTGATGTGGTGTGGACACGTTAAGACAAATCTAAGCAGAATTCTCTCATTTTTGAAGAAAGACACATGTAAACATGAATCAGGACTTGAGGTGCCTATAGCTGTGTTTTGAAAAGTAGTGCTCTTTTTGTGGTCTTGGATGACACTTAGTTATGTTTTCCAATAAACAGTCATCTACAGGTGATGAATTTTGGTGTTTCCTGAATAGAACAGTGAAACTCTACTGTTCTTGACGTTTTTTGTATTTGTGTATTTTAAACATAAAATGAAAAATTAAGGAAGGCGTCTTGAATGAGAAGAGCTCACAAAAAGAAAATAATGGATGCCTCATTTTGTGCCTTTGGACTTGAGTCCAGCTGGTGTGTTCTTACAAGTCTTTGAAACAACAGTGAACTGGGAGGTAGGGGCGAGCACAGGGAAGGAAGCTCACTCCTAAACCTTGCACTATTTGGTAATTCTGGTGATTGTGAATGAATGAGCTTTGGTTTATCTGGAATATGGAAGTATTCTTTGTTGACTCTTAATCGTATGTAATTGTGTTTCTAAAACAGGGGGGGTTTTTTATACTGCTGTATGCTCCAGCTTTGTAAGTTTGAAAAGAAAATGTTTTACTATGGGTGGGTATTGATAGTTCCCAAACTAAACACACAGTTTTACAGCCTAGACTGAGCATGACTCAATTAATTTGAGTAAGTCAGTAGAACCTAAATTCTGCCTAATTGGGGTGGATACATGGTCCAGTTCAAATGACATTTTTAAGGCTGGATTTTTTTTTAGTTTGTACTTACAGTATTGGGGCCATGTCGTGTCCTAGCTGCACTGCATGCAGGTCATGAAAATGTGCTGGTGTAAACAACTTGTGGTCTTGCTGTAGTTCTCAGGAGCTGCAAAAGGTTAACAAGATGTTCATGCTGCACATGGCAGTTTGACATTCAGGTTTCAGTGCTGTGAATAAATCCTTTGAGAGCAGTGATTCTGGGCATTTTGCAGGTTCTGTGATGATACCCAAGAGTCAGGTTCTTTTAAAACTGAGCGAAAGCTCTGGAAACAAGCAGAAATTGGATTCTTCAGGAAGCTTTTGTTTGAAGTGCTCCACTTCCAGCACAAGGCAGTTGTGGAAAGACACAATCTATTTAAAAGACTCAAAGTGGCTGCACGTACTGATCTAACGCAGAATTGACATTTGTGTGAAAATGAGGGGCTTTGGATTTTGCAAAAGGACAGTGTAGTGTTGTTTGCAAGAGCAAACTTGTGAAATATATTTAGTGTTGAATCTTCGTTTATTCTCTTGAAATGGGGAAGAGAGGATGAGGTACCCCCCACCCATTCCCATGTGATGGAAGGCTTGCCTCAGCCTCATGTGTCTTACTTCCTTCTGTGGTCTCTCCATAGCCTCCTTGTCTAGCTCTTCCCTCCTCCTCCTTACAGCAGACTGCTCTTAGCTGATGTGGCACAGCCCTAACCTGGGGCCCTTGGTTTAATTGTCCTGAACTATAGCAAAGACAGAAACTCTATCCAGACTACTTCTCACTGATAACTTTTTCCCCTGAGTGTGGTTAATGCGGTTTGTCAAACCAGTCTCTGAAGCTGAAGGTATTTTCTGCATGACTGCTACTAGAACTATAATTTTCCTAAAAAAATCAACTTATCCTTGAATGCTAGAATCTTGCCCCCCTCCCCCCCCCAACCAAACCAAACCCAGAAACCACTAAATGTAGCAAATGCAAGGGTTTGAAGACAGGAATAGTCTGACAACTAGGAACTTAATCTAAGCAAGCAACCCCTCTGTATTAAGAGCCTTGCACTGAGGAACAGCTGAATTCTCATGTCCTAAAACATCCCTTTATGGAGCAGTTATGAGAATCAGTCCCGTTCACTTCATTAAATAAACTTAAGGGACAGATCTTGCAGGCTCCATTTGGATTGGAATGCGCTGCTGTGGAAAAAGGACATGGCAGGAAATGCGTAGGAGTACAGCTCTTGTGCCGAACTTATCCTCAGGAATACTGGCTTTAGTTTATTTTCATCCTGTATTTGTATTCTTTAGAAAGATGTTCTATGTTGTACTCTTTAAAAAGATGTCACAGGCATCCTCCCTTAAACCATGAAGCCCACCTTTTTCATTAACATAGGAGAGAAGCTGTGACCATTGTTCCCTGCCAGACACCTGCAGCGCTTTCTGCACATCTGTGTAAATACATCTTGAGGCTGTAAGTGTATATCGTGCTGCTATCACCAAGTTTTCCTTGATTTTCCTTTATGATGGCTTTTCTGAAGTCCCTCTAGTCTTAATTTGCTCGTTAGAGAGAAGTGTGAAAAGAATCAGCACAGGTTTAAGACAGTGAACACTGGCAGTGCTGGTGTCCCAAGTTAGAGTGCTGCTTTCCTGCGGAAGGCGCATCTGTCTCTCCCTGCTCTGGTAGGGATTATGTGGATGATGAATCTTCCTGAAGATGTGTTTAATAAACAGATCAGTAAAGAGCCCATGAAGAGAGAAAAATGAGTAACCATATTTTCTTTAAGAAGAGCAGTGACACTTCAAATACCATTCCAGGAAAGATGTGTATCACATCCTCACGGTAAAAATCAAGCCTGCGTGTATCTTAGACAGGAACACAGCTGGAAGATTATTTAAGTGTGTTAAGAGCCGAAATGTGAGGTCTGTTTCCTTTGGATGAGATCTCAATGAGTTTTGACAGCAAACTTAATGCAGTCATCTGCAAAGGTGGGCTTGTCTTGGCTTTACAGGTCCCTAAAAATCACTTTAACCAAGACAGCCTGACGTTAAAAACGAACTGGCATCTCTTCCTTGTATTCACATGATAATGGACAGCAAGTATTGCCCTATGATTGTCACTCACCATTAAATAGATCTTCCATCTCTGCTTAGGCAGATTTTTTAACTGTAGGAACACATGGATGTTTGACCACATAGCCTAAAAGACCAAAGTGCTTGACTCACTGTCCTTCCTCTGAAGTCCTACTGAATCCCTGATCCTGGATTGGGTTGAGAGTCTAGTTAAAAACAAGTGAGAGGAAAGCTCTAGTGATTTCAGCAAACACTTTACAAAAGGGAGATGAAAAGTCACAATATGCCATGAAGATAAGTGTGTTTTATGGAATGTGGTTTCTGTGCTTTTATAAATCCAAATGGAAGGTTCTTTCACAATGCATTGGATTTCCAAGGGTTTTCAGAAAAACACGAGCTCAGATCTTTCTGTCCCAGGTATCCCTGAAATTGAGAAAACAGGTGTTTTTGTGGTTATCAGTCACAGATGTTCACTTAAGAAGGCTTCTAATAGGGCTGGAGAGCAAGGAATGCTGTAGCTTTGAATGAGCAGCACCAGATTTTCTGGCTCTGTTCTTTCAGCAGCCAAATTTGCTGTTTCTCAGATGATCAGGAACTGTGTGGCGCAGCAGGTTGTTGGTCCTCACATTAGAGTGGCTCCTTCAGGCACAGTCACTGCTGTTCACAGGCCTGAGGAGAGACCAATGTATTCCCAGGAGTTTGCAATCTCATCTGGCCAAAGGGCAGTGGAGATGGAGCAGCAAAATGAAGCTAAGGGGAGGGAATGCAGAAGGAGTAGTGTAAAGGCAAATACAGGAGTTTGGGTGACCCAGCTGCTTTCAGGTTTCTGTAGCTGTTCAACAGTAGAGGTAACCCCACTTCTCTCTTTTTGAATCTTTTCCAGGAAGTCCAAGGGAAAGCCAAATGGTAAAAAGCCAGCACCGGAAGAGAAGAAACTTTACCTAGAGCCAGAATACACAAAATCCAGAATTACCGACTTCGAATTTAAGGAACTAGTGATGTTACCACGGGAAATAGACCTCAACGAGTGGCTTGCCAGCAACAGTGAGTATTGTGTTCGTACAGCTCTGAGCTTGCTGTCCATGCTCAAGGGGCCATTCATTCACTCTTTTGCTGTTTTCAGTGCTTAGAGAAACACTCAGTGACTATTTATGCTTACTGTGTAATGCATGTCATTGTACCTTGAGTGGTAATTAAGCTGTCTCACGAACAGCTCAGCTGTGCTCAGCAGCATGAAAGCCTTGATGCGTTTCCTCCTTCCAGCTCCCTCCCTGTGGCACTGAGGGCATTGCAGTTTTTGATGCTCTTTGGAGAACCATCAAGATTCCCATTGACTGCTTGCTGAACTGGCTGGTTCTGCATGTTTCTGACTCAAGCTACTGACCTTCCAGAAGCATTGTAAAAATGTTGTTTCTAAAGGCTTACATGTAAAGCAACTTATGCCGAAAGAAGTTGAGAAGTCTTTTGGCTAGATTTTTTTCCTCCCTACTCCTTCCAAATTTTGGTGTAATTACACTGGATTTAAACAGTAGACAAGCTGAAAATCAGAGATGTGACCAACTACTGTGAGTGCTGTACCTGTGCACTTCAGCCCTGATTTACTCCCCTGGACTTCTCCTGCCAGTCCTCACCTGCAGCTATGGCCCACTCTTGTTTATGTTTCTCTGCAGCTATGGCCCACTCTTGTTTATGTTTCTAATACTGTGTGGTAGTAGCAAGAAACTACTTTAAACTGCACACCAGGAAAGTTTTTTAGAGACTCATTAAGAGAAAGTGAGGTGCCCCATGAGAGGTATTAAGAAGTTAAATTATCTCAGGAGATTTTTAAAAAGTAGAAGTGTACTAGGTTTCCTGCTGGTTGTTTTTAGAAGGAGATGTGTCGTGAAAACTAATAGTGCCTCTTTCTAGCCAGTGTACATTTTAAGTCTGACTTCAAAAGAACGTAGCAAATTGTTTGCCTTCAGCTTATAGCATTCTACTGTAAAGGTGAGGCTGATGATGGAGACACTTTCCAGTCTTGCTGCTTTGTGAGTAATAAGAGCTAATGCATCATGGTGCTTTCATCTTAAATCAAAACAAGAGCTTTCATTCTGTATACCTCTTTGTTTTGCAGTTCATCATTAGGCTCATTTAGCTAAATCATGTTTAAATTTGTATGCAAGCTCAAGACTGAAGTTGCTTCACTTGCTCTATTTAAGTAATCATCTGGAGGATAACCAGTGTTTGAAAGTATTTTACTTCTGAATTTCTTTCCTTTGTTTATTTTTCAGCAACAACTTTCTTCCATCACATCAACTTACAGTATAGTACAATCTCAGAATTCTGTACAGGAGAGTCATGTCAGACCATGGCAGTGTGCAATACGTAAGTCAGTATTTTCATTTATTACATATGCAAGGTTTCCATGTCTTCAGAGTTGCCTGGGGAGGATACTGGTATTGGATGGCATTGGGCAAGTGTTTTACAGCAGGTCTCTACTTGTTGAGAACGTGTCAGCTGTGCATCCTCTTCTCTCCCTTCAGCAGTGAAGTGTGGTGGAAATCTGGTTTTGTGGAGGACTAGAAGGATGAGAATCTTTGAGTGGTCTGAGCTGGTTTTATAAGGTCAGATCAGAGAGGCAAATGACCATGTGTGTGCCTGGGGGAGAGGGAAAGGTGAGCGTTAAGGAAACATCCCTGTCTGACCATCCAGGAGCCACTCTGGCAGTCTTGAGGTGGGACCAAGGTCCCTTCACAACTACACACCCCACGCTCAGCCCAGCTTTCCTTACTGGCTTGACCCAGGTTTTCCATAGCAGAGTCTCAGACTTTCAGATCCTTAAAATTAACTTGGTACAGTAACTAAATAACTTCATAACAGCCCGATCTGGTGCCTTCACAGAGGGACCCCAAACAAAGGAAACCCTGGGCTTTTATACTCTCACAGCTGAGAAGGCCTGAGGGAGGCCGTGGGGTTGTCAGGTCATGCTGTGTCTCTGAGTGTCACCTGTCTGGGCCACAGGTCCCCATGTCCTTTACTGTGCCCCTGCCATGCAGAGCTCAGCCCTGAGCCTGCAGTGCAGCTGCTCATGGAGGTACCTGCACAGAGTGTGCTCCTCAGCAAGGGCAGGGCAGGACTGTCCATAGTGGTTATAGCGCTGGGGTTCCAGAGAAGGCAGGGCAGGAGAAGAGAGTTGTGAAAACCTCAGAGGGTGCTTCTGAGAGCTGGAATACTGACACAGCACCAGGCTGCTGGTAGGTAACTTCTAGCCTGATGTGAGCCACAGGCTCTCTGCCTGAGACCTTGGGCACAGAGGACACAAGTGGCGGCAGCTTTGCAAGAGTAAGGAAAACGTTTTGGTTTGGCACTTTTCCGCCTCTAGAACGTAGTAGACTTTAACACTGACTAGCTGTCAGTTCTGAAAGAAAGCTCTGTAGTGTTACTGTACAGTGTGAATATAAGAAAAAGTTACCATAAACTTCTGCTGTTGATGAGCACAGTCCAACATGATGGAATATGAGACCCAGTCAAGTATGAATAAGCCTATTGTGGTTTTGGTTTTTTCCCTCCAACATGTGTTGATAGTTCTTTTCTTCTCTCCTCTTGCATTTCCGGGGATTAATTTACTTGAGATGGATTTTAAAAGAGACGACTGGGCAGTTAATGTCCTAGTACATCAAACAAACATCCCAGGGAATGTACACAACAGAACCATAGCTATGTATTGTATCTTACAGGCATTACATAGTTCTTAGAAGGAAAGCCTTGCTTAATGCACTGGGCTATCTTGTACACTTGAAATTAATATCAGGGGCTTTCTTTGAGAGCACTCAGAAGCATGCAAAGTGTATGGAGGGTATTTTTTGCATGTAAAAGTTGGAATGGTAACTGTCAGAAGAGAGTTAAAGCTATGCTAGAGGCTTTGAAACCAAGCTGGAAAAGAAAGTAATAAATCTCTGCTGGACCCAGATTTTATCAAAAGGAGACAGCACGTCTCTAAATAAGAAATGGTGAGCAGTAAGATGAGTATTTTGTTGATTCTTGTTCCCAAGCTTGCTCATGTTTAAATTCCTGATGTGGCGCTGGCTGTCCCAAGCACTGAGTGTAACTGTTTATCCACTTGCCTGGTGGGAAATAGTGGCTGAAAGAAGGTGGTGATAGGAAGCCTGCATTAGTGTTGCTCCATTCTGCTCTAGTGAGCCTTAAACGAGAGTTCTCTGTAAGCGCCTTGTGCTGCAGAATAAAGAGAGGAAGTGCCTGTAGGCAATTCCAGCTGTAGACTGTATTTTTAGTGGTAACGACTGATAGCAGAATGTTCCTATCCTTTGTTTTGGAAAACTGAAAAATGGTGCTATTTGGGAATAACAGGAAGTATGTCTACACTTCGGTGAAGCACTTGAAACAGTTTGTGTTTAGCTAAACCATAACAACTTCGGTACCTTGCTGTACTTGGGGGCAGATGGCTGATGCACGTTTGCAAACTGGAGGCTGCTTCTAGCAAGCGTGTGGGTCTATCAAAAAGCCACTGAGGTGACATCAGCTGCCTGCACACCTCAGCACAGTTCAGCTTTGAGGGCCCCCTTCATAATTGCATTCTCCAAATCCTTATCTTTTTGTTCTGCCTTTCCTAGCTCTGGTAAGCTAAAGATGTGCTTTTTGAGTTGGAAAAGCACCATTGTGCCTTGGACCTGTCTCCAGTGTACAGAGACACCTAAACACTAGTGTCAGTTGCTGATGAACCTGATGGACACTCCTGGCTTAGCCTTCTGTGGCCATGATCTGTTTGTTCCTGGCCTTTGGAACAAAATAGCATCTGGCTGTGTAAGATTGCCACAGAATTACAGTACCTTGGAATTAAGGTGCAGTTCGCCATTTTCTTCCCATGGCGATTCCTTGGGTAGTTCCATGTGAAAGTCTGCGTTCTGTTCCACTTTTATATTTTCCCTGCTCAGTTCCTGATGATACGTTTTGGATCACACCATTCTGGTCATGCCTAAGAAAGGCTTTTTTTTATTTATGGTCAAGATGTTCAAGTAACTATTGAGAACTGGTTGCTTGTCAACTTTCTTGACATTCAGATTGCACTGCAAGTACCCAGTCCTAAATTTAAAGTATTTGCTGGCACAATAATCACTGGTTGCAGTGAAATATTTGAGGTAAGGTTTTAACATCTGAGAGAAGCTGCAGCCAACTGACAAACTGCAGACAGATGCAGCTTTCAGCCCTCTGTCAGATATGTGAGATAGCACAGCCATCTGCACTCAGCGAGGAGGAGTTTTTCTGCTTATGGTCACTAGGAGACATCTGACCAAAACTTAGTCTCAGCATAGAACAGATGGAAGCATTTGCTGGCAAGGTGGGATAATGCCAAGAGAAATACCATCATGGCCAGTTATCCTCAAACTTTAATGAGAGTGACATGAATATAAATTTGGGAATTACTTAATTTTGCTCATTAATATGTTTATCACTTGTTGTAAAGCAGGTACTATATTTTAACACAGTATTTACTATTAAAATTTAGTATGCTTTATAGCTTGTTATTACACAAACCAGCTTTAAAGCACTTTGAGCCTGTAAACTTTCCTAGCTGACACTTGGGTAAAACTCCTCAAAGCGCTGCAGTGAGTGTACTAAATAAGAGCCTGTGTAAGTGCTGTACATAAGAGGATGAGTTTACAAAACTCCTGAGGCAGAAATCAAAGATGGATGCAAACTTTCAGGAAGCCCATCTTTCAAGATGTTGTTTTGGTCCAGTGAAATCCCTTAATTGGTAACGCTTATCACTCTTATTTTTCTAATCTTAGTCTCCTTTCTCATGTTTACCTTGCCCATAGTGTCTCTGTGTACAGGGAGGGTATTTCCTCCTAGAGTGCTTAAATCAAACTTGTAAGTTTTACATTTTCTTACATTTAAGTTCCCCCAGCTGTATGGTTTTACATGATGTCTCCTTTCTCTTCTCTGCCATCCAAATATTGTTTACCCCCTATGAAACCATCCAAGCTGTTTCAGCTGCTGACAAGCACTATTCCTGCCTCTGGCTTTCTATCCTGCTTTCTTCATATTGCCTGGTTTTTGGTATTTCTAGCAGGACTGTCTCTACTTCCTTTCCAGGCAAAATAATCTCCACAGTATATGCTTTTCCCTCCTTCCAGAAGCTCAGGTATTGGTGTAACTTCTGTTCTGCCTTGGCTTCTGTGTCATCAACACCAGCCCAGAATGTTTTAGAGAAAAACAGATAAAATACATACATATATTAAGATGCAGTATTGTGATTTTGTTTGTGATTTCACATTATACTTCATTATTTGCATTGCAGGCTCTTCTCTGTTAAACCCATAGTCATTTCTCCCTGGGATTTAGAACGGAGCTGCAGGTACCTCATATTTCTCCATACTGGGGAAATTTAAATCTGCAGCTTTTTGAGAAGTGCCTTTAGGTCTCATCCTCTTGTCCTTTCTGCTTCCCATCCATTCCCTAATATGGGACTGTGCTGTCACAGTGCCAGTGGTGGAATGTAATTAGGCTTCTGTGCCCAAGTGAGCCCTTCCATGGCCCCAGACTGCTCCTATCTCGTTCATGGAGATAATGCCAGCGTGGGTGGAAGCCGTGTACCAGGTGCGAGATGTTCATGGCACGTCAGGGGCTCCTCTCTTCCCCTAAGGGCTGTGAAATCTGTTCAAAGGCACCTGAAACATGAGGAAAACACATGACTCTAATCAACAGGACAGTCATTGGATTTATCCCCTTACTGTGAATGATTCTTCTTTTTAATTCCAGTTTTGCATAATTCATTTTTTTGATTTTCAAGGAAAGGCAAAAAGGATGTGCATTGGGATGCTAGAGCAGATTTATTCACTTACAGGAGAATATAAGTGAACTTGTACAGTTGCCAAATTGTTCCTTCTGATAAAAATCCAATTATCAACACTCCTTTTTGCACCTAAGGGCAACTGTAAACTGTGCTTTCTGTCTTGCAGTTGAAGATTTCTGCAGCCTGAGAGAATTGCTGGGGTAGAGCAGTCCAGCCTGCTTCTGGTTTTGGTGACAAGCATTGTCTTAAGACCCAAAATAAGGCTGAATTGCCTGGGACTGTCTCTCACTACAGTAATAGACAAAGAAAGTTGTGTGTTGGTGGACTACATTGTGTAATTCCTTAGAGGTGGATTGTACAAAGGAAGTGAGCAGTGGTGAAGAGCACAGTCTATGCCTAAGGGCCCAAGTGCTGGGTTTGATGCCTGACAGCTCTAAAAAGGACTTTTGACTCCTGCTATTTTCACCCACTCACCTTTTTATGCAATTTTGCAGTCAGTCCTTGTCTGTCTAGTAAACAACAGAGTGATGAAGTACTACACATAGTGAAAAGGAGCTGAAAGAAAAACTCTAAAAGCTTAATGTTTGCAGAACTAGTTCATAGTTGCCTTTTCTCTCCTGACTTGAACTACTCATTTCTGCAGCTTCCTCATTTTCATGTGGCTTGGGGCATGAACAGTGTCATTTGGGAAGACCAATACTATGGATTTCTTATCAGCCCTATAATGATATAGGACTGTGCCTTGAGCTTAGATGTTTTGAAGAAAGTTCATAAACTGGAACTTCAGGCATGTCTAATGTGACAGAGGGAAAAAAAAATTAAAAAGTGTTTTCCTGAATCCCTTATCTGTAAAACACTTCTCACTGTGTGCCTCATCCAATGGGTGGCTGCTCTTGGTAGCAGTTAGCTATGCTTTAATTAACCATGATTTTTTAAAAAAAGGATGTCACAGTTGTTTTGTAGCCTTCAGATTCTCTGTCAGCTGAGGGATGGCTGCAGTTAATCAAAATTATTATGGCTAACTGATTGAATTATGGTTGCTTTTGAAGGGCCAGTATCTCCTGTTCCTTAAGATCCAACAGGAATAGTCACTGGTGGCAGAATCACATGTAAATTCAGGTGCCTGGGGGAGTCTGTAACATAAGGAGCAGAGTTCAAACACGTGCTGGTATGGATGTGCAGAAGGTTGTGTTTTGGAACAGGCTTTAGAACAGGTAAAATCACTGCCAGTACTTGAGAACCGCAGGCTGGAAAAGGCGGTGTTTTGGAGCCACCGTCTGACTGTTTCACAGTATTGCACTACAAAGCTATTTATGCTCTCTGATGTTAAGCATCAGAAGTTCATCAGTTCATCACTGTGCAGGATTGTTGTCCTTTAAATATAGTTCTGTAATGCTTTCCTGTACAGTTCTACAGACTCCTCCCCTTGGAGCCTTTGTCAGCAAGGCTTTCTGTGCTTGGTACTGCCACCTGCACTCTGGCCTAGACTGATAGGGAGAGACAAAATTGCCCAAAACAAGTTTTGATGCAGAAAGAAATTAATCTCTTATGTTGCAGCTGTTGTTTTATATTTACACAGCCTCCTGGAGGAGTAGCTGAGGAGGCAGAGTGTGGGGTGGTGACACTGTCCCTTCTCTCCACAGACAGTACTACTGGTATGATGAGCGGGGAAAGAAGATCAAGTGCACTGCTCCTCAGTACGTTGACTTCGTCATGAGTTCAGTGCAGAAACTAGTGACAGATGAGGACGTCTTTCCAACGAAATATGGTATGGCTGCTTCCTGGGGCTCTTCGGGGATGCCATCAGTCGAGTGAAAGTTGGCATGCAGCATGTGTAGGAATACCAGGCAGCTTTCTCACTTTTGTTTGATGGGTTTTAATTGGGGGGTTTTTTGTAGTTTTCTTTCTTTGTGTGTTTCTTTTGTAGTTTTTTTTGTTTGGTTTTTTTTTTTTAAAGGAAGAGTTTAAGTTTGGTTCATTCTTGCAGTACAAAAGGCTTACACTCTCAGTGTATGAACTGGGGTGAAAGTCTCGTATAGTCTTGGCCTGTATTTTGTCATCAGTGCCCCTTTTTCTTCAAGCATTTTGAGATGATCTAGCCTGGGTTCATAGAGGATAAAATTCTGAGAACAGTCTGCATGTGTGTGTTCAGTACAGCCCACTGATAGCAAACTTCAACCTTTGGGTGGTTTTACTATTTCCATTAGAGCCTCAGTGCATTAAGAAATGCAGGTAATAAATTGGATTGCCAGGAATGTGGCTTGCTTTCTTTGCCCAAGGCTCTGAAGCATTGTCTTGCAGAGTGTTTGCGGTGTCCTTTCCCTTACAGAGATTAAATAAGAATGTGATTTTTAAGAGCTGAAAAGCAATAGCAAAGTAATTTTAACTCAAATTTGTGTCCTAACAAGATTGCTACATGCAATGCCTTTGGTTAAGGGGAATAAAATAGAAACTTGAAGCTATTGTAGGTGGGCTTAATCAGGACTAAAAGTAGCTGGCTTTGTGAGCCACTTCAACAGGTAATTGGGAAACTAGGACATGACAATATAGGACATTACAGTATAGAAAACATAAAGCTAGCAGCCTTTGCTTACAAGCAGCTTGATCTGGAAGGAGGCAGTTTCTTTCCCATTTGATAGAATTTCAACAAGGAAATGAGGGAGTATGTTATATCAAGTTATGTAAAAACTGCCACATGCCACCAAGGCTTCCATTTTAGGATTTCTGAATTGGTGTTCCGGGGTAAAACCCACTCCTGGACAAGCTAGATAAGGACAGAGATTAACCTCTTGTTTTTACAACCAGTAACAAAAAATGTAGTGGCTTTGAGGAATAATGACACTTGCTTCCTGATTTTTGAAACCTTAAGGTTTAAAATTTAACTTGAAATGGAAGTGCTTAATACCTGCTCCAACTTGTCCCCCAAATCCCTTTAAAGAGAGGATTACATGACACAGGCCCCTCAGGTTGTTTGCTCTATAGGGTGGGCTGGTTGCTCGTACTTACAGCTGAGCCCACCCAGATGCTGCTGTGGGGCTGACAGTGAGCAGCTGGTGCTATCATGGTGTTTCTCCATCTTCCTTTCAGGCAAAGAATTCCCAAACTCATTTGAGTCCCTAGTGAAGAAGATCTGCAAGTACCTGTTCCATGTGCTGGCCCATATCTACTCCTCACACTTTAAGGAGACTTTGGCACTGGAGCTGCACGGACATTTAAACACACTCTACACACACTTTATCCTATTCATCAGGGAGTTCAACCTCGTGGACCCTAAAGAGACCACCATCATGGATGACCTCACGGAGGTCCTCTGCAGCAGCAGCGGGAGCAGCAGTAACGGGAGCGGCAACGGGAGCAGCAACAGCGCAGGAGCACAGAACCACGTGAAAGAGAGATGAGCCCTCCTGGCAGCCCCAAACTAACATTATAAACAGTATAATCTATTGTGTGTATGTGTATGTATATGTTCAGATATACATACGGGCATATCCAGCGCTGAAAGCTGACCGCAGCGATGCTGCCACGCAGGACGCGCAGTCGTACGGGGCTGTATGGAGCTTTGGGTTAATGCGCCAGCCGGCGAGAAGTTGCACCAATTTTATTTTATTTTCTGTCCACTCCTCCTTTTACCTATTCAGATGGATGACGAGTGCTGTTTTTAGAGAAGAGCCAAGCTTAAGAGTGGGGCCACTCTTGGTTTTTTTGGTTCATTTATTTTTTTTTCCTTTTGGTTGGTTGGTTGGTTGGTTTTTTGTTTTTCTTTCTTTGGTCTTGAGTGCAAGCCCTTTGGTCTTTCTAGGATGGTGGTCCTGCCATTTAAAAAGTATCTATTATATTATAAGAAGTAACTTTTACTTTGAAGTGGCTTAAAATGCAGGGTTTTTTTGGGGGGTGGGGGTGGTTTTTGGTTTGGTTTTACATAGACTGCCCCTTACCCTGCCAAAAGCTCCCCCACTGAGTGCATCTTGCCCTTTGTTAGCTTGGAATGGGAAGAAACTCCTGGCTTGACTAGAGTAGCAGCTAGGGGCTTGCTACATGTTGAAAGTGGGCATGATTCTCCAGTTGTCCCATCTACTCGGTCACAAGGTGTGAACGTGCAAGAGGATCCACAAGCCTTTCTGCTTATTGCTCCTACAGCATATATACTCTTTTCTCTGCTCCCCTGCCTCTTCTTTTCCCAGGCACACCTGCACAGGTAACAGGAGTAGGATCACTGCAGTCCAGAACCATGTGCAAGAGTCACCACCATTTGCTTTCCCTTGAACAGAGGCCCGGGGACGGGGGAGAAGGGTATACTGGGTCCGTCACCGCCTGTGCTAGAAAGATGGCTGTTGGCATAAAATTATATTGTTGGCTTATTTTAGTTCATCTGTTCTATAATAATAAAAACAAATCTATCAGCCACAAGCTTTGTTTTTGTGTGTGCAGCGTCAGAAGTCACCAGATTCCACCCCTAGAGCCTCCCTTCCACCAGTGAGTGCTGCTGGCCCTGCTGGCAGCCAGCTTTATAAAATAATGGGTTGTCTTCCACCCTGTGAGCTTATATTTATAATAATGAATTCCTTGCTTTTCCTGGTAGCCCTAGGAACTGCCTCCCCAGGGAATATGAAGATAAGCAACACTTGGAGAGGGGCAGGTTTCCTGTTTTGCACATATCCATTCTGCAAGTGCAGTGGGTGCCTGGATAACTTGAAGCAAACACTGTATCCCAGCATCTCTCTGGATACAGTATTATATCAGTACTGTATTTGGACAGTGATACTTATTTCTTTCCTTCAAGTTTCTGCTGAATTCTTGCAGTCATTGTTTCCAGCTGGGGAAATGCCAGATTTTGCTTGCACTTGTTCTTCTATCAAAGCTGTGACAATTGTTTGCTACTGGTTTTGATCATTACCTGAGGCCTATGAATGATTAATAACTGACCTGGCATAAATCTGAGAAAGTTTTCCAGAATGAAGTCTGTACCTGTAGTAAAAGGCAGTAGAGAAGAGGAAGGTAGAACAAGTGCAAAGGAAAAAGCAAAGGACGAGCACAACCACGGGGTGAAATTAAAAAGGAAAACACAAAAAACCAAGAAACAAAGCATGAGCAAGAAAGGACAAAAAAATAGAAGAAGCACAAGCAAGAAAAAAGCTTATGAAGGTGTGCAATAGCAACAACAGATCATGACACGTGTGCAAGTGAGAAAAAGAGTAAGTCATGAAAGAGAACGAGCAAAGAGGCATGAGCACAGGAGAAGGGAAGAGGAGGAGTGGGGGATGGGGGAGGGACTGAAAACGACCTCAAACTTTATGATGCCAGACTTTTCCTGTGTCCTTTCTGGATTGTGGGTGCCACTGTCTCATTGCCCTGCTCAGCTGAGTGCTGTTAATACAGTATTCAAGACCACTCCTTCCCGACCCTGTCGACCTGTTATAGCCTCCTTATCCAGACAAGTATTCCATTCAGTCTCCATGCTGATGTGAGCCTTTCCATTACAACTCCTTGCACTAAAGTCTGGAGGGAAAACCAGAGGTGAGCCGAAGCAGTCAGAACAGTGCCATTGGTAAGGCTCCTCTGCTGCTTGCCCTGAGAGCACAGTGAAGTTCAAAGTAAGAAACTGAGAGCAAGAAACAACAACTCAACCCCAAGTAACTTCTGGTAATTCATGATCTTCCTGTAAAAATGCATTTGCAGTTGTGTTCTCTAAAAGACCATTTAGAGCTGAAGCATTTGAGAAAGGTTGGACTTGAACAAGAGGCAGTTCAACCCTGGAAGGACTGACCTGGCTTCATCTCTGGAGTTTCCAGTCACAACACCGTGTTGTCTATGTCAAACACCAGGGTGACTATGCCTTAGCTTCCCATAGGAGAACTGTCGTAGGAAGTCTGGGAAGGCATGTGTTGGCTCCAAGCAGCAAACAACTCAGCTGCCAGGAGAGCAGTGCAGTCCCACAGTACCTCTGGAAGAGCCTGCTGTTGTTCATGGCAGCTGTCCTGGCCTCACTCTGCAGGCATTTGAGATTCCTGAAAGCGTGGGTGCTTCATCTGCCGGGGTAATCGCTTTATATTTTACAAGCAGTTAACAAGAACAAAAATAATGAATCCTATTTTAGTGTGGCCTATCTTGTTGGGTTTAACAGTGGGAATAAGGAAAACACTGAAATTGTGCCAACACCAATGTTCTTCCTGTCAGGAGTAAATGTTACTGTAAAGCTCAGCCTGAAGGCATCCGAGGGTATTTCAGTGGTTACTGAATTACACTGTAGAAACTTCAGACACAGAAGTGCCACTAAGCCTTCAGAGCTTGTCAGTGACTTCCTCCCATGCTTAGAACATGCCACTGATGCCCCACACTCTGAGCACTGAGCCTGAAGTCACCTGGGACTAACAGACAGCAAACACTGTATCCCAGCATCTCTCTGGATACAGGCTTAGGTCTTCTAACACGGACAAAATTATCATATTGTTGCTTTAAATATGCTTTGTAGATTGTTTAAAGTGATGTCAGAACAACAGACACAACTTAATTACCCTACATTCAATGCCCCCATATCCCCATGATTGGAGTGTTGCTAAACAAATAAAATACCACAGAAAAATAACCAAACACTACTAGAAAACACCTTTTTGAACCATCTAGGCCCACACCCACATATCCACCCTGCCATACATGCCTTTGGCAGGCCTTGCCTTGTCATACTCAGCCAGACCTAAAACCACAGCAAAGCACAAGCTGTCACAGGGCTGAAGTCTTTCACTTAAACCCAGCAATAGTCCTATGTGTGTTTTGGGGCATCCTGTTCTTCATATTTGGTGCTCTGCACACATGAGCAATCTGCTGAAGAGCTGAGGTTGCATAAATTTATAGTATATATAAATTGATATAAATTTATAGGGTGAAATGTTTTATCAAGCTGAAACTTCCTCCCATTTTGTCATTATCCCATGGTCTTTGAGGCTGCAGCACCCTTAGGAAACCCAAGCCTAAGTGCCTATAAATAAAAAGAGGAGGAAAATAATTTCTCTATCCGTGCCATCTGGAGTAAATACCAGCAGCAGGTAAGCAAGCACCAAGGTCAGCAGCTTGTGTCTGTCACAAGGACTACCTCTGGCCATTCAGGGAAGGGGACATGGGAACAGTGCCACCACATCTTTTGCACAGCCACTTGTACCTTTAACCTCAAGGGAATGAAGCTGTGTAGAGATCAGAGGAGCAGCTTTACCCCAGCCCTAAGAAAGGTCCTGAAGTAGCAAGCTGGAAACTGAGTCAGGCATCTTCAAGCCAGCAAAATCAAAGCTATGCCTTTCTTCCTTGCCTGGGGATTGCAGGAAGTTACCAAGTCAGAGATCCCACAGAGCACACTCCTTTTATATGTGAGTAACAACCTCTTAAGCAAGAGAGTTAAGAAACTCAACCAGAAAACACCACTTTGTTGACAAGAAGATCTGAAGAAGGAGAAAGATGGCTCTGAGGTACCACCAGTTCTGGCTGAATATGTGCATGGCTGGATGCTCCTGGAAGTGATCAGGGGCTAAAGATGGATGCTGTCAGGTAACAAATAGCTCCTACACATCAGCAGGAGACTGAAGGACTGCCACAGAAACAATCAATCCCATAAAAGAACAAGCCAGCTTTATGAAGCCTACTAAGCATGCTGATCTCATCAAAGCCACACTTCACCCAACAAGCCTTTGCTCACATCTGTCATGAAACTTGTCCCAGCCAATCCTTAGGTCACCATTTCAGCTGTTAACAGAAAGAACTCAAATCCAGAAATAGTCTTCTATTATCTAAACTGCAGACAGAGGAGTAGGTTGTTGTTTTGTTCTATTTAAACCTACTAAACAAATGAAACCAATGTTTGTGCTTGTAGCACAAGTGGCAACACCAGGCAGTTCAAATGTAGTTCTGTTGCCCAGTGGCTGTCAGTAGTCACAACACAGGGTTCAGTATGGCTGAGTTATCCATGCTGTTGTGCCTTATACTGAATATAAACCCAGTACCTGAAGGATTTCAAGACAGATCTGGTATCTTTAACATGGTAAGCTGCATGCAGTACAGCAAAATCTCTCCAACTGAACTGATGATATAACATGAGAGAAACTCCAAACAGCTGGCAAAAACCCCTCAGTGTCCTAATGGGTCTCTATTCTTTTCATGAACAGAACTATTCTGGTTGTGACAGCTGACATGAACAATAAGACTTTTCAAAGCTAGGTTAGCGTGTGACTTGGAGAAAACAGAAATTGTTGTGGCCAAGCACTCAGATGAGAGAACACTCAGAGAGCTTTGTCTAGCCAAAAAAGAAAAGGAAAAAAAAAGCAAAAGCAGCAACTTGTTTTTAATGTTGTCATCTGCTAATTATTTTCATTATTTCTAAAACATAAGCATTAAAATGCTCTGGCACTTTCCCACACACCAGTGCAGGTAAGCTCACATTCTCTCACAAAGTGGTAGAGGGTCCCTCACATAAACCTCCTCCTCCTCCTTTTAATGGTGTCTGGGATAATTCAAAAGAAAGAGTAGAAAGAGTCTGGGCTAGACAGGCTTTGTGCTCAGTGGAGAGCAACCCTCTGCAACATCAGCTCAGATGCAGAAAGGGCAAATGCCACCTCACAGAGGATTTCAGCTTCTGTGAAACCACTGCTTCAACCTGACATCAGTAAGGCTTAGAAGACACCTGCCCTGAAGCAAGTACTGCCCTCGAGGACTGCAAAAGGAAATGTAAACAGGGAAAACAAACTGGTCCTGGGCACCAGCCGCTAATTTAACTCCCACTCTGAACCGAGGGCTTTAATGCCAGTGCAGGAGCTGGCGGTGAATCCCCAGTCTGAGAGAGAAGAAAGGCAGCACAGCTCTGCAGCTCCACGCACTCATCCAGCCCCGCAGGACACACAGCGGGTACAGAGCCCTGTTCTGATCCTGTGGCTGTGCACCGAATTCCTTTAGGAAAGACCTTTACTTGACAGCACTAATTCTAAGTAGATGAAATTTCCTAAATTACTTGTTGCCCCCTCTTAATTGCACTTGACGAAGTATCAAACACAAAAAGCTGATTTCCATAGGATTCATTCCCCAAATCGTCTCAAGGAATATTCTTTCTGTTCCTAAGCATCAAAACTTAGGTAGAAGAGCTACTCTGCCATGTAAAGGTAGACAATGAAATAGCTCTTAATATAGAAATTAATCCCACTAAACAATTTACTTTTATGAATAAGGAGAACCCTGTGCTTGGTTCTACTTAAAAAGATAATCTAGGACAGGAAAGTGACACTGGATAAACCCAAAATAATTACCTGAAATCTATGTAAAACCTGTAATAGAAAGAACTCTGTGTCCTTTTCAGCCAGGTTTACTGACACTCAATAATTTAGGAAAGTTAATTTGAATCCTTGTGGCTATAAAACCTGTCTTAGCAGGAGTAAACACGAGAAGCAGAAGACAAATTGTGGCTGAAGACCAGCTGTACCCACTACAGCAGAACTGTGAAAAATTCAGCTACTTTAAAAACATTTTTGAGAGAGTACAAATAATAATACGTGTATTTGAATAATCTTACCAGTTTAAAACTGATTTAAACTGTCTTAAATGAAATCTACAGAGCAGATGCTGTGGTGTGATCGGAGCATCACAGACCCAGCATATGAGGATGGGTAGGTCCAAGCAAATATTAAAACAAGATGTGCATCAAGACCTCAATAACATCATTGTTCATTCATTATTATACCAGTGACACGGTCTGCAGAAGAGCATTTTTCCCCTTGAATTTGCACCTATTGACCCAAAAAGGTTTGTGCATGGAGTGTCTCATGTCACTCCCAGAGGATGACATTGCGAAGTAGATAGCAGGAAAGTAGTCAGGCACTGCAAGCCAGCATTTGTCAGCGTCCTGCTGCCAAACAGAAATTTCAGTTTGAAGCCAAAACACTTGGGAAGAATCTCTACACAAACTGTAGGGCAAAAGAAAGCAGACACACAATTCCCAGATGGACAGGTAAAGCTCCTTCCACATGAGATTTTCAACTACAAAGCCACTACTGGTGTTGAGGGCTTAAGGCAGATCAGTTCAAGCTCACACAAAGTCAGCACTGAGGCACCAGAAGACTGCAAGGTGTCACCTGAATCCCAAAGCCTGGTCCCAAACAACTCTGTGCAGCACAGAGATACAGGACACATTTGTATCCTGCCCTCCCACCTTTCTTCTGCCTGCATCAAACCAGACCATTGAATTTAGTAACAAGACAGCAACTCCGTGAATGAAGTTAATCTTGTGGTGTAACCACTGCTTAAATGTGAAAGCACAACAAATACTCCATCAAGGAATTTTGATTGGATTAGAAGCCCTCTGTGCTCCATCATAATCTCCCTGATGAAGGCAAAAAGCAAAACTACATCTGGAGAAGAGATTAAAGCTCCCATTAGAACTGTTTAATTAACTGTTTTTACTGGATTAACATTCATTTCTGATCCAGGTGCTCCTCAGATAAAGAGCTCAGGTGGTTCATAACAGCACTGCTTTATTTTGCAGTGGAAGTCTTCTGGCCCAAGAATTGAAAACATGGGCTCTTTTTAAAGCTGGGTGTCTGAAATGAAGGAAGTTTAAACAAGACTCCATCTGCCCTTTTTCTTGCTTACCCCAAAAACTTTTGAACTGCTACCTGATTCCAACCAGCCTGGAACACAGGTAGGAGTTTTGATTCAATTATGAAGTTTTCACAAGTTTTGCAGAAACAAGCAACTATTAGAAGGGGAGAAAGAGCCTGTAAATGAACCCCTAAGTTTCCCGAGTAAGGAGAAAATTCTGGCCTGTGTTCCCATGTTACTTGATGTCAAAGAACCCCCACAAGAACACACGCTTATAAAAGTCCCCAGAGACAAAAGGACAGAGACCTTAGAACTACCCACAAATCACAAATTGTGTGACTCTAGCTTCTAAAAGGTGGGCACTTGTTTCACTGCTTGCACAACTGGGACAGTCTGCATGATCCAGACTTCTCTGCAGTCTCTCAATTGGCAGATACCATGCAGGATCTTGGTGCTATCCCATAAGAAAGACAAGAAATGCCAAAACAACTTTCCTTTCATTAAAAAAGATAGAACTGTAGCATTTGTATCTGAAACGAGCTAAAGTGATGTGCTGAGAAATGAAAGATCTTGTCTTTGGGGACAGGCCCCTGAGGAGGTTTGTAGACCTGGTCACTGGAATGTGCTGTTGCTAGGATAAGATCTAGATTCAAGTTTCAGTCCAAGCCACTGAATTCCTCTGAGAGAATCACTGAATTGCTCTTCATCTCCGTTCCTGAGTCTGTATGAAATGGACCACAGATACCTCTTTTCCTTGTCTGTCACACCTACATGGGGAAAGCTTGTCCCTTGCTGCAGGTACCAGAACAGACTCTTGTTTTTTGTGTGCTATTGAAACACGCCTCAGTAATGTCCCACAGTATTTATCTGTCCAGGCTCCTGTGGCAGCAGCTCTACTTGACCTTTCCCTTTGAGCAGGACAGGGTTGTGTCTGGTCCTTCCCCTCCTGCAAACAGACTCTGATCTGTGATCCTGTCACACCAAGTGAATGCTGTCATGTCTCTGCAAAGCTACAGAGAAGCTACACAGGCTGGAGAGAGGCATATCCACACCTCTCTCTCCTCCTCCTCTCCTGCCTCTGCACAGCACCACTGACAGCTGGCACATGATACAGCTTGTAAAAGTCTTCAGGGAGCAAAGAGAAAAGACAGTGTCTTTGCTACCCTGCCCTCTCTGAGGAAGGGCCTGTGTTCTAGACATTGTTCCCCACACCAGAAAATCAGCAGGGCATTGTACAAGGCCCAGCACAAAAGCTCTGTAGCACAACTGCCTCATGTGGCACACAGTGGGTGACACCATATTCTGTCTCTCTACAGGACTTTTGCACGCTACAAAATGTTTGTCCACCCCTCTCTTGTGGAAAGCAGAGCAGCAGCAGCTGTGGAAGCAACAGGCAGACCAGCAAGTTTATGTTGGTGCAAAATACGTGCAAAACACACAGTTTGTACTTCCAAGTGACACCACAGCACTTGGTTCTACCTGTTGCCTCGGGGGCTGTGGTAAAGCTTTCATGTTGGACATGGCCAGTGCTGCTTGGTGTGTTCTGGCTGACTGTCCCTCTCCCCACAAGATGGAGCAGGAAAATGCAAGCAGAAACTGCACATTAACACAGCCTGGGGACAATGAACCAGAGACCAAGCTCAGCTACACACATGGCTCAACAAGCAGTGAGCCCTTCCCATTACAGGGCAGTAAAAATTAAGGTGACAAAAGCTCTTTGTTCCCCTTTCCTGAACGAGATCCTTTGGCAGCAGTTCTCCTCATTCTGGCTAACATTCTGTCAGGCTCTCCTCTTTCATCCCTTCTGCTGAAGCAAATTTGCAGTGCACCTCCACTGAAACTGAACATCAGGGTTGTATCTGCTTTCACACCTCTGAATGAAACCATGGTCCACACACTTCCAAACACATCTGGCAGAACAGCTTTTAGAACTAATTTTTTTTTTTAAGTAAATGGCTGCAGCTGGCCTTTGTTTGGGTCACTAACCAAAACCAAGCCCCACATGCTAGCAACAGAAAAAAGCTAGAGCTAGTGCATCAAACTTAATTAAAACTGCACTTAAGTAAGAATTTTCCAAAAGTTCTCACTTTTCTTCTGTGTAAAATGCTCGTACCATCAGAGAAACTGGGCTGAAGTTGCCTGGTTACAGCAAGCCCACCTTCATTTCTGAGACTCTTCATTTCAGGGCCTGAAGGGAGCACTGCTCTGAACTCCCAGGTTTCACAAGCCACAGGAGTCCCATACATTTCACCAGTGTGTGCCTGGTCAAGATTCTGAGGAACCTGCCAGCAATTGCTCAGTCACTATTTGTACATAGATGATAATTAAGAAAAGCAGAGAACCTGGGAAAGCAGATAAAATGCAGTGTAATAGCAGAGGAAAAACTTGGGGAGCTGAGGAACAGTCCTGTGCTGGAAAGTCACCTACCTGTGAGATATGACATGTTAATATCTGTGTGCAGAACCCAGTGGAGCAGCAAACAGAACCCATTTTGGTCAGGTCTGCCCACCACCACAGTGTGATCTCAAACTGAACCTGACTCCTTCACCACTGACTCCAAGCACAGTCACCTGCAGCACCAAGCCTGAGCAAACCAAACCAAACCAAACCTAAATTAGAAACAAGGAAACAGCAGCATGGACCTTTACCTCCTTCTTTGAATGCAATTTATAATCCAGCCAACACACATCTCTGCCAGATGTGGCTGCTGGGGTCATCCCACAACTCTGTAACACCCAAGAATAGGGCTGCCAGCACTGGGAAAGCCACTGGCTGATGTCAGGTGCATTGCAGGCTGCATAGAGTATTTTACAGCTGGAAATTACAAACTATTTAGCCTCACACACATATTTATGTTATACATTCAACACAAGGCAAGGAGCAGTGAAGGGAAGAGAGTTGTGCTTTCTCTCTCACGTAGCTACTCCCACTTCCAGCCTCAGCAGAGCAAGGGGCATTCTGCTTTACTGCTTATTCGGACCAGGTAAAATTTCAGTCCCCTCTGTAAAGTGCTGAAAAAGCCACATCATTGTGCCATCCAAGTGTCCAGTAAATAAACACCTTCACACTGAAGGGTTAAGGCTACTATTTGAGTCTACTCCTGCATTCCCTATAGGAGAACACACTTCAGAAAATTAAGACCAGGAGTCTACCAAACTACACACTGTACCACAGACCCCTGTGCTGGGTCCAGGTCTCCTCTGCACAAGGTCACTCCAGGGACACTTTTGAGCTACCTGAGTGCAAGCAAAAGAAGGTGCTCGACTCTGAAGTGTAACAGCATCTGAATAGATCACATCAGGAAGGCTCTATCAGGAGCCAGCAACTTCAGAGATCCACAGCAAACTGGCTGTGTTTCAGACAAGAGGCTCCTGTTCTATGCCCAGATTCTGCTCAACTTAAGTAAATCAGGAATAGTCTCACAAAATTACCTACTTCTTATTCCAGGCATTTTAAAAGCCATTCCCAAAGCTCTTTGCTAAGGAGGTGCTGCTGCCTTCCTCAGCTTCTACACCTCTGCAATTAAAAAAGGGGGAGCCACCCACTGCCACACATCTAGCAAAAGCCAAAGCCAGGACACTGCAGTCCCAGTCCAGCCCTCTTCCCAACCATCCTGCTTTTTCCACCATCCTATGCAGAGGACCTGCTGCTGAGATGTATCACAGTCCATCAAAACGCTGGCCTAAAGTTCAGTAGACAGGGACCAGCCTTTCTTTTTTTAAGCTCTTATGTAAACACAAAGTTCTACCTACTCTGTACCCATTTCTGCTCTTATTGTGCAACTTGGTGCTAAAACTGAAGGCTCTTGGGCAGAGAGAAACAACTTCCTATACTGCACTTATGCACAAGAGTTTAGATCAGGAACCCTATGTGAACTGGAGCTCATAAGCATTCTCATAAAGTGAAGGGAGGCCTCAGCCACGATTCCATCTCTTCCCAAGTCCTACAAACGGCTTTTCACGTATCTTCAAAGCATCCCTAATGAATCCAATACATTCCCTGATACATTCTTGCACCTAATTGTGAGCAGCATGATTCAATAAGTCAATAAGACCAGAACTATCAAAGTAATTTGTTTCAGACAGGAGAGAAATCATTATCCCACTGTGCATCTTATAAATAACAAGACTTGACCAAGGCAATTGTCACAAACAGCATAATGCTGGGATCTAATTCCAGTAACTCCAGTGTGAGTCAGGACTGCCTTGTTTCAGCTTAGTTTCCTCCATTCTGAAATCTGATTTTACTTTCAGAACAAGGATGTCCTGCAGAGGAACCATCCAGAACACACACGCAAATTGAAGCCGCTGTCTCAACGTGAATACTTTTCAAGAGTATCTGAGACTTTACAGTGAACACAGCTGCTTTGTCTGACAGGTCTTCTAAAACCTAGAAGTGCTTCCTACACCAAGGCTTACTACTTCCCTAGACCAACCTGTTTTCCTTCTCTTCTGGACAACACGGAGAGAAACGTGTCCCATTCCCAGGGCTGGGCCAGTACTGCCTTCCAGACCCAGGAATGTCCACATAAAAGAGAACACTCTACAGAAACACAGGAGGTGCAGCAAAGAGCAGGTCAACAGAAGCTGTGGAGCAATAAATTCCTGTACTTCCCTGGGCAGCTGTTTTTGGAACAGGCTGTCCAGAGAAGTTGCGCAGCGTCCCCCTTGGAGACACTGAGAACGCAATGAGCTCGTCCCTTCCAGCCTCGGTTGCGGTGTGGTTTTGTGACGCACGGGCGGACCTCTCTGCCCAGACAGAGGTCCCTGGCTACACCAGAAACACCCACCCTGGCTGCAAGCAAACTCTGCCTTGTGCTAATGCCGTTGATAGAAGCTTGTGTCTTCCCTGACCTTGAAGCTGTGTTATCTCCTTTGGCTGTGAGAAAGCGATAATAGCTCCTGACAATGGCAAGAGTCAGCGCTGAGCCGGTGGAACAGGAAATCCCATTTCTCAAGCCCTTCAAAGCCTGCCTGGCACAGTTCCTCTCAGCAGTACTCAGTGAGATTACAGCACTAAAAATAACCCTCACAATAAGTTGTGCATTTAGAAGAAAGGACTTGCCCTCAATGTGGGTTTCCCTTCCACTTGTGGCCTCAAGTATCCCCAGATAGTTGAACTGCTACAGTTTTGTTCTCCGAATTAAGCAGGAGCTGCAGCTGTTGAAGTGGTTTTAAATAAAATAAGAAGATTAAAGGGTACAACGAAGAACGAAGATACTTTCCAGATTTTAGACAAGTGTCTCTCTCCCCTCCCTGTTGTTTTCTATAATAAGAAACTCAGAGCTAAAAATCTCTTCCTCACCCAAACTCTGCCCTTCTAAGAGGGGCTCACATACAATTGGTTGTATACAGCTGAAACGAAGCAAAGGTAGGGGGACCAGTCCTGCAGACTCTCTAGGGGAGAACACAATCCCTGTGGGCATTCTGCTGAGGTATTTAAGAAAATATCGGAGCCTATTGGGTTAAATGCACTGTCTGAATCATCAGGAAAGAAGGCATACCTTGTAACAGCAGGCACAAAATTCGCACTGCCTGGAGGCCTCACACAGTTTAATTGTCTTTACAAACTCTGTCTTTGCCTATGCCCAGTGAGAGCCATTAAAGCTCAATCATTTGCATCTGATCACTTTCATTAAAGCCAGCCTGAAAACTGAGGAAATTGTCAGGTACTGTTTGCAAGGCTTGGACAATTTGCATAAGTGCTATTCAACACAACCAACCTCTTTCTCAGTCCCCAGACTGACACCTGGCAATGAGATCTACCTTCCTATGGGCTCAGCTGCTCATTTGATGCATATACACCATCTATTCCTTTATATAGCACATGTCAGGTACTGGCTCAATTAAAAACTGCTCACCTTAAGCACAAACATATTTTTCATGTACACATGTGTCTAAGCAAAGTTAACATCTACTTGTGAAACAGACAAACAGAAAACACCAACTGGAGTATTACACACTTACATTGTCTTCAGTTTACTCCCGGAAGGTCCTACACCGTGTTGTTTTACCCAGAGGAAATCAGACAGATGAACTTTAAACCCAGGAAGTTTTTTAGCTACTGAATCCAAAGAGCTGAACCCTCCAAGAGAACCAAAGAGCTACAGAGCTCAGAGCCTCACTTAACAAAGTCCAGGTGGCACAGCTCACGGCATCTCATCAGCCATCACCTGTGATGGGGTTTGGATGAGGACAACAGCCCCCACCTGGTAGCAGAGACAATCCAACTGCCTCAGTCACAGAGGCAGCCCAAAATCCCCAGCTACATTTATTGCTTGCTTTCAGATTTAAGCTGTAAAATAAGAAGGGTGTTTTGTGGGCAACAGTTTAAATATAAACTTTGTTTGGTCAGAAGCACACATCCTATGCACTACAGATGGTAATATGACACCATGTAGCAAGAGACTGTGTTACAACACGGCCAAACAAGAAGCAGAATAAATGCAGACAGGCCCTAACCATGAGGTCCTTCACTTTGCAAAATCATTATTTCTTCTTATAGCTTTTGAAGACCGTAATTAACAATACTGGGGATGCTAGTTGTGCATACTACTGGAGACATGAACAGATCATAGAAGTTCATGAACACTGCTGAAAACAGGAGAGCAAAACAGAAAAAGCAGCAGCGTACACCTGCTGCCACACTGCCCTTAAATCCCATTTCCCCTGTCTTACACTGCAGCCCAGCACATCCTTTCACTTACAGAGATGCAAATGATATACAGCTAGTTCCCAGTCCTGGGTTTCCAGTGTTACAGAGACCAAATCCTGCAGCACTTGTGATTCTCCTCATCTTTTCATCTTTGACAGCTCCTCCACTCCCCTCCAGTTTTAGCAGGCCAGTGAATCACCCAAAGACCCTATAAGCACTCTGGCTTTTTCCTAGGTAAGAGTGTATTTTGTACAGCTGCTGCCTGGGTGCTGCTTGGCAGGGCAGAGGCTCCCCAACCACCCTCACCTCACCAGAGCATCCCTGAAGCTGAGGCGGCACTACAGAACCTTCTGGCAGGTCTCCTCCTGCCTTCCCTCCCTGGTGGGTGGTGCCTGCCCCTCACAGCCTCCACTGGCGGGAAACCCAACCTGGCCTGGCTGGGGCAGCTCTGGAGAGGGGACACGAGAGGGGAGATGAAGGGGGACACGTCTGGAGCTGGCCAGGCTGTGGTGAGAGCTGGGCCAGGGTGTGCTCAGGGCCAGGGCCGCAGCCCTGCTGTGAGCCTGGGCCTGCCATGCTCTCCCCAGCCATGTGGGAAGCACCTGCTGTTCCCGGGGATGCACCAGCCAGGTCAGAGCCCAGGAGGGGAACTGCTGCGTGCAGTTAAAAACCCAGAGGAAAGGAACGGAGAGCGAGGTGTGACAAGCCAGCAGCCACACGGATTGTCCAACCAGCCAGCAACAAACCCCAGATCCACACAAGCCAGGGACGTACCTGAGCAGCTCTCTGAAATGTTTGTGACTGAGTGTTTCAGGCAGGGAGGGTGCAGAAATCCTTCCTACTGCTAAATCTGGAAGCAACGCGAGAAGCTCAGGTTAGAGATGAGAACAATCACACGTAGTCACAGTTTTTGGTACAGTGGCTTCCAACCAGACCAGATCTCAGGGGGTGCGATCGCTCTGAAATTTGGATTAAGCTTTGGAACACGTTACTGCGGAAAGCCAGGCCTACAGGGTTGAGCTGTCTTTGCTCCTCGGACCCTGGCGTTAATTCCACGGCCAGGAATGCGCTGCCTTCCTTCAGCTGCCATCTTCAGCTCCTTCAGTGCAGGAGGCCGTGCCACGGTACTTACCGGCTCTGGCACTGGCCAGAAGTTTGTTTTCATGGACATAAACAGGACACTCAACAGCTGGTATCTTTACTGAATGAATTTATTGGTTTTTGAACTAAAGTTGCTCACAGTTATTTAACAAGGGATACATCAGATTTTTTTGTCCATTTCAAACCATTAAATAATGTCAGTTTGTGTCTGTATATGTGTGTGTGCGCGCGTGTGTGTCTTCGAAGTACAAAATAGGAAGGATAACAAGAGGTATTGCTTTCATTTATTCTTATATCTTGTGTAAGTAATCCCCTTCCTGCTTGTACCACATGGGTTTTGCTGATATAGGTATTTTTAAATTATTATTATTATCTTGTATTGAAATCCCAGCCTTTTGTAGAGGTACAATGTAACAGAAGCATCAAAATCTATACACAAGGGAAGAGAAAAGAGGGAAAAGAAGGACGGGGGTGATGGGAGGGGAGCTCGGAGGAGAAGTAGAGAGAGGGCAGAGGCAGGAAAGACAACGAAAGCAAAAGAGACTAATTTACAGCAATGTCATGCAATTAAAACTGCCCCCCTCTCCTGCACCCTTGCCTCCCCCCCTCCCCAGCCATCACCCCCTGGTGTCTGACATGCACACAGCAATACGAGAGAGAAAAGTTTAAGAATAGGGAAAAAATAAATAAATAAATAAATAAAGCAAAAAAATTAAAATAAATCCCTCCCATTTGGGGGAATGGGGAAACAGGGCAGAAGTCAAAGGTCTTTGCCCCAGTTGTGTCTTTAAAAATTCTTTTTAATCTTCAAACCTATGTACAAGTAAAACTGGTCCAAGAAGGGGAAAAAATTATTAAAAAAACCAACAACGACAACAACAACAAAAAAGAACTCATCCAACATTATCATTAAAAAAAAAAATAAACTTGCGATACAACATACACCCATAGGAACCCAACGAGCAGCAATCGAAGGTCATAAAAGAGCTGAACACTAATGCTAAGCCTACATTCTTAAAATCTCAGTCAAGAAATACTTCTCACTGTGTTTTGTCTTCCACGCGTAAAACCACGTTTTTTTGTTTGTTTAACCTTTGAGCTTGGGCCAGAATAAGTTACACTTGGTCACATAACTCTTGAGGAGGAGGAAAAAAGGCGGCAATTCTTCTTTCTCAAAGTCACAAAATCAACACTTACAGGGTTTCTGTGTCTTTTTTCCCCCTCCTCCCCAAAATAAATAAGAATCAATGTTGCCTCTACACAGTTATTAAACAGAAGATATATCTAACAGCTTATTTTTTTAAATATATATATATGTATATATAAATAACCAAGACCTAATAACTGAAACACAAAAAAAAAGGTCCCCATCCACCCAATCCCACCCTCCTCCCCTTCGAAAACAAAAAAACAAAACCAAAACCAAAACCAAAACGTTATAAAAATATCTTGCAGTAAATTTTAAAGTTTACAGTAGCTTCGTGATTAAGTCTTCCATTGCCCTGACTCCACCTTGTCTTGCTCTGATGAACTAAGTGCCAGTGATTTTGCACACACACACACACACACACACACAGAGGAAATAAAACCCAATATAAGTCTCTTTTCTTCCTCCTCTTCATCTTCTTTTTTTTTTTCTTTTTTTTTTCTTTTTTCCTTTTTTTTTAAGAAAAAAATCACCCAAGCCAACAAATGAAACTGGTAACTTAAAGAAATAATAATACTGATATCAATGCAGCACTAGTAACACAACAATTGCCTCTAAATGCAGGGTGTGGTGGAGGATCCAGCTGGTTGAAGAAGGTCCCAGCGCGGTGGCACAGTGGCAGGGAGTTGACAGGTGGGGAGGAAGGTGTTGAAGGAGGAGCAGCAGTAGCAGCAGCAGCAACTGTGCCTGGTGACGGGAGAGACAGTCCTTGGCAGAGTCTTGTCCCTCTTCTTTGCTACCAGAAGTTGCCTTTTCCCTAAGTTTTAATGTTTTGTTTGTATGTGTTTATTCATTGAACCCCCTCTCCCTCCTATGTTTACTCCTTTCCCCTTCCAGCAGGTTAAAAAGCAAAATGATACAGTATAAAAACCAATTAGTTTGTGTGTGTGTATATATATATATGTATGTATGTATATTTATACATAAATATACACACATATATACATGTATATATAAAAAAAGGGGGCAAAAGAAAAGGAAAAGGTGGTGGGGAGAAAAAAAGAAAAAGGTAAGAAAATCCCTTGATGAAGCTCCCCAATATTGTCTTGGTTCAACGCTTAGTTTTGAGTTGCTCCTGGCTGGTTTCTGATGAGAACGTGCTCTGGATTCATGGAACACTGCGCTCCCGCTACACCCGTCTCCTTCCCCACACCCTCCCTCTCCGGGCTGCGTTCACCTGCGCGGACAGAAGTTGCCAAGGGTAAATAATTCACTCCAACAATTTGCAACCTCCTTTGAGCCCAGACTCTGCAATCCCATAACTGAGCAGATCTCTCTTGTGGAGCACCAAAAAAGAAAAAGAGAGGGGAGAAAAAAAACCAGGCGTGCATTGGGGAGGTGTTTGGGGAGAAGTGGGGGAGAAGCCCACTTCCTGAAGGGAGAGGGGAGGCTGGGAACCTCAAACAGGACTGGTCCTTGGACAGTCTACATCGGTTGCCTTCCGTCAACAAGTGTCCGCAGAGCACAGAAGGTGAAGCCGTGGCTGACATGTTAACTTTTCGGGATAATTCCTGGTAGCAGAGCGGAAACAAGTGGTGTCGTCAGAAACACAGAGAGAGCATGAACAGAACAAGAAACAAAACAAAAGAAAACCAAAAAAAAAAAACCCAAAAAATCAGGAAGGAGAAAAAAAGCAAAACATTCAAAAAAAGGGAGGAAAAAAAAAACAACTGGAAAAAACCACAACCCAAGATCTGGTGAACTGGGTTTGTCATCTGTGCTACCTTTTCTTTTCTTTCTTTTCTTTTCATTCTTTCATTCGTTTGTTTTTGTGTTTGTTTCTGAGATATATATTATATATCATATATAAATATATATATGTATATATATACAGTCATTCCTTCATACAAAATTTGTCTATAGACAGTTTTGTACTGTTGTGGCAAGGTATATACATCCTTCTAGTTTAGAGGCTAGCTTGCTAAGGAATATTCTTTCATTCTTTCTTGCTTTTTTTCTTTTTGTTTTGTTTTGTTTTTTGTTTGTTTTTTTTTTCTCTAAGTTATTTAATTTTTTTATGTGTTTATTTAAGGTTGGTCTTGTAGGCCGACTGATGAGACCATCTTTGCCTTGTCTTTGCCAGCAGGGTACTTATTGTCTCCTCTAGACCCATAGTCATTAGAACCGGAATCGCTCCGCTTGCTGTTTGCGCTATGCTTGGTTGGCGTGCCGGGGGGATGGCTCACCTGCCCGTTCTTCTCGTCTGAAAAAAGTTGTTTAATTACGTCAAAGAAGTTACTCAATGGGCTGCCTGGGTACACAAAACAGAGGAGACAAAAAAAGAAAGAAAGAAAGAAAGAAAGAAAGAAAGAAAGAAAGAAAGAAAGAAGGAAAAAAAAAAAAACGAGAGGGAAAGAGAGAGAAAAAGAGGAGAGAAAGAGAGAGAACAAACAAACAAATGAACAATGGGGTTTTTAACGAGAAGAACATGATGAGGAGATCCAGAGCCACGTGCGTGGGGGTGTGTGGGGGATGAAGACAATGAGCAGGAAGAGGAAGAGTGTTTAGGATGGGACACCTACAGAAATAAAGAACCTGGGAGCATAAAGCACCTAGGGGAAAGGTCCTAGTTTTTTCCTGAGTGGGGAAGCATTGCTGTCTCACCTAGCAGGAGGAAAACAGTACCATGTGACTGAAATAGGTCAGCCCATTACTAGGATTCACTCGGCCACTCCACACGGAAATGTCAGTGACTGTAATGTTGGACACAGGCAAATTCCATCCTATTGCTGCTGTTACAAACACAGGGTATTTCCATGTGGCTGCCCATCAGTGCTTTGCTTTGCAGCCTTGCTTAGCTCTCTGTCTACACCAGGCATTAGGCTTTCCTTGCTTGCATTTTATTTTGTTCTGGGTATCTCCTTGCCAACCTGTCATGACTAAGCCTGAAGCACCTGAGTGGTCCCAGGGAAGCAGCACTGGGAAAATGAAGTATGGCTGAGATGAGTGTTGCCATCTGCATGTGTGGTCTGTGGTTTGCACTCGCAGGCTTCAGAGCACCTCCAGACCCTCCCTACAACAGGTACCTGGAAATGAAGATGCTGAATGTGGAAGTAGGCTGTTATGCATCTGCCTGTTTCTGGGACCTGACAAGGTCAAGACCTATTACCTCACTGTCCTGAATTTATGATCTCTCTGCAACACAGTCTCCACGGCACTGATACACATTCCAGTGCAGTTAGGAGCCAGAGAGGGAGGTAGAGTTGTGGGCTACTGGAACAGGCATCTCCTTAAGCCAGCCTGTATACTGGGCTGCAGTGTTAACAAGGACTGGGCACTGGGCACATGAATACAGCCTTTTGCGCCATTTGGACCTCCAGGCAGCACGGTTATATGCTCTTAATCTAGTTCTGTGTTGAGGGTGTGTGGTGTTTACCTGAGGAAAGGCTCTGGGGTGCTACTGAGGGAAAGGGACCAGGTACTTCTGGAAAGGTAGCCTTTTTTTGGAATTTCTAGTCCCTTTTCATTTTTTTGGATTGGGGGATTAATCTTTATCAAACATAGGAGGGGTCACGCTAAACTCTTTGAATATGGATATTGAAGGTGTTTTTTATCTGATGTATATACCATGGAGGTGATGCCTGTTCATGATCATTAAAACCCCATGATGGTTTTCTCAGTATGGGGACTGCTAGCTTTACTGTTCTATCAAATTCATATCATTTCTACCTCCAGCTCCCAGAAGGAAATGGGCTCCTTGTATTTGCCTTCCAATGTGGTAGAATGCTGTGAACAGTGGAACCTTTCATCCCCAAGATGGGAACATTCAGTCAGGAGCAAAGGGCTTCCTCGTAGCAGAGACTGGTGGACACTGGTGGCTTGGGAATATTGTATTTCCCTTCACTTTCGTTCCGAACATCAGTAACCCAGTAACTACAGCAGGCAAGTACTTTCTGTGCACAGCAATTCAGCTGAAGAGCTTGTTGAGTACTTTCTATTTCTCTAATTGAAAATGCTAGACAGCCGTCAACTTCTTATACAGAGAAAGAGGAAATACATAGTATTTGTGCTCTGCAAAACTGAATGTGTTACTCTTTTTTTTCCTGCCCTGTGCTAACAAGGTAGTTGCTGCTTTCCTCTGCTTGTTAACAGGCATTGAGAAAAATCACATGGCTGGCAAATACAGTGAAGGATCCTAATCTTATTAATCTAATTCATTCCTTGACTTCCTGTACCTGCTGCTTTGTGGTTAATATTCTGCTTGCCCTGGTTCTGTCACTCAGTTACACTAAAGCCACAAGCAACACGCTGTGAGTTTCTGGAAGGGCATCATTCACCCAACTGACTGAAGCCTTAGTGATGGGCACAACCAACCAGGCAGAGCACACATCTCAATTTCTGACTAAGAAGAGAAAGGCTTTCATAAAGTCAGTCACTTTGGGGTCAGACCTCCCTGAGCTCCACCTGCTCCCTTCCACATGCATGCAAATGCTTGGGAAAGGAGATATCTGCTCCACATCTATGACTTCTACGTCAGAGATTTCCCTAAGCCTCCCTGAAACTGTTTTAGGTTTGTGGGCACACACTCTGCACAGACTCCTTTTTATCAACTCAGACTCATTTCTACTTCTTTTAGGTGGATACCATTTTTCAATGAAAAGAGAAAAAAGAAAGCAAACACTCAGCCTTGAATGCAGGAATGTGGGCAGATCTGGTTCTCAGGTGGCTTTGGACCCCTCATCTTCATAAGCAAATGGAGTCAGCAGAGAGAATGAAAAAGAGCACTGAAAAAAATGCTGGAGAGGAAAAGACTGCTAGGTTGGGAGAAAAGAGTAGGGGAATATCTCCAGTTATTCCGCTGAGCAGTTTATTTAACAAGCTTAGAGGGAAAGATAAGGGCAGAATAAGCAGGGCTCTGCAGGAGCTGGGAAAGTTTTTCGTTTTCATGTAGACAGGAACAGTGACAAAAGTACAACTTGCAAGAATGGAGCAATAAAACACTTTAGAAATTATACATCTTGTATTTGCTGAGCCCTGATACAGGATTTTTAGTCATCCTACTAAAATATGCAGCCCATGTTTCATCCACCCTTTCTCCTCCTCATGCCCTACTGGCTTTCAAGTGCCTGGAGATTTATTGCAGCAAAAGTATTTAACAATCTGCTTTTCTTTGCCTGTATCACTACTGGATTCCTTACAATCAGCATTTTCAGTCAAAATTTTAATGGGAGGTAAGAAAATCCTTAGGGATCTTTAGAGAGCTACTGAAAACTAAAATAGGCCATTTCACTAACCCTTTCCTTCCTTTGCCTTTTGTACTTGTAATTAAATTGTAAGTAATAATGGTCTCCTGTCCTGGCAGTCAAGAAAAAACTGATCCTGGGCTGGTGTTCACACTGCTCTTTGGATAGACAAGGAGTCCTCACACCTTTACGCTGGAGATACACAAGAATGGGTCAGCTATGCTGGAAGCATGAAAATGGTGCAGGGTGTTGCTCCTGTTAGTTGTCAGTTCCCTTTGAGGTTATAAATCCAGTAAAACAAGAGTTGAAAATGCAGGCGATGGTGGTTTAGAATAGGTTTTTCAGCAATCTTCCATGCCTAGCATTCAGTTCAAGATGTGTCATAGGCTCTTACACCTGTAAGTCCATCAGGGGGCCTCAAAAAGGCTGCCTTTCTTATTTCAGAAAGTGAGATGACATCCCATTTCCTCTGGACAGGGATGAAGGTTTGGCTTAATGATTCTTCAGAACATCCCTGGTGTTTCGTGCACAGACTAAGGTCTTCTTTCCCCTTGAGAGCAAATGTTCATCAGCACAGAGCAAAGAAAGCAAGGGTGAGAAACCGAGAGAAGGATCAGAGGCAGGAGGGGAGGCTCAGAGCATTAGGTTTATGTCTGTTAGGAGGAGATGGATATGTGCAGTTTTGAGTTAGACCAAGGAGCTGTTTGCTGCAAGATGGGGAAGGGGAATGGCTTTGAAAACAAGCACTGAAGCTTATGAAAGGGTCACGTATTGAAAGGATGCTGAGAGAAATAGATTTATGGAGAAGGAACTGGTTTGGGGCACCTGTGTACAGCACTGTCACAGCCAAATACCATGAAAGAAATCAAAACCATGAATGGATTTGGATACAACAAGTGCTAAGAGGAAGAAACAGGGCTAGAGGTAGACACAAAAATATAGAAGGAAGCTGGGCAGGCAGTCTGTATCAACCCTTACAGTCCTCAGTATTTCATCTGCTGTTCTTAGGAAGCCTGTCGTGACACTGACCTAGCCCCAGTGGTGTCAGCACTTTTCGAAGCCAAGTGGAAGTGGAGCACCCAGATATGAGAGGAAGGAGAAAATGACGGGAATCACTCCAGGCACCTCAAGTGACACCAGGAAAGGATGCACCTTGCAAAGACCCTGCTCTGACCTTGTAAAGACCCTCACAGTCCTCCACAGAACATAACAGGAGGTGGTGAACAAGCAGGTTCAGGACAAGCATGGAGGCTTTGGTTACTGATTCAAGTCTGCTTTTTGTAACGTTTTTAAGACAGTCAGATAAGGCCCTCCTTTCATTGAAGCAAATAGCAACATTCCCATTGACTTCACAGAAGCAAACCCAGAGGCACTTCCTTCATCTGTGAAACCATCTCTCTGAAGTCTGTGTATTGTTAATGCACTAATCCTTGTGGTGCTGAACACAAAAGTTGCACAAAACAAATATGCCATCTGTGGGATTATCCTCTACCTTTTCTTTCTGTATGGCCTGAGATATTTTGGGTTTCTGCATATTTATCTTGGGCTTTGGGAGAAAGTGAATTGGAAAACATAGGTCTCCATTGGGAAGAGACACCTTTTCTCAACCTGACTTCTCTTATTTCTTCCCTTATTGCTTTCACATCCTTCCTAATTGTCTTCTGCCTGCTTCTGCTACTGAGGTTTTCTTCCTATACTTATTCCTTACTCTTTAGCCCTTGTCTTTTTCATCCCTAGGTTGCTCTGTGTTTTGATAGCAGCTGTGGTTTCAGTGAACCATGTAACAAAAATCCAACTTCTTTCACATAAAGCATTAAAACACTCTCTTAATGGGTGATAATCCATTTCCTTTCATATCCGTTTTGCTACTTTTATAGAGTTCTAGCCCTCTTTGTTAAGATGAGGCATTTTTTTGTCTGTTTGCTCGGTTTCTGTTGGCAGAGTCCCTTCTGCCTTCAGAAACAAATGACTTAAAATATAGAACTCACTGCAAGAGTATATGCAGTGAAAGGGATGACAGAAAGATGAAGTGGCCCATTCCTCTTCGTTTAGTTGTAGTATCATGTAGGAGTCTCCCTCCAGACTGAAGAGACCCCAGCCTAGGCACTGTACAAATCCAAATGAGACAGATGCCTCACCCAGCTCACTAACTACTGACAGACAGTCCAGGGAACAACTCCAGTTTCTTGGCAGGAAACCTGAACTGCAGCTGGGAAAGGTGACTTACTTTCCAGAGTCCTTAGACTCTGCCAGTAAAAATGCCAACTGAGAACAGTGTCTGCAGAAACAAACTGCAGAACTACTGCAGAACTGGAACTACTCAAGTTTACACACAGCATTGGCACAGGTATCCATGCCACCAGCAGGTAGGAACTTCCAGTTGCTACCCATCTGGGCAGACCTGAACAACCAACCTGACCCATCCTTGTTCTTACTCCCATAAAACATCCCATCTCCTCTGCAGGAGGGTGGACCAATATTTGTGTCTAGCCAGAAGCATCCAGATGGCCATTCTACCTCAATCTTACACATTTTTTCTCTCACTCTCATAAACACACAGAGAAGCTGAGATCCCGTTCAGCCTCTCCTCACAGACAGTATTACTGAGACAGGTAGCTCTGGGGTAATGAGTTAAGGAATGGTGAACACGGGCAGCAAAGCCCCGAAGGGATGAGGCCCATTTCCTTGCTGCTGCCTCCTGCAGAGCCAAGGCATGAGTAAGGAATCAGAAACCAAACGTGTCTGTTACTGATGAGAAGCTCTGGCCAATCCAGCACCACCACGTAATGTTCAAAAAAGGAGACATGATGATGGAGAGCAGGGAATCATACATTCATTTGGACAGCTGGTGGCACTGAAAGAGCAGGCAAGGATAGTGGTGGGATGAAAAGATGCCAGATTCCGTTGTGGAGTCATGCTCTTCTGGCAAATTGAATAGTAAAGGTCTAAGCCCACGAATTTTTTGTATCTGCCTGTCCTTTTATACAGATCTGCCTGCACAGTATGTGCTGAAAAGGGAACCTGATGACCCACACCTGTAAAGCCACAGCAAATGATAGAATTGTTGCTACCCATTCTCTTAGAGATTTCTGCAGCTTTATTCCAATTTTTTTTGCCTATAAAAATGTCAGAAATGTATTAGCACTTAATAATTCAATTTTGATCTTTCCTGCCAGATGGATGTTCACATATTATATTATGGGTTTCAAGTTCTTTGACCTGTTCCTAAGGAGAGAGATGACCTGTGCATGCTGCTGAAATGTTGGTTCCCCATCTCCACTGAATAAATCACTTCAAAATATGATCTAATATTCTGGGAAGGCCATCTCAAACTTAGCTTAGTACAGCAAACAAGTATTTCCATGTAGCCTCCTGGAACACCGGCTATCATAAATAAAGCACTGTGATCTTAATTAAGAGTGAGATATCTGTGTTTTCTATATTAGATATTTTTATTACAGAGAAAGAGGAAAAGATCTTGTATTGGATAGTAGAAATCTAACCATAGCTGTCAAAATAGGATCTGACATGAATCAATAGGATCTGACATGAAACAGTTCAATATATCTGGACTAATTTTTAGTACCAAGTTGCCTTTTTTTGTGGCTACCTTCTTCTACAGGGCAAAATCATGAGGCATGAAGTGGAAAAGGAATGTCTCCCCAGTGTAACACTAGACTGAAGACTACATACAACTACAGTATGTGGGAGTCAGCCATTCCTTTGGACAGCAAAAGATACTGGCAGAATGGGCAGGGATAACTGGTAAACCTGGCTTGAACTCTTTAGAACCACTGAATTATCTTACTTATTGCAATCCACCCAT
Source organism: Corvus kubaryi (assembly GCF_017639235.1). Lineage (NCBI taxonomy): Eukaryota > Metazoa > Chordata > Aves > Passeriformes > Corvidae > Corvus > Corvus kubaryi. The sequence goes on from NW_024581131.1 coordinate 5,729,797, forward strand.
TTTGAATGAGTATGTGATCTCTCAGGTGGGTCTTCTTCCTTTTGTCTCTCAGCTGGGTCACAATTTGAACTGGAGAGTCAGCCATGGTCAGAAAAACCAGGAGCCAGCACATTTTTCAGGAATGTTAATAAAAACCCATTGTTCTGACCACCTCATGGTGTGACAGTGCTGAGAAGAGCCTTTCAGCTGGGAGGGCAGCCTATGTTTTTTTCCTGCAGGTTTTGACACCAATATTTCTGCCAACAGTTGCAACTTTTTGGATGCAAATCACCAACCTCCTCTTCCATCAAACAGCTACTTTGTGAGAAGCAGGATTACTCTAATTAATGCCAACATGGGTCAGGATCACTTCCAAGAACACCAAGTCCAGGTATTTGCTGCTGTTACTAAAAACAAAAACAGACTCTTAAATAAGCACTCACAAAACTACAGGCTGCAATTGCAACCCAAATGTGATGTAACCAGTTTGAAACTACAGAAATGTTTCCTAACTTCTCAAGTAGCTTGGGATGCTACTGACATGGGCTTGTGTCTGTATGAATCAAACTGTGATTGCATGGAGCTACAAAGAGAAGCCTTTACTGCAGCGTGGTTCTCTGTCTGCAGAGGATGACTGGCCATGGCCAACAAGATCAGATGGCTCTGAATAGGAAAAATGTAAAGTCCTAAACACTGGAAGCAAAAGCTCTGAGAGAGATACATTGGAGAGATAGGAAAGGCAAGTGGATTTGCTGTGCTTTGGTTTGATCAGATCATTTTGGTGATGGCCACTGTACGCACAAAGAACCAAAAAGCTTTGTTTAACTCTGGTGCCAGGAATCCAGGTTTTCAATTGTAAGCAGCAATACAAGATAAATACTTAAAAGTAAACACAAGGCCTTCTTTGCAGCTTGCACAGGGTCTAGGATTTTGCAGGAATGTATGGTTGTGCAGTACCTAACATGACAGCATGATTTGACTGGAGCTGCAGTAGTTATCCATACTAACCTTCTCTTAGCATCACCCTCTTTCCATGATAGTGCCACTGATGTAACTGAAGACTTTATTGAGAATCATCAGAGATGGAGAATAACAAGCAAAAATTGCATTACTTAGAAGTAAAATTCATCCTCCAATAGTGGCAGTGTGGAGACTGGGAAGTTTATGGTCTTTCTGGGTTAATCTCAGAAGGTAAAGTGGAGGATAAGGCAGGCTTTTCAGAGCTTCCTGTCAGCAGCAAGCACCTTGGCACAACATACTTACCAAGGACTCCAAAAGACTGGGAATGGCTGGGAAGGGGAGCTATCAAAAGCTATGTACCAGCCCTACTATGGAACCAATCATCCAAAGAAATTCTCAGCTCACCACATGAAAGACTTGAAGGCACTAAAGTTTGTGAAGAGAGACTCTTTCCTGACCAAAGACTACTGAAGTGCCACTGTGGGCTTCTGCGTGGTGCGTATCAACAGCTACAGATCCAATGTATTCAATATACAATGAATGATATTTGCTTTCTAATTCCCAGCTTTGTGGTTGAAGCTGGAGGGCTTTTCAGTTTATGTATTATCTTGATTTTTATTTTTAATGTAAAGGCTCTGCAGAACCTATTGGAACCTTAATTATACAACCTATTTTTCAGTGAGATAGACATAAATACCAGATTAGATGGTAATAAACTGTTCTCTCAATCCTGCTTCAAAAGAAACAGAATCCAGCTTGTTCTTTTACAGCTGTGCTGATTTTATAAGGCTTAATGGCAGCACATAAAGTGGTAAAGCTTATTCGTCACTAAACTGATTTGGCTCGGAATACACACAGGAATAGATCAGCTAAAGTATCACTCCTGTAGACGTTTTTCAGGTTACAGCTGCATTTTGTATGCAAATATTTTAATTTTTACAAGGTAAACATAATCTTATGAACAGACTTCACAGAAACCAATCTAGTCTTTCTGACAACAGCAATGCCCCGCTGAGATGGGTGGAAACATAAAATATTTCACCCCAACATGCATTTCAATTTATTATGAGCCAAATTCTTTTCTTCTATTGTGAAATACTACGAGTTGGCAGCGGTTTTCTAGTTTGCACAGGTAGGGTTGATGCAGCAGCAGTTGTGTCATTTGGATATTGGCAGCTCCTGTGACATACCTCAGCTGTTCAACATTAACTTGTTTCTCAGTGCCAGTGGCTGTATGAAAAATCACTTCTCAGACTGATGACCACTGATAGCAGAAGATGAGATAACATTTAAAGGACTAAGCAAATTTGCTTTGCTGTTAATTACAACATTCAGTGGTTTATAGTGGGTGAAAACGTTCCTCATTCCCACCAGAGCTTTCACATGGCTGAGTCAGGCATAAGGAACCTGATTAGCTCTTCCTGCTCCAGTGTTAACTCCTTTTGCAAGAATGACCTCCTGTGCCCACTGTCAGAATACGGAGCAACTACGAGGTCAAACCCCACGGAGAATACAGTTTTTCATACACTACTTGTTATTACTAGATGAACATTTTGCCACCGTCACATGGGTTTCTGATCTTCAGAACCACAGAAGGATGATTTGCCAGAAATAGGCTAAACAGGCTCACACTGTTCCCTGTCACTCCCCTGTCTAAACCATGGGTGAGCTCCAGCACATGGAACAGCTCTTCACTCATACAGGAGGGTGGAATTCAGCATGGTGCAGCACTGTATACTGTTTGTGAGGTCACCAACTGCAGTGTGATTTAAAGGAAGCAGCTCCATTAAACCCCTACAGGCCATCCTGTCTCTTCTCTCTCTCTGTTTCTCTGAGTGTCTTCTGTCTGTGCTGTAGCTGCCACAAAACAGTCTCCCTGCTGGCCTTCACCTTGTCCTCTTTGTCCCTTGTTGGATTGCTGCTGACACAGTGACAGCTGGAGGGCCTGCATGAACTGTGAGTGAGCAGTGATGCTCTCTATCTAGAGAATGCAGGGTACTGGCTGGTTATCTCTATAGCTCAATTAACTTGCAAGCAATCAGCAGAATCAGCATGGCATGATGTGAATGCCAGATCCAGACAAGAAACAAAGTCTTGAGGAAGAAGAGGGATTTGCTGTCTGATGCCTTCAAGAAGCTGAAGGTCTGAAATGAGTCTTCATGAGGAGATCAGAAAAGTCACCTAAGAATTCAAATGAGCCCCTTTCAGAGCAAAGGAAGAACTCCTGCCAGCAAAGCTGCAACTTAAGGGAAAGAGATTGTCTGAAGCACAGGAAACAGGCCAAATTCTGCCTCAGTCACACATGCATAAACCTAATATTATCTCCACCATGACAACTTCCCTTTATGGTTACAGACTCCAGAACAACTCCAGAACAACTTTCTTCAGTTAACAAAGGGATGGCGCAGGAGCTGCAGGTCCAGCTGGAGAGCAGCACCAGCTCAGTGAACGCTTCCCCAACTCTTCCCTTTCACAGAGGTATCTGAACTCAACCTAGATACCAGGATGTAAATCTAAAGAGAACAGAGTTCTCTCACACAGAATCCTTCTGTACAAGACATGAATAATAAGAGAAAAACATCTCTCACAGTATTTGGGTATTTCCACTATTGTATTTGGAGCAGTGAGTAGGGGCACAAGTAATGAAAGAAAGAATACAGTCCGTGTGTGCACAGAGGGGAGGGAAGGCTAGGGACAAATTAACCAAAATTCATGTGACCCCAAGCAAGCTGAGCTGCAAGTTTTCCAGAATTTTTTTTTCTTCCTAGCAAAATTCCAAATCTTCAGTAGGTTCACTACTCCTCCAGCTAGAGACACAACATCCTTCCCCAAGTCCAGACTGGAACTATGACAGTTTACATTAGCTAAGTGTCTGACATAATTTGCAGTATGTCTTATGAAGAATTTAAAAGGGTCATACCCCAAGGACATCTGGGGAAGAAGGGGGTGGATGCAAAATGGAATTAAATAACACAGCATTCCTGTCTCAACAAATAGCAGGAAACCAAGGGAGACAGCAGCTAGCAGGGCAGCATTCAGCTTCACTGCAGAAAAGGGACTGAAGAATCATGAATCAACAGCAGCAAGTAAAGAAAAGAGGAAAAAAAAATCAGGAAAGAAAAAGAAAATCACTGGCCTGGGTTACAGTGAGAGAGGGTATCTCAAGTGTAACACCACACGTTTGTGCTATGAAGGGGAAAGCTGTGGTGGAGCCTGTGCATCTGTACATGGATGGGGAGGAACAGAAAAAGGGATATGTGCTTGTGTCCTCCAGGTGAGTGAAAGACATAGGGGGTTGTTACAGGGTGGGGAGTCTTGAAAAGAGCGTGGGAGAGCAGGGATAGGGAAGGGAAGAGGTGCAACAGGACAGGACGGCGCATTATTATGTTGCTCAGCAGGGGCTGGGGAAGGTGAAAAGGCAGAAGGGAAGGAAGTTCTTACCACATTTGGAAAGTCTGCCAGTCATCAACTCCATACAGTTAGTGGTGTCTGGATCATAGAACGGAAAGAGGAGGGAGGGAGGGAAAAACATAAAAAAAGGTTTCCACACCTCTGTGCATAAAGTAGTAACTTAGCACATTATTACCTGAAGCAGGAAACATACACACATCTTGGTGTTTCCACAACCCAGGCCAAATTCTGCCACCCACTCTATGCCAGTGCCAACCTGGCCCTGTGACTGAGAGTGGAGCTGCTTCAGTACTGCTGCCTCCACTCACCCCTTTATTGTAGCTACAGGTATTTATGAGATGTGGGAAATACTCTGCCACCACATTAGCAAACTAAAAGCCTTGAACACAGTGTTTCACCTGGCTAGCTTTGCAAATTAGCCTGCAACAGCCAGGAAATGTTCAGCCAGCTCATATACCTACATCAAAAACCTGGAGAGAGGGAAGAAATCTAGCACTGTGCTATTGGACATGGAGTGAGGCTACTTGTATGGCTCAAACCCATCTTTTAAACCCCAAAGGATAATGTCAAAGTTTCAACCTAACGCTCTCTCATTCAAGTGTAATCTCTGACTGGTCTTGCTTTCAAGGTCAGTATTCACAGGCAATAGAAGTACTTCTGGAAAGGGTGGCAGAATCTGGCCCTAAGACAGTACTGTTCACTTTGTGTATAGCTCCATTGCCACAGCCTCTGGGTGCTTCTTACTCAGGTGCAACAAGCAGAAGGAGCTCCACATGTCAGCTTTAAAACAAAAGGACCAGCCCAGCTGGACACTTTCATGTGGAACCTGCTGGCAAGCCAGATCTGCTGCTGTCAACCAGGATTCCCTTGCATTTGGGATCTAAATCACTGTGTCCCTGGGCAATGTGGAGTAGTCACTCCTGAGCAGGTGGCTACCAGTTAAAGCACTCAGATCAATCTCAGATCTCCTCTTGCCTGGGCTCTTGATGAACACTTGGGTATTCAAGAAATAGGCTTCTTGGAAACATGCACACATATGCTGAAAATCCCTAATTTCCTCCTCCTTATCTGCTATAAAGCCTGCAAGACAGAGGGAAAGATAATTTCCCAGCATTCCTCCCCTTAAATATTGGGAAAAGTAATTTCATAAGAGGGGGAAGGGGTGCTGGATACGGTTGGGTGAGCTGAGCCCATGCTAGAAGAGCATGGATATGTATCTCTTCTGATGCAGCCAGGCTTGTGCTGCATAGATCATCTGGGAAAGCATGGAGTAGAGAGGGCAGCTGCTTGGTCCAGTGACACTGGCCAAAGCATCTAAGCAGTGGTTACATGCTCTCCATCTCCAAGGCTAAAGGTGGGCTGGCAGAAGTCAGTGGGAGATGATACCCATGGAAGTTCTCCCAGAAAGACACAAGACTGAAAGATAAAGGGGAAAAAGGACAGAGGTGAAGGAGAAGAGAGCATTCCAGACCTGGAACAACATAAAAGAGGTGTCAGAGAAGCCAGGAGTTTACCTGCCTTTGAAATTCATTGGCTGGTCTGGCAGAGTGAGGGCAGACTAAGCCCCCAAAACACATTTCTCCTGAAGATGCCTAGCAGGTTTGAGAAGTGCCTACAGCTGCTGCTCGAGTCAATGACTTCACACTCATGGGTCTGTATCATTTTTTTTCTTTATTAACTTGGAGAACTTTGTTGTCTCATGCCTTTTAGTGGTTCCTGTCCAGCCCCCTCAGAGTCACCTACCCCTTGCTGTAATGCAGTGTGATGAAGGTCTATAGTGGTAGACCCCAAAGCATTCGCACAACCATTAGCAGAACCTAGGTTTGAAAGAACACATAAGAGCAAAGAAAATCTCAAATATGACCAGAAGACTTTTTCGGACTCCCACCTCCAACACCTGGATTTTTCCCCTCAAGTGTATTCAGACTGAGTGGCCACACAGTAAGAAGTCTGGAAACAAAAGGTAGTATTTGGATAATGTCAGAGCAAGTAAACTGGCTGGTTACCAAGATCCTCTTGAAATTGGTATTTCTGTTTCATTCTTCATTTTAACAAATTAAAAAGTAATCATGTCTCCTTAAGTTAATACTGCCTTTTTTCCTAAGTCAATTGCAGTCAGCACAGCTGTCCTTAGTATTTAAAGCCAATGGTGCCACAGGTCTACATACATTAGTTGTGTGATTAGAATACAAGCTGATAGATCTACACACAAAAAAAGGATTGTAACAGAGACTTTTTGACAGCATAATATCTTGGGCTCTGGACCCCATTCTGCTCCCAAAAAAGTAAATTTGCATGTTATAGAATTAGTTTTGATGAATAGGGAAAATTTTTTGAAATATGAGACCTCAGAAAAAAATCAAAGGGACCCTAATAAAACCTCTCATTTATCTTTCTTAAAATTTTTATGTATAACTATACTTTGAATTCTCTATATTATCAGGGCTAGTCCCAGGAACTGCACAGGAGTTTATTTTTATTTGTAGTGTCCTTCCAATACCTCATCAGATTTTTTCCCCAATTCCTAAGGCAGAGACAGTATGAGCATACCAGCTCATACTGCATCACTTGAAAGACTAACAGTGCTACTGTGTCTTCAGCTTCTCTTTTATAATAATTACTTTAATACTTCTTTCATTTCCATCATATTGTAACATCTGCTTTAGTAAATACTCTATGTGATAAAGTATTCTATCATTTTAAAGTAGAATTTTCATTCTAATTAGAAAGTCTTATATTCTTGCCTGTCAGCTTCTGCTCATGGATAGTAATCCATAATCCAGTGACTGTGGGATCCAGGTGTCACGAGAAGTGAATAAAGCCAGGGTCCAAAGGCTTTTAACTGTCTGAGAAGCACTGATGGGTCATGTAACTGCATTTTTAATGTGTCCTGTTTAATTTTTTAATTGAAACATGGTGGCAGTGTCAGGTCTCAATCCTTCTGATGATAAGGCAATTCCTTATTTTATAGGAATTGCTGGAAGTCACTCACACTTTGGATTTGACCAAGACTCCTTCATAAATGACACCCAGTTCATTAGCAGACAGCAAATGCTTTGGTTAAAATAAGACCTCCCTTCAAAAGGCCAAAGAAGCTCTGAATGCATCAAAAATTATTAGTGGTCTGTGGAATTTTCCTTCCCAATTTTCTATTCTTTAATTTCTATCCTACATAAATTTCACAAGGAAGCTGCCTGGTTTGTGATGCTTCTGATATCTCTGAGTTTGAGGCCTGTTCCAGCCTGGGAAATCTCACGCAAACAGCTGCTCCTCTGAGATCTCCAAATCCAGGGCTGGATCGCAGAAAGCACTGAGCAGCTTCTGCCAGATGCTCATAGTCCCCAGTAAACACTTCCATTAAGGGAGATGATGTCAAGGGAGCCACCAGCTCCTCTGGTCCAAGGCAGTTATCATGCAGATTGAAATTCCCCAGTGTTTTTGTGCTTATTTGAAATTCTCTGTTTTCCTATCAAAACTCTGGAGAGCTTGGACTTTTTTCTACATGCTTTATTTCTGGACTACCAGTAACTATTTCAGTTAATTTTAATGAAGGCTGTTGAGTAATAATACTAAAGCTGTTTAGCAAAAACACAGTGCTCTGCCAATCCAACCAGGCATTACAGGCACTTCTTGTAGGTGGAACTCTGATAGCAAGATGAAGTCATTACCCCAGACACTGTAAGAGTGTAAGACATAAAGGCTCACACAAGATTGCAGGAAACACGAGAAACTTGGGACCTGAATGAACCCCAGAAAAACTGACCTGCAATCCAATTCCAAACTGGCATTTGCAGCATCCTTGTTTTGAGTCTGCAGCTGGAAGTTTACCTTGCAAAGCACTTCATTTGCTCCTTACTCCCTTTTCCATCTTGATAAAATCCTTCACACGTTTGGAAACTGTAGGTTTCTTACTATTTTTTTTTGGTAGCAATTTGCCAGCCTGCAGCTCTTGTGAGCCATAAAATACCTGGAATTCACAGATCAGTGCTCTAGCAAGAATTTGCACTGCCCTGTTTTGAAGCTGTATATGGTCTCTAAACACTTGTTTATGCTGATGAAAGGCACTTCCAGCAGTAACACTGAGATGCTCTGAACTTTGAGATGTCAATGGTTAAAATCCAATTGAAGACAATAAATATAATAAGGAAATAGAAAAGCTTTTACCAAGAAGTTATAAAGGTTATTTCAGTATTGCTGATTGCCCAGAACATGGGAAAATGGGAAAAAATCCGAATATGTAGCACCCCATACTAAAAACCAGAGCTCAGAGAAGCAAGAAAATATTAGGGAAATAAAAATTCCTACCCTGTGAACGATCACAGATGGCTTTTGCATGTCCCTATTCACCAGCTGCTACTATTACTCTTTCGTGCAAAGGCATCAGAGAAAAACAGATGATGATTTAATGGAAAGAGTGCTGGGCTGAAACAAAGGGACAAATCTGAGATACCGTCCTCCATGGAGACAGATCCTTTTATCCCAGCAAAGGGTGGTCTGCCCAGGGACTTCCTAAGCAGAGATTCTGAGTATAAGGGCCCTGGATGGAGCCATTCATGGACTAGAGACAAGGCTGACTGCTCTCACAGACAGTGAGACACCCTCTTGATCCCAAAGGGGTCCTTTCATGGTCTCACTGGGCATAATGGCTTCTGTGATACCAGTAACAAAAACACATGGACAACTATTCTGGTTCAGAGCTTTCAAAACCATCTGAGAGTCAGACTTGATGATCCTTGTGGGTCCTTTTTAGCTCAGAATATTCTGTGATCTGTGATCTGGTTCTGTCTCTATCAGCAGCCCCATAGACATGCAGGAGTGAAAGAGCAGGCCAAGCATACAGAACATTTCCTCCTACCAGTGCCTCACTCACCACTGTCAGGTCAGAGATTTCCTGAGCCTGCTGTGGTTTCTCTGTTTAGCAAACCCATAAAGATTTTTGTGCAGGGAGTTATCCAGCTTCCCTGCGAGTAAGAAATACTCAAGGGAAGATGAGCATCTGTAAGCTCCTCACATTCAGAACCTGCTTCAGCGAGGGGTTCCACCAGTTCTAGATTACATGAAGACACGCTTTCCAATGGCTTTTTTGGTACTTGGCTTCCACTATCTTAGGCTGGCCTCTAGTTTCTTTCATTAGGAATAAAAAATGAACAATCAATCCCTATCTACTTGTTCTATGCAAGTCATGAGTCCTAGACCTCGTATTGTCTCAGCAGTTATGGCACAGAGGTCCTGAAACATCAGGATACAAAGCGGATATGTTGCACTGAATTTGTCCATCTAGACAGTGGATTTTAGAAGCATTACATTAACTTTTGGAATGGATTTCATTTATTTACACTTCTTTTCAGGTAGGGGAGGGAATCTATTTTCCTGCTTCAGAGTATGCCAGAAGAAATACGCACAGCCAGTCTTAGAAAGGAAAAATTGAAGTGAATGAGAGGATATATGGAGGAAGGGATATTATAGGGTGCTCAAGTGTGACACAGAAACACATCTGCCTAAATCGGGTACGTAACAGGCTCACACACACACAGAGATGCATGGGCAACATGACATCTACAAACACTGTTGTGAGCTGAAGGAATGAAAAAGAAGAAAATGCATTCTGAAACCCAGGCAGGCCGGCTCAGGGGGCTGGGATGCTGCACAGCAGATCAGAGGGGCAGCAGAGAGAATGACCCTCACTGCCATAGGTTCATTAGTCCTTGCTGTTCTGCTTTATACTGAGTTCGTTAAATCTCCCCCTTCTGCAGGTCTCCCTTTACATGCATGCACCTTGCAGAGATTGTTTTCATCACCCCACCTGTAACAGCATCAGAACTGTAAGGCAGGAGAGACAATCACACATAGGATGTGTCTGTGCACAAGGAGCTAGGAAAAGCTCCAGTGCTGAACCAGTGCTGCTGGTCAGAGACAGCACCATGCTCAGAGCCATGGAGGAGGAGAGTCTAAGTGAAGGTGAGCTCAATCTGTTCCAGTAGTGGACTGCCTACACAGCATCCTCAAACCATGAACCTGAACAGGGCCCAACCACCATAATCCCTACATGGTGTTCAGAGCTGGGAATATGGGAGGAGAAGAGAAACAGAGAAGACTTTGCCTTGTTTCTAGTGAGAAATGCTGATTAATTCCATGGCAATTTCTAGGAAGATTTTGCACACGTTTCCGACCAGACACCCAGCTAAGCAAGGTTCTGGATGTGAACTGGGGCTGTCCTTCATCCCTTTTCTGCCCCTTACTCTCAGTGGCTGGGGATGTGAACTATTGGGCCACCCTACTTTGATGCAAAGGTTGTCTCTTTTTTGGTAACGATCTCTTTATTTCCCTTCCCTTCCTTTTCTCTTTTTCTTGTATGCTGCTCCAACCTAAAATTTTCAGGTGGACTTCTCTCATTTTCAAGAGACGTGCATATTCCTAATCAGGTCAGGTGGTGTGATACAGAACAGTTTGGCACTCTGTCTCATGAGCTGTCTTGCCTTGCTAAGTCCCCAGCCAAGGGAATTCTCATTTTTAAATTTTAAGAGACCAATAATTTTGTTTTTACTCCATGTGGAGTTACCTGTTCCACTCTGGCCTTAGAGGTCAGGCTGGGGTCTCCCTGCTAAAACAATATGCTCTCATGTAGCTTTAGGCAGTAGAAATAATATAACTTTTCCATTCCAGAACCAGAGCAAAACTGTAAGTCAGACACATTTGTCACAGCAGAGTATTCCGAAAACATTTTCCTGAGTCTTAGTCAGATGAATGGTTTTTATTACTGCTGTAACAGTGGCTTTCTTAGGGAGATATCCTGCTTCACATGCCAGTGTGCAAGAGGGTTCAAGTATTTCTATAGAGCCTCTGTAGCTAACACATATTAGGGTGAAGAAGTTAAGAGAGATCATCAAGTTATTCACTTTTTAAACCATTTTTTCCTCACTTCATTCCCTACAAAACAAGGAATGCTTGAATATTGTTCATATTCAGGAGTAATATGAAATACGTTTAAAGGATGCTTTTCTATCTAATTCCTCTCACTCCCACTTAGCCCCAGCATTTCCCAAGAGGAAGGGCTGGCAGAAATTTCTGGCTGCTTCCTTGAGTTTGACTTAATGTGAAAAGTCCAGACAGCAAAACCTGAATCAGCCATAGTTATAGTGTCCTTGTTTTCCCTGCTCCTGAACAGGATAACCCATGTGCTGGTCACCATTGCATTCCAGCATGCAGCAGGTCAGGCAGTGCTGGAGGCCAAAAGCAAAGTGGACACTAAACAGAGCATATTCCTCTGTCAGGTACTAGGCACATACACTTCTAGATGGAGCTATTTTATCTTTGGATGCTAAAGCCACACTGTTAGACCAGAAGGATGTAACCCACGTGTGCAATGAGCCAAGGACATCTGGGACTTAACTGTAGGATTCAATGCCAACTTAACTCCCCCACTTTTGTCTTGGCTTGTTCACACAAGGGTCAAGAACAGAATTTGGCTCTAAAGTATAATATTTATTTACTTCCTTTTCATCTCCCACTCCTCCTGTCTCACTGTCTTCTGCTGCAGCCTCTGCTCTCCACCTTGCTCCTATTTATTTATTCCCAGGGTCTGCACATTCTTTCCTCTTTCCCCTATTTTTCCTGCCTTGACACATTCCCAATAGCTTATCTGCCTTAAACTTTCAACTTTTACCTTCTTCTTTGTTCTGTCCTTTTAGAGGATAGAAGCGTTACCACTGAGATTTTGTGTGTGTGTGTACAACCACTACAGTGTTCAGAGTGAACACCTGCTACATAACGATGGGATGAGGCTGGTTTCTGTATTATCAATTCAGGCTGCCTGCACATCCAGATTGATGTCATTGCACAGGGTCACACACGTAAGGCTTTCTCTACCACCACGAGGAATTGAAATTTACTTTTCAAATAGATAAAATATAGCTTCTGCAGAACCTTAGTATATAATTTGTGCTACCCATGGTATTGAGAATTTGATCACACTGCTGGAAACTATTAACCACTTTCTGACCATATGTTAACGGCTAAGTTAAAAGTAGCTCTCAAGTTTGTTCTGGGACCCTCTGAATCTGGAGGTTTCTAAAGCATGCCTGAAGGGTTTGAAAATCAAGTATCCTCTAGAGCACGTCCCTTCTCTGGGAGATTTTAGAGCTGGAGAAAATCTGGAAGATCTATTGATGGTGCAGCTTTTGATGGAGAAGTGGGCAAATGGCTCTTTGGGCGGGTGGTGGGCAGAAGCTGTTCAACTGGGGAATGCGCTGGGAGCACTGGAGTGGGAATGAGAAAGGGAGGAGTAGGGTGGGTGCAGGGAGTTACTGCTCTGTCTGAATGGAGCTCGGTTTTTGCTGTGATCAGAGGGATGGCCTCCCTCAGCCTCCAGCTACGAGAGGCGTTTCACATTCCTGTCCCTGCTGAAGGTGCTGGACAGTAGAAGCCACTTACCTGATAACTGCTGCACTGAAGGCTGGTCATGTGTGCTTAACAACTGTGCCTGAATGGTTTCTACTACCCTCTTAAAGCGACGGCTTGGACCTGTGAGGAGACAAGAGGCACAAGTGGCTGTGAGAGCAACGGGAGCCAAGCGCACACACAAAGCTGCAGGGGAAGGATCACAAGCATCTTCCCCTCAGTCCTGTCTCCAGGCATGTCCTGAATGTGTGTCTGTCCTTCAGCCAAAGGGACTATGGTGTGCTGGACTCAACAGGAGGAGGGAGGGCTTCAGGGCTCCTTTTGTAAAGACAGAAAAGGTGGGGGGGGTCTGTTTCTTTGTTGCGACCCCTCTGTGGGGTGCATGTGGCCACCCACAGGAAAAGAGTGAGTGCATGTTTCTGTCAGAAGGAAGAAACTATGGTCTCACAGTGCCCAGCTGTGACTCTGGGACTTCTGAATGAAACAGGGAGCCAGTACCATGAGTTACCCCAAAACTGGTGCACAGAACAGCCATTTTAGCACTAATCATGGCAGTGCCAACTTCACCTCTTTGGGAATCTCCTTCCCTCCCTGCATTTCCATCACTACCAACACCATTTTTTTTCCTGATGTCCTCCTTGCCCCTGACTGAATTTGCCCTTGAAAAGTTCAGTCAGTTATATTTTTTCCTCTGGCACAGCAATTTGCAGGCCTCTAAGCCAGCTTGCACCCATTTTAGAGCTTTGCCATGGTTACCTGATAAGAGTGTGAAAGTGACAGAATAGATCCCGTTCTCCTTTTGCGCCTCTCCCCCTTCTGTGTATGTTATGTCCACCTGGAACTTCACTGGCTTCTGGAAGACAGCAGGACCTCCTGTGGACTTGTATTCTGCACGGAAACTTGTCTGTGAGATGACACTGTGACTGAGACTTGGGATCTGCAAGAGGTTGGTAGAAGCAGACAGTAGAAGCAGTGCATAAAGGGAGAAAAAATTCTGCAAAATTCTGTTTATAACAACACACATTTCCAGAATTAATAACATTTGCTAGATTTGCTTCTGGTCTTGAATTTGTAATGTACAGTGTTCTTGTGGACTCAGTAAGAGTGTAGGTTGCTGGGCACTGATGCAGGCCACATCTTAATTGTGTCTCCCTTGATGGGGGAGGCTTTTTAGAGTCTTTGCCAGGAGTCAGAGAGGAACGGGACTTCTGTATTTTCTCAGTCTTCAGGTTGTTTATTATACCTTATCAGTAATTCACATGCTGACAGCATAGCATGAAGCAGAGCAAAAATACAAAAGGCAAAATGCAGTAAAGCTCAAGGCTTTTTAAAGGTAAACTAACCAATGGTCACTAAAAGTGTACATTATTTTTACTTTTCTACCAGTTATCTAGTCACGCAGTCAGGAACTGCGGAATTCTTTATCCAATCATCCCAAACTACTTCTACTGCAGAATATGGAATAGTAGAAGAAGAAGGTCTGGAGAACAACAACAATCCTCCATTTTGATGGTTTTTGCTTTTATCTATTTACTATATTAATAAACCCAAAATCTCTAAATTTTTCACCCTGTGACAACCTTAAATAGTATTCTATCACCTAGTTCACACCAGTATAGATTCTAATTCTTTCCAAAGGGTAGGCAATTTTCTCCATGGATGAAGGTCAGTGCTGTCCAGGGGAATAGAACCCTTCAAAACAGGCAGAGAAATATTCTCTGCATTCTGGGTTCCCACAGGGCACCACACATGCTTATGAATTCACACATGTTGCTCAACTTCATGCACTCAGTCTTTCTTTTCCTACTCATCAAGGAGAAATGCCTTTTGCTGGGCAAAAAGTGGTATTAAGGCAGTGGGCAGAAAAGTCAGTGGGATATAAAACTGAATATAAAAAACACCTAAGTAGCCTGGTCTGATCTCACAGCTGTTCCTGTTTTGAGGAGACCTCCTGAGGAAGATCTTTCCAACTTCAATTGCTTGGTGATTCTATGATGTCAAATAGACATCAAGACACAGAGCAGACACTTAAAAGTGCTTGGGATATCCACAGAAAAAGCATGCCTGCAAACAACTCACTCAAACCACAACTTTTATCAATCTTCTCAACTCTGAGAAGCTTTGTGATATCATCCAACATCTGGATATTCAGAACCATGGTGGAATTTTGTAACTTCCTAATTTTCAAGCAGTTACCTTCCACACTTTCCCCCAAAATTTAACAACATACTCATATTCTATCTATTGCTTCATAAAGGACCAGATTAAAAAAAAACCCCAACAAGTTACTTGGAAATCTGGTCTCTAATTTAGGAGGAAAAATGAAGATGAGTTCTTTGACAAGCTACCTTTAAGGGGTTAATTAGCAGGCCATGACAATGCATTTAAGTTTGGATGTTGCTGTAAGAGACGATTCACTGGTTTTGCACACAAATCCCTACATCACACCTAAACCACACCCATGGGGTATGCACAGGATCACCATTATGGACAGTAGAGCACACTACACAATATAAACCCAAAAGCACAGCTAAATGCATGAAGTTGATGCAGTAACATGGCTTTTTACAACCAACCTGGGATGGACACCAGTGTCTGATGCCCACTACTGTACTGCATTTACTCCTTGTGCACTTGTACAGTAACAAGGGTTATGGCTGATTTTTTTGAAGAAGTTCATTGCAGAATCACAAAGATTGAAATGGAGTTCAGTATTTTGTGGAAAAAAAAAATCAATTTAACAAACAATATAAGAAATTAACTTTCCTTCTCTTAATTTTATTGGAAAAAGTGTATTTATGTTGTTGACTACCTTGAACTGAAAAACCTCTTAAATTAACTTTGCTGTGCTGACCTTTTTGTCACTGGTACCTCTAGATAATGAGAAGGACCTTCTAGAGGAAAAAAAGACAATTTCCCTCTCTTTTCTTAGGCTGTATACAAACCACATCTGCAACAACTGATACTCTGGACACCAGAAGAAATTATCATTCTTTCTGCCATATAGCACTGAAGTGGGGATTCAAAGTAACAAATGCAGATGTAAGACAGGCCTTTGGTCAGGCTGAAGTGGTGGAGGGCATACCCAGCAAAGGGAGACCCAATCTGCTGCCCAGCCGGTGACTGTAATGCTAATTTGATAAAGCAGCAAATCTCTGTCTTGATACTGTGCCAGCATTGTGCTCTACTGCCGTGGCATTCCGAACTCTGACAACCTGGAGGCCTTGCCAAGAAGGCTGAAATCTTTTCTCACCTTAGAGAGCATTATCTACAGTTAGTAATTCACACACAGTCCAGTGTGGGCCATGCAAATTAGATTCACAGAGGATGCTTTTGAAGGAGCCGAGCCCCTGTCCAGTAACATTTGGAACACAGAATCCTGGAATGACCAGTGAGGGATGCCTCCTGGAGGCAGCTGAGGTGACTCACCGAGAGGAAAGCGTGGACTATATCAGCCTTAATGGAGCTTAGGGGTTTGTCCTTAATGACCACAAAAATCTGTTCTTCTTTCTCCAAGTTGATGAAATTACCAAACCAGGATTTTTTGGCAAGCCTGATGTGACGAAAAGAGAGAGCTGTTTAGAATATTGAACACTATTTCATATTTCCCACATGCCCCTAGCTAGAAAAAAATATTAAAAAACACATGAGAAAGTTTTGATGACATTCCAGATGTGATGGTATTACTAATAGTAAGTGGGAGACAGTATCAGAGAACATCCAAAATGACATTTCACTTGGTGAAAACTGATGAAATGACAGGCCACACAGCCTTACTCTGGCAGCATGTGTCACCAACAATGAAAAATCAGGAGCAATGGTAACTCTTCTGACTGAGCCAATATACCAGCGAATACTGCATATACAAAGCACATATAAACCAGGGGACACGTTTCTGGTTTGTCTCCAGGGATCTCTCAGTTTCTTGTGACAACATGCAGATCCTGGCAACATAAAGATTTAAGTTCCTTCCCACCCAATTTCAACTCTTTTGGTGTTAAAGGACTCGGAAAGATGTTTTTCTGAAGGTGTCCTGTTGGGCTGATGGTACAATCACAAGATCTTGCTTTTTAAAGCAAGCTGTAGATTTCACTGGAGCTCCAATCTATCAGTGAGTGAAATCCACTATTATGCAAGGCCAGGACAAAGACTGTCCTGTTCATCAGTCCCATTTAGGGTGTCTATATAGTGCGTGAACTCTGGTCAGCCTACAAAGGAATGAATTTTCAGTATTAAGAAAGGAGATAACAACACCATGCAAAACACAGTTCAGGCTTTCCACTGGCAGCAGTCCAGCTCCTCAGTTTCTTCCAGCATCAGATAGTGGTTTCATCATAAAATTAAACTGCTCTGTTTTTTCACACTGATCGTATCAGCAAATGTTTGATTTTGCTTATTGTTTAACCATTTCAATACACTTCATTGACATTAGCTTTTAAGTTAAACAGGCTAAAGGAAGAATGCAGGGACATGAATGTTAGTGGGAGACACTACCCAGAACCTGAAAGTAGCATCTCTGAAAGGTGTGGTTTTGAGGGGAGAAAAGAGGCTGTCAGCTGTGAGACACAGCCAAATACTTGCCGGACCAAACTAAACCCAGGGAAAATCACACTTAAATCAGCCATATTCTAGAAGGGAAGAATTCAGCATGAAAATGTCAGAAATGGAAAGACCTACCACCAAGAGACTGCCTTTTTTTTCCCTTTACAGCATACTTCATAATGCCAAATCCAGGTTGCAGCATGGCAAGCAATAGGGTGGACATTCACCACTCAGTGGAAGAAGACAATCTCTCCACACAAGGAGAGCCATCTGCAAAAGGGATTACTATACACCAGTTTTCCAGCAAAGCAATAAACAACTGGAGCGAGCTGCTAGTAGACTCACTGTCTGTGGCAAAGTGAGGCAGAGGCAGAGGAAGGACAGAGGCTAAGAGAGAGAGGAGCAAACTAGGAAACTAATTTGAAGTCTAGGCCTTCAGGATAAAGAACAAAGCTGATCTCAGCAGTGTCCAGCAATTTGCACCCATTCCCCATCCCAGAGTGCTCCATGAATTGTGCAGCTGTGGGCCCACTGCCCATTTAATGCACACAGCAGGAAGACCACAACTGGAAGACCGCTTGGCTGGGCAAATAATGACTTGCTTCATTTACTGCAGGCAACCAAAAATAAGAGTACAGAAAGAGTCACTTGCAATTTGGTAAACCAGTGCCCCCCACTCAATTAAAGTGGGCTGGAAAACTGTCACTCCCTAAAATATTCATAAGCAGCTGTAACTAAGCCAGTGAGCCAGAGATTAGCATAGGGAGCAGTAAAGAGAGAGGGCCTCTCATTTAAATGGTCGTTAAGGAGCCAGGGTTAGAGTGTGAAAGAAAATTACATACTAATTAGCTCATGTGTCTCTCACACACCACAACAACTCCACAAGCCCCTGGAGAGCTGGGGCAATAGCTCCCTGCATGTAAGGGGTCTGTGCTCATTAGTAAATTAGCACCTGGTTATCCATCTAAAATGGCTGCTTGTCTTAGGCTTGGCTGTATCATCCCCTGAACCAGGGCTGGCTGGATGGACTCCAAGGGCTCAGGGGAAGCATGGGCCTGCAAAAGTGTGCTTATTTAACTGCAGGTCTGCCATCTTAAAATATGGCTTTTCATTTTTGTATTTTCATTAATGGGTTTGTTGGCCCCTCATTTATAGGTCTCTTAACAAGCACAGGTAACGAGGGCCCAGAACATAGGGAGATGTTTTCCTGTTCAGCATGGTCTGGAGTCTCCAGAATCCATCTGGGCTCTTTTCCTCAGTGAGGTTATCACCAGTAATAGTGAGTCTGGAAGATTCACTGGTAGCCTGGGCTACACTCCAGCTTGTAAATCATTGGAATTCACTAAAATAACTTTGCTGGTGTCACATAAGATGGAATATATGTCAGTGGCCTCTCCTGTTTCTGTAATGAGCAGAATCAAGACACAGCACACATGCACTGGCTTTTCTCCCCAAAACTGTCAGAACTAGCTGTATTCATACACCTAGGGAATAGACCCACTGAGAACAGGGGACAGCTTTGGAGTAAAATTACACAATAAAGGTTTTTCTGCTCTTAGAGGGCATTAAATGCTACTAACTTGGGTTAAATTGTATATGAATCCTCAGCACCCCGAATGACATGCTCTAGCATCTCACAAGATCAGGCTGTAAGCAGTACAAAATGTACTTAAAATTAAGAATCTTCTCTTGTCATGGCAAACTTCTTAAAGGGGGAGTGAGTTAGGAGATATGTGGGGGAAGCTGGGTATGTAGCTTACACTAGGGAATCTAATCAGGTGTCCAGCTGACGAAAAAGCAAATAAATTAGCATGAAAATAGAGGCTGGTGCTTTATTACTTCACACTGAAATTTCTCACTCCTATAATGTTGTTCCTTTTCCTACTTTTGGAGTGTCTGACCACGTCGCCTTCTGTGTTCCTTCTCTGTCTCTGAGCGCACAGATCAGTAACCTCCAGGGGTTTACCTACTTGGCATAAATAGCAGCATTTCTACTCAAGCAAATGGAGCTTTGCAGGTTTAAAGCAGCTGGAGCTAAGTCTCTTTAAATGTCATCCCTAACACATTTTCTAGGACTTTTCACATGAGAAAGAACAGCATTACCCAGACACGTCGAAGTGTATTACCTAATCATCAGGTTTGTTAAATGAATGGCAGGCATTGCTGTACCAGACAGAGCAAGGACATGCATTTATCACTCAACCCATGAGGTCAGTACAGCTCTTGATAAGGATATCTTATTTCTTACAGAAAAGAAGAAAATATGGGAAAAAATAAGACATGTGGAAGTGGGCACTGAGCAACAGACATCTATCATTAAAATATAATCTAGTTCATTATTTTTTATGACTTTTATTATGTTTACTGCAGGGTGCAGCCCAATTGAACTCATTAATTTGGCAATTATACAGAAAAAGAAAAGAGGGCCTTAGGCTTTGACTTGCATCCAAACTGCCTTAAATGACAGGCACTACTTCTCTACACCAGCTTTTAAAGAGTGAGTGGGAAGCAGGGAAGACATTAAATCAACAGCAAAACTTCCACCAACATACATGCAACGAAGAGGAGAAATTTAATTCTAAAGGTTTTCTGTTTTAATGGCTTTAAAAACACGTGAGATGAGAGTATTGTATATTTCTGTGATAATGATGTGCCAATTTTATGAAATTCTCTCATGCCTCTCTATCAGTAAATGCTCGAAAGTGTTGAAAACACAGTATATTCCAATTTTTTTCCTGGATACCTTTACTAATCCCTACTTCTCCCTCTCTTGAAGTCTTTATCCCTCTCCATTCTGCAGTACTACAAATAGAGTGCCCATCTTACACCAGATAAAAGCCAGGTCTGGGACAAGTTGTGAAGACAATACCATTGTCACCAATTACAAAACTTTAAGCTCAAAATTCCCATCCAAGACTTATGAATATTTCACACAAGTCTCTTAACAAGAGGCCAAATTGCCTTAGTTGGCAGGCTAAGTCTATGGGCATTGGGTGCACAAACACAAGCTGTGAAAATAAAAAGGAATAATTTGGCATCTGTTGCATATTAGGAAGTGTTCGGAGCAGCACTCTGGCAGCGACTTCCAAACCTGCCATGCAGTGACGCACATTTGTGCAGTGAAATGGTTGAAATGCACACTGACTTTTAGGAATGAGCCTGGTGAATATGAAACAGCTTCTCCATGTCCCAGTACTGCTGCCTAGAATTAACACTGCGCTTCCTATCGCAGCCAAAGATCCCTCGGAATTATCTTAGCAGAGCCTCCTGCATGCTATCCTGAGGATGCAAACTCTCCTGTACTAAAAGGAAGACTTTCTGGTGCACAGTTAATGCCAGTATAAGCCACTGAGCAGCCTCTCCAGTCCCAGTGAGTGATCTACTTGCCAACCAAATGAATGAAGAGAGAAGAAACATGTTACAAACCCAGCAAATTCAGCAAGCTGTGAGAAAATGAGGTGGTTACTGGGAGACTTGTTTCATCACCTGTTGACCCCAGTGCCATTACTGAGGTATGTATCTTATGCACAGTCCTTATCAGAAGAATCATTTCACATCTCTGTCTCACCCACAGGACAAGAGGTTACAAACAGATACTGATCCAGAATAGAAATATGTCAGTTTATGGCATTCAGGCCAGGAAATGACACTGGTATTTGGTGGGAAAAAAGGCAGAGTACTTACTCTGGGGATGACTCTGGGGTTAAATTAGACATCTCTTCAGGTGTAGGTACTGCCCATGTGCGCACAGCCAAAGAGAGGGAGGGAGAAAAGAAATTTGATGATTCAGTACACCTTTCATTTTCTGCTTGAACACCAACCAAACAATTCTGCCATTGCACCCACTTGCATTTGCCCACTGACTCTGTAGACTAGTTCTGACATTTGAACACCAGTCATATGTCTCTAGATCTCTGCATCTAATCAAGTGCTGCATTTCAAGGCTCACTCTACCCTTCCTTAGGTCCTTAGGTAAACTTGCACTGGCTTCAATGGTTTCTGGTTCAGATCCAAACACGCTGTGCCAATGCGACTGCTTTGCAATTGCCTCAAAGCCCAGCTGGATGCAGCTCAGTCACTGCTGCAATTCTCTGCAGTTCTCTGACCACCTCAGAGACAATGGCACTGACCATCACAGTTCAAAATCTAACTATTCCATGCCTGTAATCCTCCTTTCCCATGGGATCATGTCCCAGTATCCTGTAAAACCACAGGGTGTTGGGATAGCTGCTGCTGACATCCAAGGATAAGGCATGTGACTTTGGGTGCCCTTTGCCTGCATGCAAAAAAGCCACCTGGAG
The DNA here is from genome assembly GCF_017639235.1 of Corvus kubaryi. NCBI lineage: Eukaryota > Metazoa > Chordata > Aves > Passeriformes > Corvidae > Corvus > Corvus kubaryi. The sequence goes on from NW_024581131.1 coordinate 5,751,387, forward strand.
CCTGAGGAAGAAAATTTTCCACATGTCAACACTCTAGAGACTCAGAAAACTGAAGTAGGCCAGCAGATATGAAACCACTGATTGTATTAAGGAGATTTTTGCACCAATTACCAAAGGAGGCAAAAAAAAGCATTAACCAAGATCAAAATAGCTGTGCTTCAGAAGGACAATTTCAGCCTATTGCCTCTGGCTGTCTTGTTTTTCAGCATAAGGCTCAGCCTGTGGCTGTGGAGAGGCAGTGGAGCACAGCCACAGGGGAAATGGCTGAGCCCTAGGTCCACTTGCAAAGCAAGTGAAGGAGCTGAAGATAGATTTTTCTTGTGGTCTAAGTGTCACAACAGGGATAGTAAGAGCTGTATGACTGGAGTGTGAAGTGGGCTCAGGAGATGCCGTTGGAGAAGGTGCAGTGGCACAACAGAGCCTGCTCACATGTGGGTTAGAGCTTGGCTGATGCTATCACTCTCATTTTCCGCACCAATATTCAGCCCTTGGTACACAGAATTTGCAGAGCCACAGACAGGTATGAAATTCCTGCTGAACATCTGCCCAAGTCAAAACCACCCTGTGTGGCTGGGTGAGTACTCACCTTGCAATTTCCGACGATGGAAGCGAGGAGACCCCAGGAAACTATTCTTGATGGAGTTGAGCCGTGTCCTCCAGGGCATTCCTCCAATGCTGGGGCTGGATGGTGGTGTTGGGTTGGGTGTGCCTGCTGGGCTCTCCTTTGGCGTATGAACAGGTGTCCCCTTGGGGGTAGGGAGGGGACTTCCCCTTGGAGAGGGGTGAGGGGTGACCTGTATGATGGGGATAGATTTGGTGCTTGGGTCAGTACTAGAAGGGAGCAATCTAACAGGAGACATAGGGTTGGTCTGCACTTTAGGAACAGCCAGCTGTGGGTTAAATCCGGCAGCAGGCGAGCGGCCCTGAGCATTCTGCACAGGGTTGTTCTGGGAAGAGGGGGCGCTGGTATTGCTGGCAGGGAGTGGGTTGGATTTAGTAGACTGGAGTGGTTTTTCAGCCAATTTGCTCTTGGATGGCAAAGTCTGCGTCTTTGGGTTGGGCTGAAGTGCTGGCTTTGGTTGGAGTACATGTCCAGGCCTGGAGGCGTTCCTACAAGCATCAGGGTCCAAGGAGACTTGGGGTCGGGGAGAGAAAGGGAGGTCGGAGGTCTGAGGGGGGATGAAGAACTTTCTGATAGGCTACGAGACAGACGCAGAGTGTCCATGCACATCAAAAACAGTGAAATACGCAAAGAGCGGGCGAGCAGAGAAAGGAAAGTCAGAATAAAATCCATCCGAGTCACAAAGATGCACCATGTCACAAGGAGACACAGGAGATGGAGGTGAAGGGGTAGTGAGGGGGAGGGATTTTGCAAAGAAACGAAAACAAACAAACAAACAAAAAACAAAAAAAAGACATGCAGTTAGCTGGGAACACAGCATATTCAACAACAGCAGCAGCGGCAGCAGCAAGAACAACAGTGTCATAACAGGCTTCATCATATTAACCAACCACGTGTCAGCAAAGGAAAACAACAGAAAGAAAAGTACAACAAAGGAACAAGGAAAAAAAAAAAAAGAAAAAAACAAAGAAAAAGAAAGTAACCAAGAAAAAAGAAGAGAGAAATGCCATCTCCCTGGGATTGTTCTGATTGCCCTGCAGTGAGAGAAGCACGATGCTGTAGGGAGGTGAGGAAGGGGAAGAAGAACCACTCAAGCCACAGACAAATCAAGATGTCTCGGTGATTTGGGACCACCTCTTTCAGCTCCATGTGCCCATATGCAAACCCCGTAGAGAGATGAGACTCAGAACAGGTGTGTGATACACACGGAGTGGCAGGGGATACACATAGTTACTGCACACACCAGTCAGAACCTCTTTCCTTCCTCTTTACCCCTGGCTGGGTAATGCACCAGCTGCAGCCACCCATTGCAGAAAGAGGGGGAAAAGGGAGAGTGATGCCACCTGGGCACCCACTCTCCTCCCCTGACCTGGAGGGGTAAATTGCTCGGCCTTCACTTGGAAGCTTCAGAGCACACAACACCACGAGAAATATATGAACTCAGATTGGTGTTTGATTTGTTAACTGCTACAGCAAAAACTTCAGCAAGGTCTGGCAAATTTATTTATCTGGGAAGAGATGATACTTTCCACAAGACTTTATGCTTCTCCTGCAACATCCCTCATTGCATTGAAGGATAGCTTGATAATTGGAATTTCTGTCATAAAGTCTCAGCAGTATTTGCCATTAAGTCCCATGTCTAAGAAGAGGGTGGGCAGAGCCATTGTTTTGTAAGACATAGTTTAAAAAGGAAAATACAAGCAAAGTTCATAATCCATCACTGAGGTATCAAAATGGGATTATGATTTTTTTTTCCCAAACAGGAACATTTACACGTGTTAAGACGCATTTTGGGAAACCATTCATACTTTGACAGCAAACAGCAATAGACAGACTTGGAAGGGTAGAAGCCTTTTAAGGGATACTAGCAAGCTAAAAATCACATTGAAAACAAACAAAAAAAAGTCCTTACAAAACATTGCTATTAACACCTTAGATTACAAGTACTGGAATAATTGTAAAAACAGAAGTCACTACTCGAGATATTCAGCTTTGGTCTACACTTAGATTCTGATTTCTACAAAGATATTACCTATGAAAAATTACACATCACCATTATTATTATCTATTCTTGACACCTAAAAGCTGTAATCAAGAACTAACCAGACATACCATGTACATGTAACCTTGCCTCAAATCTCAGTCCCAGGGAAACACACTCACTAGGGAGTTTCCTTCCTGGGTGTGACGGATTAGCACAATGTTGCCATATTTAAAAAACTGTATAAATTTATTTAAGACTTACATCTTTAAATTGTTTGCATTGAAGTTTTGCAATTACTTCAAAGAACTTAGGGTTAGGCCACCAAAATTAAAGGAAAATCAGTACATTAAAATGTTTGTATTACTCTTAGGATTTTAAACTAAAGTCTACCATTTTGCTAAATTCTGATTGTCAATGAGCAAGGAAGGGGAAAAGATGAGGAAAGTGGTTAATTTGTGGAAGTCACTATCAGCATCTGACTATTAACTATTTGCAAATGACATCGATGGATAAAACTCGAAGACTGTTAATTGCAAATGTTTCCTTGCAATTTTCCTATCTTATGTGTATGATGGTTTGGGAAGCAGATTTGAAAGAAATAAAGTAAGATTCAACTCCCTCTTAAGCCATTAAGAATCTGAAGAGGCACCCTTAATTACCACATATTTAATAATGAAATGAAGAACAAGATTAGGTCTCGATTTCAGCTGGTGCAATGTGGAACACCATTAGAAAGATCTTGTGAAATCTGAGAACTTTTATTTGCTGCTGAATTCAATTCCTCATAGAACCGAATCTAAGCAGTGCAAAAAGTGAAATGTGCATTTGCTTTTTAAAGTATGTTCTCTTTCAATAATCTAAGGTGCTATTAGAAGCATAGGTAAGGACGTTTAAAAAAATATGAAATATTTCAACATTTCCTTTTGAGCCTCAAATACGACCCGCCTTGATATTGTTATGATCTGCTGAAAATGCCACCTAATTGCTAAATCCCTTTGAAGACTATTTAATCTACTGCCTGTTAAGTAATAATGGTAAGATACAGCAACTATGGGACAGATATTGTCAAACTTATTCTTTGATGTCGTCCTACTGAACTGTCAGAAATTAGAGAGAGATCAATTAATGAAATCAAGATTTAGTTTTACTGCACTGGATGCTTATTTGTGCACAAAACTGTTTCCACTGTACTTTTCCAGTACTTTTTGCAGTGGCATAAGAGTTCTCAGACCTCTGCTTCATTCCACTGGCAACCAGAAGTCCCAGTGCAGAAAGAAGGAAATGGATCTTCACTAGTCCCTGGGATTTTAAAGACACAGAGGAGACCACAAGAACAACTTATGCCAGTTTCAAAACAGGATAAAAATTGGCAGGAGCCCAAAATAGGTTTCAGAAATTAATTCAACCAAGCAAAGTGCTGGAAGCTTTACTAGACTATAAACTTAGGGCTGACAGTGTGTCTTTATTCACAAGAATTACACAGAATCTTACGATGGAATTGCAATTTCAAATACTTGGAATACTGATGTTATCTTCATATAACTAAGAGTAAATCCACAGGTGTACCCATACCCTAAGACATGGAATATATCAATTTTTCATCTTATGAAGTCATGGGAAGCATGTAGAAATCCTCCAAAGACTCTGGGCCAGACATTTAGGTAACATGCACTGTCACAGCCCAACAGACTTTTTGATGAGGTCTAGACTTCTATTAAGCACTGCAGTCTTCAAGAGACTTAGCTGACCTTGTCAGGCACTAGTAATACTCACTTTTATCCCCAAAGAAGTTAACACGAAGAGGGAAGCCTCTGCCATTGCACTTAGATACTCTTACAACTTTGCAACAAATGTACTATCAAGCATGTGCTGTACTGGCTCAGTATTAGTTGAATATCAGTATTTAGTTGACTGTATGCTTAAAAAGGGCATGTGGAAGTACCTTATTTATAGGGATTTGAATGTTCTTAACTTATCCTAGTCAGTCAGCTTCTTACTTTCCTTTTAGATTTGCTAGCCCTCAAATTTGTATAATTTATTTTCTCTGACTTCCTAATACGAGCTGTTCTGAGGCAAACAGAAGATAACCAGCGTGGTTTGGTGCTCTACTGTGACCTAATTGAAGGCAGCTGTGAAATGGCTCCTGATCATTTGGTCTGAAACCAGGCTGTATGCAGACCTCAGCTGGATATAGAGTGTTTTGTCATAGCAATGTTATTCTGTGTGCTTATGGGACTGAAAAAGGGAAGGGGCACAATGAGACCCCTGCTAACAGTGCAGGGAACATGTAGGAAAAATTCTCCGCTTGCATTTGTCAGTAACATTTCCCTCACCGCCCGTTAAAATTTACAAGCTGCCAAGGAAAAGCAAAACATCCCAGCTAAGAGCCACAGCTCTGGAGCAACAGATGTCGAAAAGCATCAAGCATGTGTGAGTGGATTAGACCAACAGATCTTGAAGCAGCACCACTTACCCTTGGACTGCTGAGAGGACTGGTGGAGAGCCCAGACGATGCTCCGCTGATTGACCGAGACCTGAATAGACACAACAAGGAAAACATCCCTCAGAAAACTCGGACAAGTAATAACCCTGAACACCAGCCACCACAGGCACAGGCATGAAGTGAGAAGGAGGAGGGAGGCTGTCACTGGAAAAGGACATAACTCTTTCCTTTTCTTTCCTTTCACTATTGCCATGTTTTTCAGTTGTCTCCCCCCCACAAATCAAAGAGATGCTGTTGCTCTGGGAGAATACTATAATCTCTTTTGATTAAGGCAGTTGCTACTTTCTTTTTGGTTATCAAGCACGTGGAAGCTACTAGGTCTGCTCTGTGCAAGTTGAACAGCTGAATTCAAAAGGATGGTGAAGACATTCATACTTGTGCTGAGATTTCTGTTTTGCACAGTGCTGGTGGTTACAAAATGAGACTTTCTCTGTCACAAGCAACATGGAAAAGCATCGTGTGTACAAGACAGAAAGGCAGGGGGTTCTTCCAGATAATAATTAAAACCCCAAGTCTCCTTGACTCAAGCACACAATCATTTCCTTTGTGATGACTTCCCACTGAAATCAAAGATCGCATTGGCTTAGCCCTTTCCAGCTTCTCACTGATGGATTTCCCATCTTTGCTCTTCAGTGAGACTTCTTGCTGCTGCATTAAACTAGCCAGGTCTTCTCTAGGGATAATGAGTTCTGCTTTTGTTGATGACTTTACTAATATCAAAATAACAGCTCAGGTGCCCTCAGAAAGAGGCCAGTCAAGGGAGAGTGAACTGTCCTATCTGCTGACAAGGTCACCTATACTGTTAAAGGTCTCATGTTCTCCAGCAAAGGTCACCAATGAAAAACGTCAGCTGCAGACAATAAAATGTGCAAATGTGCTATGCTAAACATGGTGGAAGAGCAGACAGGCCAGACTGCACAAACATTTCAGCAGAAGTAGTTTCTAGGAGGAGGGCTGCCCCACAGAAAAAAACCCCACACCTTATGTGTGACTGTGTATCAGTGAGCCCCAGGGGCAGCTGCTTTCTATTCTTTTTAAACAGAAAGAAAGTTGTCTTAAAGACTGAAACATCTCACAGGAGAGGATTTGGCTAAGAACCTATTTGCTCAAGAACCACCATGCAGCAATATGTCAGTATAGCAAACCTACCAATGTTTCCTACCTATGATAACCTACCTATAATAAGAGCCATGAAAGTAATTACTTGCCTTCAGGTAACAAACATGAAAAGGTGAAATTCCTGTAGAAAAGAGAGTGCCTGGGTGTATGTGTTTTAATGTGTCTATCTGTGTGTACACACATATATATTAAAAATTGATATGGGTCAGATACTTGATGTCAGCTTATACGTAAGAATATAAAACAAATTTAGACCATAAACTGTGTCAGTTTACTCTCTTCTGCTGTTGTAGAATAAAACAGAAAGAATGGTTTCTAAAATGGGTCTCCCAGACATATTAATAAATAAATTTGAGAAGAAGAATTCCTTAAAAGTAAGCAAACTGCAAAAGAGGACTTATTTCCAAGGAAAAAGTAAGCTACAACTGAACACAATGGCAGGTTCTGTTTTCTCTACTTGTATCCTCTGCCCTGATGGTTTTCTTTGTCCAAACCAGAAGCCCACTCACAGCATGCTTTTTTGGCCAGATTAAATCTCAACTGGCACCATGAAAATCTGGGGCACTCATTCTATGCTTAGGTTTCTCTCTTGTACCCTGCTGCAATCTGCCCATCATAGTGCAGCAGTAAAAACTAGAGGCTCACTCTTGGCATTCTTTCACACTAGATTAAGCCTAAATTTGTACCATCAAGATCTGGGGCACTCATAAAGGTTTATGCAAAATAATTTTAAGGGAAGAACTGTCTGCTCCACTTTTGAAAGACTACTGTATGTGCCTTTCCTATAAGTGAAGTAGCTGACTGCACCACAGATGTGTCTTGCAGATGGGAAGGCCTTTCAGTTAAAATGTTCCCTGCATGAATCATCAAGAAAAGCTTCTTCCAAACCACGAATTACAAGAGGAATCTATAGATTATCTTGGACAAATGTGGAAGGCATTCAGGTGCCCAGAGATGCAGTTAAACACCATCTTAGAGTTAAAGGAGATGTTCCCATCAACTCTTAATTGTGGTGGGAAAGTCCTCTCTGACACTCACCTGAATTCCAGGATACTTCATTAAAAGTTCCACTTTGCTATTTCCTTTTTGCAATCAGGTGTTTCCAATAGTCCTGAATCTCCCTTCCCAACCCCACTGCCTCTTATTTTTTTACAAAAATGATCACACACATGGAGGGCAGAATATGGCAGTCCCCACCTCCCAACTCCCAGTTCTTTATTGGAAGCAATATTTGAAAAATAGTTGTTGTGTACTGTGCTTTCATCCAGCCTAGGAGCCTGAGGCAGGGGACATAAGAGACAGTTAGTATGAAATCCTCCTGGAAATGCATTCAGTATCCACATGATTGCTATTGAACAAGATTTATTTCTGCTGCTGATTCACATGCAAAACATGTAAGAAGTAAAGTAGGCCCTATAGCAAGCTTCAGTTTGTCCACACTGGAAATTGTATATAGGAGCAGTGGAAAGAGTTTAAAGAAGCCTGAGTTCAATTTAAGTGTCAGGGTGAAAAGAGAGCTGTATATTTTCAAAACTCTTCCTCCTTTACCAGAAAGTGGTGGTATGGGATATGACACCAAGACTGAGGAGATTTTCCTTGCATCTTCTTCAATTTAACAAAACTCCCATAATTTACCTTTACAGATGGGATATGATTCTCAAGCTGGCTATAAAATCTCAGTACCGTGACCTACCATGAGATTCCATACTCCAGTACAAAAATGCTAACAAGCAAAAATGACAGGTTTGTCCCTCTCATCAAGATCATCTCAGCTGAGCAATGCTATAACTCAGTTTGTAAAAAAAACAACCACATGCACTGCTCCTGTATCTCAGAGTCAGGTGGACAGAACTGGGACAGGGCCAAAAGAAAGGAATGAAAACATTGCATTATGCTGAAATGCTGTAATGAAAGAACAGGAATTTAAATTTTTAGCCCTCTCACCAGAAAATGAAAGTTTGAGGCCCTACAGGCAGCACATTAGCATGGCAGACTCTTATGTGTGGAAAGAGGAGAAAAATACGACATCATCTCCATGGCTATGAACTAAATTTATTTACTGGGAAGTATCTATTAGTGAGTAACCTCCTAAGAGTCTTTACAGGCATTAAATGTTACTGGAAGCATTAAATCTATAATTATTCCAATAACTTAATACTAAATGCAACAATCTAGGAAACTGTGAACACGGTGTGTGACTCATTTTGCTCTGTGTTCTGCACATTGTTTTGTATGCTTGTGCACTAAATGGAAATCATCAAAAGGTTGCTGAAAATACAAGCAGCAAAGTCAGTGCAGTTGCTCAGATAAAGAGCATTCCCTCAAACACAACTGCCAGATTTAGAGACCCAAGAAGAGACTGTTTAGTCCCTTACAAAGTGACAATCATTTCGACAAGCCAGGAGGGAGGAATTAAAAAACCCCAAAACATAAGGGAGGTAGACCCAAGGTTTAGGAGGGGGAAGATGCAGAGAGCACTCTAAACATAAGGTGGACACTGAGATCATTGGAGGCTACTCCTCCCATTCCACAGACTCACAATAATCTGGAGACAGCTGAGCTATGAAAGAGAGAGGCAAAGGACTGAAACGAAATGTGCGTGTGTGGGCTGTACTTTGTAGCTGTGATGATTTTATACCTTATTCAATCTAGTTGATAATTCAACGTACCACAGTTAATAGGTCCTTCATTTTAAAGCAATTTTTTACTCATTTTAGCCAGCTGCTGTCAAGAGGAAGCCATGACAGGCCCAATTCATGTCACACCAGTGTTCCCTTACTGGTGAAACTGAGGGGCTTGAAACCAGCTTCCAGCTGGTTTCAGAGAATGCAGAATTTCCTGAGAGGAGAAGGGCTAAAGCCTGACACTGCTGAGGTGCAGATGGAGAGAAACACGAGACAGGGGAGCGCAGCAGGCCTGGTAACCATACTACACATGTAGCACATGTACAGAGTGTCTCTCCACCGCCCTTCTCTCAGATCTGTTCCCAAGTGCTTTTTTAAACAGTGCCCCTGCTAGGACACACCAGTAGAACATAAAGGCTTCACAGCATGAATTTAACATTTAGATCAGAATTGGCATTTGTTTCTTCTTTGAATAACCATCTCCTAGAACTTTTTCATACAATCAAAGGCGAGTTTGGTAACTTGTTGCAGTCCCAGCAGAACTTGCTTTCATAGCGCAGTTTTACCAGGATGCTGAATACAGCCTCCTAGCTGGTCAAGCTGGAGCCATGCTTCCAAGAAGGGGAGCCTGCAGCATGCATGCAGCGTGCAGTGACTTGTGTCCCTGGGTGAAATGCCTTAGAAATTTTGAATTGTAGTAGTAGTTTTGAAAGTCATTCCAGAAAATATCCATCCAACCTCTTATTTGCTTCAAGCATAAATTGGGTGGAATTTGATACTCCTCTTTCCTTGCTCACTAAAAGCCAAAAAAATTTAAACTGAAACTTCAGGGTATGAGACCCCTGACAACGACCTGAATTAACATGCAATAGGTGAGCAGTCAGGCTGTGTTAAACTTCATCACTCTTACTTTTGGGTGTCTGAAAGGTACAAACTGTGCTTCCTCACTCCCTGATTCAGGGAATATATATAGAATACCTTGGGTGTGCCACTGTCTTACAGTCCCAACCGTGCAAATAACACTGTGACAGCTCTTACTGGGAGTACTTATGTTTGAGTCAGAAGGTCTGCCCATGGTAATAACCACTTGCAAGATGAAGCCTTACAGAGAGTGCAGAGGAAGGAGGGCAGGTGTTGGTAACACACCTTTTCTCCCTTTCAGCCTATACAGTGGGTGATGTTGAACAGCACCACCCTCCTTAATTGGCCAATTATACTAAAGTTCAATTTATGAATGGTTTAGAAAGAATTAATAGATATTAAAGCATGCTACAAACATGGGAAGTAAATGCTACTGGTGCTAATTAGCTTTCTCAATATGTGTGTGTCCCTCTCAAGAAGTTTTTACTGTAGACTGTAATGATCTATTACAATGATTTTATCAAATCATTTATTAATATAATATTCTCCTTCTCTTAAGTATTTATAAATGGAACTTTAATTTGAACCGTGATTGCATTCTTAGTTGTACCCATACTGCCTTTATTGAAAATAAAGAGCTTTGAAAATATATCTGTCTCTAGGGCCATCTGTTCACCTCTTAAGAAAACATTCTAAAAAGAGAGGGAATACCCAGCATTTTTTTAATAACACGGATGGGATTCAGTTTCATTAAAAAAAAAAAAAAAAAAAAGAAAAAGGAAAAGAAGGAAACCAGATAAATTAGGATCCAAATTAACTGGAAAATACCAAACAGATACGAAAGTGCTAAACAGAGAATGGGTTTCATTCTCAGAAGGTGTCCTGGTATCTGCACAGTGTAGGAGGATAGTTTTCTGTGCCCACAGACATTGAAATAGAGGGACAAATAAGAGAACAAAAAAAGAACCCAAAAGTAAATTATATGGAGTGTGACTCCAACATAAAAGCACACAAACAATCACAAAAGCACCAAAAATGCTTCTTCCCACATCTCTCTCTCTCTCTCCCTGCTGTAAAGCCTCAGTCACTGAAGTGTATCAGCCTGTATTGTATTTGGAAATTGGAAATGAAAAGTTTCTCTACAAAGTCACAACAGGTCCCACAACAGGAATAATCCAAAACTAGAGCTTACCCCAATGGATCAGCACTCGTCATCCTCGGAAAGGGAAAATGAAGAGAGAGGGAGAGAGACAAAGAAAGAGAGAGGGGTGTGGAGGCAGGTGGAGAGAAGAGTAGGAAAAGCAGAGTGAAATACTGTTCGGAGAACTGAACGGTCATAATCATTGCCACCGGTACCTAAGTCTTTCCAGAGACCAGGAACACTAGGGGGACAGTTTCATTTACCAGACAACAACTTTTGTCCCACTCACATATTGCAGACACATCCAACTCTGGCACTAGGGAATCTGGAGAGGCACATACTAAGGCTGCAAAAAAAAAAATTCCCAGCCAAATCCCAATTAAAGCAGTCAGCAGAGCAATGGGGTTCATACTTCATGCTGCACTTCTTTTCTGCCTCTTACATAAGGCACAGTTATATCACACTGTTATCAAGGAAATAGTTCTTTTTGTCCCCAGTTTGTTCAGTGCAGTGTCCCTCTGTCCCCCAAGCTGGCCTGGTAAGAAGTACTTTTTTTTTGCCACGAATGAACTGTGAAACGTATTGGTTATTAAAGCATGCATTTCTGAGCCAGCTTGGGAGCCCAGGGTACAAGATTGTAGCTCAAGCTGTGAATCTGCTTTGATACTACCTTATTAGTCATGATGGTCTTATAGTCAGGAATTCAGATCAGCTAGAACGTACCAGCTCAGCAACCCAGCACTTATCTCTGTGGATGCCATCTTGTGCTCCAGGATCTCATTTTTCATTTAAAATAAATTCAGTCTCTAGGTCTTGTAGGTTGCAAAGGAAATCTTTCAAATGTGAATGGAGAATAAATCAATGCTGTGCTGAACAGAGTCTGAAAAAGCAGGTCTAAAAGCAGACTGAATCTCTGGCACGTTGACTTTGAAGGCTAGTGACAATTGAAAACTTCAGTATTCTTAATTTTTATGTACTAACCAAAGCATTCAAAATGGAAAAAGAATAGTCAGGTTATTAAGTTTTCAAAGGTGCAGGTAAGCAAACTCAGGAAAGTGTCACCACTTTTTCACATTAACAAAGATTAGATTAGACATAAAAAAACAGTTTGGTGTTATTAAGCCAAATTATTTTCAAGTTGGATGCAACGCTTTTTTTTCTCTCTGTCATTTTCTCTCTCTCATTCCCTCCATTTTCAACACGAGGCTCCCAAGCTGCCAGAGCTACCTCTGGCTGGGCGAGAAAAATCCATTCTCCACAAGACAGAAATGCCAAATTTAATATATGCCCAGTAGATTTCACAGTTTACTGCTCAGTGCAACTAGCCATGCCTCCAGTTACATCAACATTGCAAGCGCTGGGCTGGGCCACCAAGGCAGTTTTGAGAACAGTTAAAATGAAAACGTAGTCAGAATAGGATGAAAAAGCTGTAGTGCTACGCATTGATAGAGAAGTGGAAAGAAGCATTACAGTAAGTTCTTTTTCATGTGTTTGAGTGACACTCCATTTATATTTCAGCCTGGAGTGCAAATTTGGGTAAGATCTAATTCATATATATACAAATACATGTATATATTTAGGAACAAATGCTGTCCTCAATTGTACCTGTACCAGTCTATCTACAGTGATGTAACTGAGAAGAGCAAATTGACACCCATTGTATATACTGGAACCTGTGTGTATATTTATACAGAAAATACACCCATATTCACACATGCAGAATAGTAAAATGTAAATAGAATGGGTGCAAGATGGTTCAATAATGTTTCTTTCAAGTCATTTTCCCAACAGGGAAGGCACTGAAGAGGTTAACAAAGAGAATGGAGAGCAAATTGACAACAGGGTAAAGAAAAGGGGAAATGAGGTTTAAAAAAAAATTAACAATCCCAGGACACAATAGACCCAGAAGCGCAGACATGTGCATTCCCTGTAATACTGAAGCAAGTGAACTACGGAGCTGCAGCAACCCAGATACAGAAGAAGAGAAGCACTGAAAGAGGGGGTGAAAGAAAGTCGGAAAGAAAAAGAAAAAGAAAAAGAAAAGGAAAAGAAAAAGAAAAAGAGAAAGGGACAGTGGCCTCAGCTACTAAGACAACCATGTGCATCTAGAGGGAAGGGACCCTTAAAGATGCAGTATTCCTTTAAAAAAGGTATCATAAAATTGGACAATTAAACACTGGCCAAAAATTTAATGGCCACCCTGATTATGTGACCCCATTTTGCTGGGGTTTTCTTTGCTGCCTATCCCTTCCTTTCATGTGGTTGTACACAGATCTAGAATCCAGGTTCTCTCACATTCCCACCACTGAGGTCTTTCATTCGAGCTCTTAGAAGTGGGAGGGAGGTAAGATCACAGTGAATGTGATCCTCAAAAATTCAGCCTGGTCCTTGATGAGCAGGACCATGGGTGATCTTCATGCAGTGCTCTAACCTTCTCCTCCTATTGTCTGAAAAATACCACCTTTGAGAGGAAACACAAAATGCCTATGTGGATTTAAGAAATTCCCACGGAAGATACTGAAGTGTCATTTCTTCTGCTCCTAACACAGCTGTAGCAGCTGCCAGAGAAGGACAGAGGGACAAGGAATGGTGCTTGGAACATCCACTGAAAGACTCCTCTCCTGTCACAGATAAAATTTCTGCATCTCTCTTACTGGACCTGATTTCTAATTACTGAGAAAAGCTCACCTTTGGAGTTACTTCAGGCTAACTTTTAATGCAAGAAGTGCCACATGTTCAAGAGCAGAACTTACATATAGGGAATATCAGAGAAAGGAACAGGAATTTCCATGTCTATGCTAACAGTCCAGGAAAGCGCAGCCACTAAAGGCTGTATAACCACAACTTCTTCATGGCTGTGGAACTACAAGGATGCTAACAGTTCAGGTCCAATCCAATGCTTGTTGGTATTTTGGCATCTTAAAAAGGGTGCTTTACACACCACATGAGGCACAATCTCTCCTGCAGATGCACGATGTTCCTCACTGTGGCAGGTTCAGGACTTGAAATACTGACCACAAAAGACTGTCTCAGACCGCAAAAGGCCCAAACAGTCCCTCACACATCCTGAAAATCTCCTGAGACTTAAAGGCCACATTTATCTTCATATAAAAGATTTCTATGAAAAGGGGAAATGGAAATAATAACAGTTTGTGAAGTCCACTGGTTCCTTTAAGGAAGCCACTGCTTCTCCCTTTTTGAATCATATGCCACACCCGTAACCTTCACGTAAGCTAAGTGTTTGTCCAAAATATGTAAGGATTACATTTTGATGAAGAGTTATCCTTTGGGATGCCAGTTTTCAACACAGAGAAAAATTCTCTTCCTCTGAGACCAAAATTTTAGAAACAACGTGTACACTAAAAGCCTTCCCAAAAGTCTAAACTTTTTTTTTATGTTCATGGACCCACATAAGTCCACTTAAACTCCGTAAATGTGCTGGCCTGCCTGTCTTCCATTGTGCCTCTGTTGACAGTTGGGAGTTAACCTTTTTGTTGTTCCTCAGCATCTGTCACTTGAACTGCTAGATTAGAATAATCCTCCAAAAATCCTGTTTTCAATCACATTTTCCTCTTGTGTCCTCTGGGTAGTCTTAAAGAGTTTGTCTCTTACCAGAGGTCCTTAATATTTTGTCTATCAGACTGAATTTCCAAAGTTTCCTACCACTGTTGTCACTGACTCAATTGTGTTGCTGTTTCCAATACTGGGAGTGGAACATTCTGGGCTTTCCTAGTGTTTTATATTCCAATCCTTCCCAAAGAAGTCTTACCAAATACATCTTCTACCCTGGACAGAACTTCTACTCATGGCAGAACTGAACCAGAAATAACAGTAGGACGAAAATTTAGTGGGGAAATCATTGGTACAGTCCCAGGCTGCATTGGGGATAGCCTCAAATGAATGGTACTGTACAAAAACATACATAGTGTGGAGCTGTAAACACCCCACCCTCTTTGCTTCTCTCTAAAGAGAAAAGAGAGAACAGCTCTGTCCCCACACAGAGAAGGTAAGTACTGCATCTTTAAGGTCTCAGCAGTGAGGTAGAGGAGAGGAACATATTGTCAGTGTTTATACCTTTCTTCTTTGTTGAATTTGGGATTGGCTTCAGAGATATCCAGGCTTTTACTGAACATTGTTTTACTATGGCAGAACAAAGCGAGAAAACACAGTTACTAGTGTGGACATTTTTATAAAAGAGAGTCACCTGTAGCAAAGCTGGACACCCAGCCCCCCAACCCATCCTCCCCTTTTTAAGCAATGCTCTGAAAAAACCTTTCTTTTATTTTACAGTCATGGCTCACGCCTACACAGTGCTCAGGTTCATCATCTTCCCCTGACTTCTGAGGTCTAAAATGAGTTCCCCCATGCATACTTGTAAACTCTGCTCTCCTTTATCCAATTTAAAACCCAGGTACCATCTACTTTGTCACACTGTCCAGGGAAAACAGAACATGCCTGAAGGCATTAATTGCAAAGCATTCGTTACTCACAACTTTTCCAGCAGACCTCAACACTAAGCACACTCTTGGAAAAGGTTAAAATCAGACCATAGAGCCTCTTAGAGGAACAGTAACCCATTTTGTATTCTAATTTGTAGGGTCCATTACCACTTAACTCCCAACTCTCTTCCCTATACTCAGTGTATAGAGAAATGCCCTTCTTTTTCATCTTGGGTCTGAATCCCTGCAGCTTAGAAGTGAAATTCCCTGTACTTTGCTAAAAGGGCAGCTCTCTGTAATATATTTCACTGGTAATATGCTTCACTGTTTCACAGAACACTGCTTCCTAATGGTAGCTGATCTCTCATGCAAGCTCTCCACTTCAAAAACTAGAAGAAAATGAATAGTTAATGAAGCCCATTTTAGAATGGTTTTTGGACTCTCACAGCAAAGCTGCTGAAAATTTCTGGCATATCCCCTCCGGATTCTAGCTCCCATGGAATTCTTCCTAGTCTGTGTGATTTTAGCACAAGGGACAAATTAGCTGATGTTAAACTAAGCTCAGAACCTACTTCTTTTCTTTTGACATTTCAATGAAATACCAGATAGTCTGAGAGGTGGGGATACCAGCACAGCAGAAATAATTAAGATGTAATTATGAACCTGTTTAGTTGACAACTAGCAGGGAAGCCCAAGAATTAACTAAACTTAGTCACTAGTTTTAGAGGGGCTAGAGTTTGTGCATACCAACTTTGCCATTTACAAAGATCAGTTGGAGAATACTTGGAGAGGTTGGCACAAGAATTTCAAGGAGCCTGTAAGCTCCACAAGCAGCTTTTGTGCTGAGTTCCCCTTGCCCATTATTCAAAACCAAGTCACTGAAGGACTGTGTTTTTCACTTAATACTTTCTCAGCCTGTAGGGCTGGAGGCTGCCAAGTTTTAAATTTCAGTGGAAAGATATGCCCTAAACAAGCCAAGACCAGACACTTGTAGGGCCCCCACATGGTTACCAAAAGCACAGCTCATGATACAGACACATAAACCAGAGGTTGTAACATAAATCCTCTTTATGCAAGCAAACATCTGTTTACTACTGGGAAAGAGGACAGTAGGAATAAATCACAATACACTTGGGAGTGTTTTGTCCACTGGTTAGAAGTGTATCTTTGCCAGGTCAAGAAAGAAGCAATGGCGCCATGTCTCCAGATGTTTACACAAGTCACCTGTGTCTGAACAGGAGACCTGATTCCATGGTCCATCTTCCTAGTATTGTAGGATAAAAGCACTCAATAGTTGTCTCTTGAGACCAAAAAAAAAAAAAAGTAATTCTTAAAAAAGCATTTGCCTTGGGGATCTAAACCCTACTGCTGTAAAATCCGCTGTCAGTGGGTCATTTCATGGAATATAATATGCAACTAGCCATTAAAAATCCCCATTCTTGGTGGAAGGCACTTGTCACTTTGTTACTGATTGTTCTGACAGATGGTACCCCATCAGCAATGCATCGTCCCCAGACACTCCCCATGCAGTGGGGTTCGTTAATGAAGCCAGTTCATGTTATAAATGACTCTGCTGCCAGCAACACAAAATGTACCGTTGTCATCTCTGGATGCGGATGGGATGAATTATGGAAGCTCACACGTGGAGTAAAATAACATTGTCCCTTTAACCCCTTCGAAAACAAGCACTACCATGCCCATCATCATCAATCATGGTGTTATTACATCCCTTTCTCCACCCTTAACCACACTTTTATGTCCATTCCTGACTTGTGGTATGCATTGCCCCATATCTCTTTTGTGCCTGCAGGTTTTGCTTCCTCCTTAAGCCAAAGCCCTTCTTTACTGATCTGCAGCCTGGATGTATGTCTGCTCTGAACTCATCCTAGCCCTTTCGACTTCAACTGTTCCCTCATGTGCAGAATCGAGTGAAACATTTAAAAGCAAAAGAAAGACTTTGGATAGCAAGGCACAGCTTTGCCTCTTCAGGCTTCTGAATCCAAAGTCAAAGTTCAGAGCCGGAAGAAAAGGTTTCAGCTCTCAGAAAATGCTATGATCAATTTAATGCCTCCTGTTTGTTCCATCCAGTTGGACACTCCCTGTAAAGGAGCCTTTGGGGCGGGGGAAAGTGATTTGCCTCCACCTGGCTCTGGGAGCCTCATGTCCCCTGCATCTCCCAGGCAGCAGAGTAAGAACTGCAGGCAGAACAAGGAGTCAAGTGTTGTGCTCATCTTTCCTCCTTTGAGGCCTGTGAGGAGCACTGAGCACACCCTGTCCTGAACACTTCCTTCATCCACACCTCACACCAAAGGAAATCACATATTCGAGACAGGTTTCCAACCTACACTGTGATAAGAAGTGTTTATGGCAGTCTCAAGGCCACATATCCAGTCTGAAGTAAGTCCTAGCAGATTCTGGAAATCACCACTCTTTCTTCACTGCAGATAGAACTGTAACAATTGCCAGGACAAGTTTCCAGCAATTCTAGGGCCTCTGGAATATCTATGAAATTATTTCATGTTCTTCACCCAGTTCTCAGTCAGCAAAGGCAGCTTCTGGGCACAGCAGGCTTATTATAACAGATCTTAAGAGCTGAACAAATAAAAATTCATGCCAAAGCTGAAACAGAAGTTACAGCATCATCATCATCATCATTCATATATGGGAAGTGTTCTTTTATACTGATTGATTAATGCAAGTGTGAAACCAAATGTATGTGCTTCCTTTAGGCTAGTCATAGGGACTGAGGAAGCAACTTCGTGGTTCACATAAGTGAATTTCCACAGTTCACTTACTCTCCCAGAACTTGCCTTGAGGAGACACCATTTTCCTCTGCTGTTTCTCCACAAGACTGACACTTTCTTTGATGGAAAAGAGGCAAATTATACATATTCCATCACTTTACAAGCATGTGGTGATTTATGTGGGTCAGATGCATGCTGGCTCTGACAGCACATTTTGAAGGCATCTACAGATGCCTGGACAGTCCTTTTCAGATTCAAGTTGTTTTGATGACATGGAGCATGGTGTTCATTTAACTTCAGGTGCCCAAAAGCTAGGAACCTAATCCAAGATAGTCACCTAGATTCCTGTTGTAGGCTCTGGAGACAGAGAAGAACAAGCAGAGGGTGATTTATCCTGTTGACAGGACGCATGTATCTGAGACCTCCCAAAGCCCTCCAGTGTCCCCATTGCCCAGTTAGCCTGTATCACAAGCTTAGACTGCATGCCCATGTCCTCAACAAGTAAAAAGAGGTGAGATGACTCTTGCCTAGAGGACATGGTAACTTCCTGAGGAATAGCTGCAAGCGAACAGAACCCTTAAGCCTCTGGCAGGACTTCTGGTCCTGTGTGCACAAGCATTGCTGGCTGCCAGATCATGTTGCAAACGTGATTGGAAGCTGTAATGAGTGCTGGTATGAACAGAAAAGCTCCGCAGCTCCTTTGTATGTGTAACACAAAAGGGGGGAGCAGACCCAGGCAGGCAGGGCTCGTGAAGGCAGGGTGAAGCAGAGACCCACCTCTGTCCATGTTGTGCCATTTCAATAGCTCTGCGAGCAGGAACTGGGGATCCGCCATCCGTCACACTGAGAACCTCCATCGACTTCCTCTCTGGCCGCCGCTTCCCATGCCTGTTCAGCATTGGGGAGTCCACACGCTTCCTGGGGGGATCTGTACGGAAAGAAAATGCTGTCAGCTGAATTTAGTCATGACTCACCTCACACAGGTTAGTTAAATCCTCTCTCAGCAATTTCACTCTCACACCTCCCCTACAAAGACATATCTCTTCATGATGGAGGTGAACATTTGCAGTCTCTCCCTTCCTCCAAATTTGCAAGCATTAAAACATGCAATCCACCTACAGAGAGAGAAGGAGCCCTGCCACTGCCCTGAAGATATTATGGGCACTGTAAAATAAAGGTACAACTATACCACAGCTTGCAGAAATTAGCTTACAAAGCCGATAACAGTAACAGCAAGATGATACAAGATGACAGCATGGGCTATAGCACAAGCTGTTAGGCAGAGCATAAGCCATCTAGGGATCCTGTCTATGTACTCAGGTTGCTAGAGCTTGCCTTCCATGTCCCTGCCAGCCAGATTAAATGTGACATAGGGACATGAGTACACTCTAAACTCAGAATTGCATTCTGCTCTGAAAACGTACCCTTTTTTTGAATCTTTAAGATTAGATTTCAGGTTTTTCCTGCTGATTTATATTTTTCCTCCTTCAGCATTACAAATTAAACATGCTTGTCTACCTGAAATGAATCCTCAGTGAGAGCCACACCATACAGCTTTTACTACTATAGTAAATGAGATGCTTTACACTTTTTATTGTGTAACAATTCTATGAGGTATTAAAGTGCTACTTTAGCTTTGCAGAGTGAAAACAGAGGTATAAGAATGGGAGATTTAAAGGCAATTCATTCCTAAAGATGTTGACATTTACTGAGATTCTGAGGAGCACTTTAATTGTTCTGAAAAGAGTCTTCAGATACAAAAATGCATTGCAGAAGGTGACTTGCCAAATCATACACACCTCCCTGGTGAAGCAGGGAACCAAATACAGACCTGCTGAGATGTTTCATTGCTAGCACCTCTCATGGCATCAAAACAGTATAAAGGAGAAAGGCAGAAAAAAAACACAGAAGGATTTTCTTTCCTTTGGTTGGGCTATTTCATTTCCCTGCCTCTATTTATAGACACATTTTTAATTTTAGTCGAGAGTGACCACTTGTAAAAGAAGGCATCCTTCACCCCTGCTGTTAGAAAGAAGCTCACAGTGCCCAGTCCTTAAGGCTTCTTCTTCTGCCAGGACTCCTGTGCAAAACCAGAAATACCACACTTGACAATTCTACCTCTACTGCCTGGTCTTTATTATCCTGCCCTCCTCACACCCACCATGTAATCGTTTCTTCTCTCTCTTTAACATCATGTATTTTAGAACAAGATCTCTTTAAGGCAGAGCTTATCCTTGAAACAATGAGCATAAGCAAAGATGGTTCAATGCAAATGGATTAGTGGTAACAACTGACCCCATTACAGTATAACCCAAGTATCCTTTGTGTTGGCAGTAATAATGTTCCTCTTAAAAATTAATTAGAAAAAAAGTGTAGTTGTATCTCGATCCATTTGAAACTCTGTCCAGTAATAAAAAGATAGTAGAAAATGGTATAGGCAATGACATCCAGGTAAGAAAGATAAAAAGTGCATAAAGGGAGATAAACCAAATGAAGCATTTATACTGCGTGACTTCAGCTGCATATGTGTTAAGTGGTCAAAAGTAAACTGGCACAAGGTTTAGGTATTTCAAACTCCTGCTTCTTCAAGCAAGTTCAAAATACGAGAAAGAATTCATGCTACAGAACAACTGCTGGTTCAGAAGTGTATCTACAGCACAGTAACACACATAACAACGATGTTCAGAGTGTACATATAACACAAAATGGATACGAGTTTTGTAGCAAGATAGACAAAAAAGGAAGGTAAAATAGTGCAGTTTAAAAGAAAGGAAGAAGGAATATGAAAAAAGCATCAAATGTCAAAAGAATGGTGATGACTAAGCTGAAACAATAGAAGCTAAACAAGAAAGATGGAAAAAGACAAGAAAAATATTTTATGAACAGGTATTTTAAAAGTCAATTTGATCCACGCCTGCTCAAAACAGAAATGGAAATTCAGCCAAGTGACATTTACAAAAGTGACAGACCACTTCTTTTAAAGTCAGACTTTAAAAGACAGCAAGCAAGAAATGTGAAGAGGAATTAGCTAAAAACTTGACTGACAGTGTTTTGTACAGCCATCTGAAAGAGAAAACCTGAGAGAAGGACATTAGCCAGAGGGGCCATGAGGGAATCAACAGAACAATTGAGGAGGAGAAGGATATCTCTAACAAGCTAAATGATTCTTTTATATCAGTCCTTGCTGCTTAAGATGCTGGAAGATATTGATTTCTAATCTATATTTTAAGCTATCAAAGACAGAGAATAAACAAAAAGAGCAGTGCTGAAACACACCTATAAATTCAGGAACAGCAATTCACAAAAGCTGGATGGAAAACACATCCAAAGCTTGCATTAATGTGATTGAGCTTCTAATAAAGGTATTTGATGCCTATTTAAAATTGGCTACAATCCTACACTATACCTGGCCGAGAGTAGCAAGTATTGTACATACTTTTTACAAGGGTCTGATTAAGAAATGACAGGGCATCATCACTGTCAAGTCTAAAGATACCAAAGAAATAGTTAAATACACACCTATCCTGTCAAAAAGACTAAAGTGGAGCCATACAAAAGCTGTAGAAGATTTTGCAGAAGCTCAGGAACTAAAAGTAGGAAAACCTCTAGTATTTGCCCTTCTCTTCTTTGACTTTCTGGACATGGTGAAAAAAAATCAAGTCGTAGTCCAGTGACAGTGACAGCATTAAGGATTTATTTTCCTTTTATTTCACATCAGAAAAGCAAAGCCGTTCCTAAGGATTTTTACATAACAAGATAGAATCATACAGGTAATGATCCAATTATAAATCCACCTTCTCATGGAAGGTGGGAAATAAAGTTTGGATGAGGCACCTATATCCTGTATCTCTGTTCTGGCCCAAATTCTTGTTCTCTGGTTCATTAAGAAACTTCACCCCACAAAATCCTTTTTCTCAAGGAGACATTAGTTGACATTCATTCCTTTCACTGAGAAGTTTCTCATTCCTATGTTTTCAAGTAAAGAAAATGGAGCTGCACGTGAAAAATGTTGGAAGTGGCCCCTCCTTGGCCCTTTGAAGAAACTTCATACAGCTGAAACAGATAAAAGGGACACCAGAAGAAAGGGCAAGCTGTAGCTGGCCATGTTTTTACCTGCATCCATCCTTTCTGCCAACAAAGAGGAAAAAACCAAAATACTCTCAGATGCTTTTTTATATCTGGCAAGAGCTCAGACAACGCACAACTCTCACGAACATGGTTTCTTCAAGCTGCTATTATTAAACTGTTACTTTTTCTCTGCTTTTCTTTGTGCAAGGCCATTGCTAATGGCTAATGATGAGATATTCATCAGACACATGACTGCTCCTAATTAAACCTTGCCCCATGTTCTCACAGATACCGCTGGGAACAGAGGACGTGGAAACCCCCTGTGGAAGAGGAAATACAACATACAAACACTCAAAGAATAATGCTCAAATGTGCTGGTAAGGCACATAGGTACAGTCAGTGTTTCTCTGTTAGGAAACATTTTCACTCCTTGTACAAAAAATACAAGAGTGGAGCACAGTATTTCAGTTCAAACCATGAAAATATTTTGGCATGTGGAAGAGATATATGATGCACTTAGGGCATAGCTACATATTCACTTACATGCTGGGTTTGAAGATTCTAGAGTCACCTTGTTTCTTTTCTTATGACAAAAGCACTTCTAAAACAAGATGATGCTGTCCTTACATGGCAGTATAATCTGTCTGAGTCAAAAGCTGATTACCAAAGTGCTAGATGACAAACTGCAACGAGCAAGGGGCTTTTGACCACAGGACCTGCAGCTGGCACACCTACCCATCTTCATCAGGACCCCTGCTAACCTGCTCTCTGTAGCTCCATCCAGGCAGGAGTTTAAAAATTGCTGTGTTAACTAAGAATTTTCCTCTCTTCTCCCACAGATGAAATTTCCCTGCAAAATTATAGGGCCTGGAGCCTAGAACTTGGATAGGTTAATAATTCTATGAAGCATTAACAAATACAGTGCAATATAGCACTGCCCTGAAAGCTTGTGAGATTCCAGGCTTTCCAGCAAAAATAAAGGGCACTTTGCTTCTAATCTTCAAAGTGCTGAAGTACAATACCTGAAAATCACCTCACTTCTATGGAAAATTCTGTTTCAGATCATTGCTAGAAGTGACTAATACTTTATTAAACTTTTGTCGCCCTGCATGTCAAGAGTCTCTTATATAGTTAGCTCCCTGGGGAGCAGTTTTCCTGTTGTCTGGATTAGTGGTGATCAGCAGCATCCTAAAATATCAATGAATAAATAGGAATAAAGTGGTATCACAAGAACTTAGTAAGATGTATAATCTTACTGTGCATTAAGCTTTTAAAATCTAAGTCTAAAAACATGGGAGTTTGACTTATGTACTATAAACAGCTAAGTTATATGATTCATACTTTCAACAGTGCATGTATTCACTTACAGAGAAGAGAATGTGCACATATATAACTGCAGAGGGATGCAGCTACACAGCTTCTCATGAACTGAAGTCCATGAGCAGCCGTTCTGCAACACTACATGGAGACTTGTAACTAGAAAATTCTGATACTAGATTATACCGCTACTAAACCTCGTCTGCCTGCATAGAGCCAGCCTGTGGGTTCACAGCACATTTTTTAAGATCCCATTCAAGGCCTGCTTAGATGTTTCTGCACTGTGAGACAGACGTGTCTCCAAAGATGAAGCCTTCAAGTTTAACCACAGAACAGACCTGCCTGCCCCAGGCTGAGGATTCTCACCAGTGCTGTGTATACTGTTTCAGTGGGAAGGTAACAGTGACGCTATGGTTTGGGTTTAAATTAAAATAAAATTTAAATTTAAAAAAAGGTGAAAAGGAATTAGTTCAGATGGGTTCATGGTGACTGAGGTCATATATGCAGTACCTATTTCATTTCTAGGGGGAAGATCCTCATCTTCATGACTAGGATACCTCTCTTTCCGGTCAAGCAGAAGAAAATAAATCATTTTTTCTTGGTTTTCTCTGAAAAAAAAAAGAAGAAAAAAAATTTTTATATTTGGAAAGAAAAAAAGGTCAACATGTACATAAAACCTTCTCATCAAACGAACAGTCACAGTTATTCTAAATAAGTTGGAAATGGTCATGTACATGACAGCTAGATACACAACCCACAAAGCTTTTGAGACCCTTGCTGTCTCTAACAAGTGAGGAAAGGACATAAGGTTCCCATGTTACACACATGGAACAGAGGCACAGGACAGCTGAGGTAATGTGTCCCCAGGAAGTCCAAACCAAGAGTGGCAGCCAGACAGGTCTCCTGAGCCTCTAACTGCTCTTTCTACTACATGTCCTCTTAACACCTCAGGACATACACCAGCTCTTAGGCACAGGCTTGAAATAAATAAAAATTTGCCAACAAAGGCATATCCAACAAAAGTATCAGTAATGATACCTCCCCATGTGGACTGTACAACCCATGTTTTAATGAAGTGACCTGGCCTGGCAGCTAGGGAAGAAACAGCACAATGCCTCCACTGCTGGTCAGGCCATGAGCTTCTGACCCACGGAGCAAGAAAGGCTCAGGGCTTGCTCCCAACACCTCACCAGCAAATGAGCAGCCAGAGGGTGAGAAGTTCTTACCAGTCACTCAGAGAGAGAGAGACATCAGGTAAAGTGCTCTCTACCTCTCCCCAGGCTCATAAGCATCCCAGCCCCTGGACACCCAACTGATATGAAGACTGAGCAAGTGCTTACTCTTCCGACAACAAGTCCTGTAAGAGTTTATTTCGGTCACGGAAGCAGCCTAACGAGTGCATGCTATCTAACACATCTGGATCAATATCCTCCAAGGAAGGGAGAGAACGAATCTGCACCTTTCGAGGGATTGGTTGCTCTGGTTCTGGCTCATTCTTACCCCCTCTGCAGAGGAAAGAAGATGAGAGAGAGAAAGGGGGAGGGAAAGGAGAGAAAAGAAACATGAGTCACAAATGAACCCATACTCTGAAACACAGCCTGCAGCAACAGATGGAAATAGCTTGCTAAATTCCCACTGAGAGACCACAGCTTCCAACCAGACAGATATTCTTCTCATAAGAAACTGTCATGAAGGCTAAGACTGACCAGCAGGTTGTGGATTTGGGTCTTTAATGAGAAATGCCTGTGTTCAGTCAGCAAGGCAATAGGAACTTCACTTACCAGTGCCTTTGTAATAGAAGCAGCTGTTCAGCATCCTAATGCCAAACATTTACAACACACAACGTGCTTTTAGAGATGTTGTCTCATCAGCTGGCCAGACCTCAGGCTACGAGGCTGAAAAGTGCAAGCCGAATGATTCCCTTTCGAAGAAGGAGCTCTGAACAAACCACCACTATTTTTCACCAATTCTGATTACCACCGACACTGCAGCAGCTTCTTCCGTTAATGGTTCCAATGTGATTAAGAGGTCTCAGTGCTCAGGCTCCCACTTGACACACTATAAAGAGTTTTGGAGGAAACCGGGCTACTTAATTACATGCCCAAACATGACAATCTCTGTTTCTCTTAAGAGATGGAAATTTGAAAATTTTGGCTCAAGTGCGATGCCCGAGGTCAGTGGCAGATCTCGGAACACACCGTTAGCAGTAGAACATATTACTCTTTCAAATGTAGTTAACACAGGCTTTCTGCACAATTATCTCATCCCATTCGCTAGGCTCAGGAAATATTGATTATTCATTGCAATTAAAGGCCCTGACTGTAAGAAACAGGTCAAGGTGTCAGGGTATCTGTAACTGACTAATGATATATATTGCAGACATCCTGAATATCCTTTGATTTTATTTCAGTAGGCAATGAGCAATTCATATAAATTCTATCCACCCAAAGAGGTGGGTTTGGTGGTGGTGCTGGTGTTTTGGTTGGAGAAACTGTCTACTCTGAATCTGCTATTTCTCAATGGATACTTTGTGTGATGTCCAAGTTTCCCTGCTCCAGTGAGGTGCTGCCCTTCTTTTATGTGATGCAAATGTCTGACTGCTGGGTCCAGGCTCCCAGCATGGGCAACAGGATTCAGGAATATTTAAACTCCATCAGATGTCACCATTTGCTGTTTATAGAGCTGTGTTTGGACTAGAGGTCCTTCCTTTTGATACTGGAAGAAATAAGGTGGCCACAACTTGTGAAGTTACTCGCACAGTTTAAAATGTTCCTGACTCAGATGTAAGCTATCCAAGCATCTACATAGAAAAAGGAGTTCCAGTTCAAATCTCCTTAATTTTTCTTGTGTAAGTTAGAAATCAGCTCTGGTAGGATCACGTACATGAGCCCAAGGTCTCAGCCAGTGTACCAAAAAGACAGCCAATGCACCATAAAAAGAGACAATGCAGATTTATCTCCTCCAAGATAAGAAGGCAACACTAAGTCGTGTATCCAGGATAGGACAGTTACATGCTGGGACAATCACAGGAGATTGCTGAGTGCTACTTGCAATTTATTTTTAAGCAAGTTGAAATGCAGTTGTGAGGCATCTGCTCTGTTTGTGGGACATCACTTGCAAAAAGACTCCTCAGAAATGTTCATTTTATCTTCTTCTGAAGCAGTGAAAATGTGCTCAGCCCTACCTGGATACATGTCATGGAGTCAGACTCTGGTGTTCATTACGTGGGTCATGACAACATGGGTCAGATCCCACTTCTCTTACAAAGAGCACTCACCCACACCCTGCTCAGTTTTATCCAATTTAGGGGACTGGAAATAAACATACAGGACATAGAATCTGCTCCTTGGGATTTGTTCTCGTGTGTCAAACCACTGAAACACAGCTTCTGATGCCCCCTTTGAGTTTCGCAGAAGTGTCTGTCTTCTGCAATACCACCATGGTCCTGAATCTAAGGGCAAAACTCAAAAATCCTTGTTCAACTAAAGAAACATCTTATTCCTTCTAAGAGGTTGCTACTGTGACCTGCTACTGCTATCTCTTAGGATCAAGATCTAGCTCTCAGCAGGTAATAAGCAATGATTAGTTCACAACCTTGCACTAATAAAGCCAGTGATGACCTTGTCATTAAGATAAATTCTTGCAGGACAGACCTTTGAACAGCAGCTGAGTGTTTTTGCTTTTTAATGATCTACAGTTCACTTCTGAAAAGTATTGACTTAATTAATCATTCATGTTACAAGCAGATGTCCTTAAGGTAATTTAAAGAGATTAAAAAGAATCATTGTCTTTGAAAATTTCCAGGAAACCTGGGTTTCCCACTAGCTGCCCTAGTCTGAATAGAATTTACAAGTTCCTTTTGTATCAATCAGCACAGGAGCCATTTCTAGAGAGCACAGCTTGCCATCCTCTGTGCACTCCAGAGTGGCATTTCCTTATGCCCTGCACCTGGTCAACCTCAGACACAGTCAGGAATTTTCACACCTCCTCATCAGGTACAAGTAAAATCTGCAGAGAGGCGTCTCGTCATTTGGCAGCGCAATTCAGTGCTTCAGGAAACGAAAATCACCGGGTCTGGGCTGTGATTGGCATGACTGCAATGCCTGTTCCATTCTCAGTCTAGCAGAGTGACAAATTTGTTGCATTGCAGCCCACATAGACATCAAACAATGTCACACAGTGACTACTGCAAATCACATATATTTTTTTAAAGGCCCACACGAATGTAATTGCTGCTTTAAAACCCACCCTCTTTTGTGAGGATCGGTGGATACAATGGCTGTGATTCCTGATCAGGGTGGACCTTTTCAGTCTCTCCATGAAATTCTCTCATGAATCTCACCAAGATGCCCATTTGCATTGGAGCAAAGCAAAGCAGAACCAGTACACTTACTCTTTTTCTTGTTAATAAGTGTGGTACCTTCACAATTAAGGCAATAACTCAGTGTTACAGGAGTGCATATTTACCATAACAGGTAATTTTATCTGCCCTCTTTATTAAAAAATCTGAAAATAACTGCTGTTTACTTTCTGGTTTATGGTAACCTGCATTTGAGGTAAAAATAAATGATTTCAATTAAAAAGGCTTGAGAAACCTCACTGAATTAATTTGGGTGGGAGAGCAAGAACTGGAGGTTGCTGACGAAAGGTTTCACTTAGGTTTCTTTCTTCCTTTTTTAGGCTTGTGAATCATGACTTCAACTTTCAAGACCTCTTTCTCTGCCTGCCTAAATCTGCAATTAAATCTTTTCTTCAGTTTTACAGTAGCCTCAATATTTATTTGAAGAATTAAGTGAAACCGCTTCTATGTTCTGAGTACAACTTTCAGGTCAGTAACCTATCTATGACAAAGGATGAAGATTTTACATAGAATAGTAGATAAAATAAAGAAAAAAATTAAAGAGGGCAAAAGAGCCATAGGATAAAACACTACAACCCCTTCTTCTCTGTCAGCATCATTATTTCCAGGCAAAATGAATGCAAAGAGGTTGTGAAACATTACCAGATGAAAGCAGCTGAGTTTTGGAGGTGGCAAGGTTATTCACTGACTAAAATTAGCCACAGGAGGTTAACCTCCTAAGGTCAATCCATGGCCAGTATAGCAAAAATGAGAAAGAGACTCATTAAAAAAGCTACTTTGAGCAGAAACTTCTTTTTAGGCAATCTGAAGAGACATCTGGAAGAGCCTTTCTGCACTGACTACCCTGGAAGTCTAGAGGAGACTTGCTTTTGCAAAATTCAGTTTCTACTTTTGAAAACAGCCTCAGATGCAGTTTACTATGTCAATCATCAGAGAGACTGACCTTCAATGAGAAGTACATGAAAATGTTCAAATGCTTATGTCTCCACAGGAAAAAAAATCTTCACATTCTAAATATAGAATAAAGTAATGAAATGACACCTGTGAAATTGCATATGTGAACCTGGGATAACACTTCTTCAACAAGTGAAAAGTTCCAGGCATAAGTCTTGAAGAGGATAAAAATAAGAATATTAGGGATCAATGACTTTTCGTTTTATTTCCTATTCCAGTTCTGATAAAAGCACAGAGAGTGCCAGCTGATTTCACTCCATGAAGAAACAGAGGGGGATCATCTGTCCAATCCGATGTAAACAGCATTTACTTCTGGAATTGCTAGCAAGACCTTAGAGGAGGGATTTCAGAGATTAGAGTTAGGGATTTCCCAACTCCATTTTTTCTATATTTATCCATGAGAGTTTTAAAAAAAAAAAGTACCTGCAGCAAACGACACTCCAGTACTTCTTTGGTTTAGAAAGGTGCCATGTCTGGTAACTGAAGAGAGCATGGGCAGAGTGCTGTCACTATTTAAGGTGAACTAAGTTTTTTCTTACTTCTGATTTTTTTTCTTAGTTATTCAACAAACTGTTGAACCCCCTCAGGTCCTACTGAAGACATATAAATCCAGAGGTGAACACTGCCCATAAGATAGAATTAGAGAAAACAAAACAAAGAAAGAAAAAGGGGTTTTTTTCATGGTGACAATCATGTATCAGTTCATATCATCCTCAAGTACTTCTCAAGAGCAATGACAGGATTATGAAGGTAGGATTTTCCTTATCACCCACCTGGGAAATGCTGACCCTGAGAAATGTATCCAAGCATCATTTCCTTGCTTATTATGTGAAGTATTCTCCTTAGTTTGATTTGGATATCATAGTATTAAAAGTTTATTTACTTAGGCTTCTTGAAATACTACTAAGGCTACACAAAAAGCAAGGTCACTTTTAAAAGCTATCAATCTTCCTTACACCCAAACCACCAGACAGGCATGTACTTTTCTCACAGACCTCCTATTCCACCGTCAGGACTGCTGTTTTTAATCAAGTCACAGAAGTACTCTCACATCAACAGGTTACAAGGTTAGAAGCAGCCTCTTAGCTTGCTATGAAGAAGGAGTGGGGATTATGAGACAGAGAAGCTCTTACTCACAGGTGCTTACTTATCAATATAATCATTTTTGTTTCTACTTCAGAGAAAAGTCAAGATGCCAAGAAGGAACAAATGAAAGCTTTCTTGTCAAGAAGGTATTACAAGGGATTGTCTGTAGCACTTGGATAGCAAACTAAATATGGCTGCTAGCCGGGTTTTTTTTTGCTGATCACCTGCAGGTATCTCTTTAACACAGCAAGTTGCTGGCCTGAATGTCTTATTTCAAACAGTTGTTAGCCATTGTACAAAGAAAGTTCCTAGGCTGGTATATATAAACGAAATTATAAGAGTAGTAAAGGGTAAAAAAAATAAATTAGATGTCTTTCTGCTGTCTGCCCCTTTTTCCACCTGTGCAACCTGCTTTTAAACTCCAGTCTCACTGTTCTAGTGATCTCTTCACAGATCACTGGAATACCAGAATCAACAATGAATGTATGCAAAAATTTTTTAAAAAGTTACTTACATATACCATATGTGTTTCTGAATATGTTCTAGCTGTAAAGGAAAAGAAAACAAGGAATTAGTGCTGTTAAATAGAAAAGGTAACTCCACAAGTCATCCTCATTCCAGTCTTATTCAAGTAAATCCAAAATTTCAGAGATGGACCTATGCATGCAACAGGAACTTTATGCTGCATAAAGAGCTGCTCATCCTAACCCCTCCCACTGCAAACGAGACTTTAATTCCAGACATAATGCATCAATCAGGAGCAAATCCCAGGAAAATGCTAAGTGCAAGGCTTCAAAGACAAGTGTTTTCAGAATTCAAGCTTCTCCCTTCCCAAGTCTTTCCCTCTATAATCTAACTGCTCCTTTTTGCATCTGCATAATAGCTGATCCTTTATACTTAAATTGCATTTCTAGTTTTGTTTTGAAGAAAAAGAGAGAGGAAGAAAGAAGAAATTGGGTTCGAACAGATAATAAACAAGGTAATTTGTGCATCTGTAGTGTGACCTTCCTGGATACAGGACTCATTCTAGACTGGCTTCACATTTATCAATATTTTATTAAAATCTAAGGACAAAGCAGAATAAGGTTCTATGTAATTTACTAATTCTGCACCTGAACACCAGACCATGAACTTATTTCACTTCCCTCTTTCCTCTTCCACACGAGAATTTCACTATGCAATGGAGGACTGATTAAAGCTGAAAGTAGCCTTGTCCACCTATGGAAGGCAGATCCCACAAACACTACAATGACATGTTTTCCCACAAGCATGGGAAAAGAAAGCAACATGCTTTTTCCAAGAGAAACCCTTAACAGCAGAGAGAACAGAAGGCTCATATGACATACTTACAGCAGAATCTTCATAATGTATTTTGTTTTAATCATCACAGCAGAAAAGAACATTTCTTAGACGTCCAGTGATTGTTATGTGGGTAATGTTTTTCCTATTCATCACTATGCAGCACCCTTGTAGGTGCAGAACAAAATGCACACTCACTGCACATGGACTCACATTTGTGCAACATTCAGGGGAAAGGCAGGAGAGAGCTGAGAGGAAACTCGTATGAGAGGAAATCACAGACCCATTACAATGGTCAGGAAGAATGGTGACAGCTGTCCTGCTCTTATTACATTCCACTTCCACAATAATAAGAATCAGAGAGAAAAAGAGAAAAAATAAGGAATGGGAAAACAACAAAATCTCAGAGATATTAAGTAGATGTTTGCCACAGAGAGCAAGGAATCAGAGACCTTTGTGCTATGGAACAACAGCTCCGTGTCTGAGAAGTCAGTAAGATGTGAGTTTGGCTCTATATGAGATCATTTTTTCAAGTGAGTCAGGGCTTTTCCTAAAAACAAAGAAACACTGGAATGCAGCTTAGGAAAGCATGAAGGAGGCTGGAGGGAACAGTGTGGGAGACAAACAACCTCCTTTAAACCCAGACTGTATCAACATTGCAATGAGAGGTGCAGTTGGCACTCACACTTCTATCTGTCTTCTAAGCAGTACCAATGCCCCCAGCATCCACCGGCCCAGGCAGATTTGCACAACTTCCAGCTGTGGCCTCAGCCCTCCACAATAATTCCCCTTCATCACAATTCTCCTGCATTAGGTAATCCTCTAACCCCTGCACTATTAAGAGCAAGGTGGAGTATTCCTGACACACTGCCATCTCCCATCGAGATAAAGGTATTATTATGGGAGTTCCCCTAACAGCCTGGAGACACAGCCCTCTTCCTTCTGGTTCTGTGCAAGCTGAGGTGCAGTCACAGAACATAAGAAGAGCCTATTTTGCACAGCTTCCATGGGACAGCATTTTAGCATTGCTCCTTAGCAGGTCTATAGTTCTGTGAGGATCTACCAAGGGGTGGACTGTGCCTCCTGTGCTGGCAAAACCACATCTACTCGTTATTTCCCCTACACCACACGGAGGGTTAGAGAGATTAATGATCTCAGACAAGATGCAGATGATACAGCTATGCAATGTCCAAGCCTCTTTCATGCTTGCTTCTCCTGCTGCATTTTCTGTCTCCATGGGTCACTGTGCTCTTGTGTGCCCATGATATACAGAAATGCCATGGCAAAGCAGACAACAGCACTTCACTTTCTGTGTTAGAGAGGGGAAAGAAAAGAGGGTCACCAGTTCATGTCTTAGTCACAGAACCTCTGGGCTCCTTCGGAGAAGATGTCAGATGCCTTCTGCTTATCCCTGCTGATCGACCTCCTTCAAGCTAATGAACACACAGCATTTTTCTGAAAGAGAAGCCCCCTTGCACCTTGATACACATTTGAAGGTGTATGAGCTCTCATGGCTGCTGTTTACCTACACATCTGCCAGTCGATCCACATCAAAACCACTGCTGTGAAATATGCTGGGATATCCCAAACATGAAAAGTATTCTACAAACCCATTTCCTATGCTGATTCAAACGTAATTGCATTGAAATGTTATTACAAGTGTGCTTGCTGCTGCCAACATCTTCACTACTGTTTTAAAGGTAATTAATTAATGCTTTGCTGCTTTTTGTCTGCATTAAAGTGACAGGAGGGTTATGGGAGGGCGATTGGTTTTGACAAGGAGAAGTCTGTACGCTTTCTACTGTGCAGTGCAGGGGAGGGAGATACACAGTGGGAGCTAATTTCACTCCTGCCTTCATTTAAACACAATGCTTAAATGCATTTAAGTGACGAAGGCATTTAACAACCCTTCCCAGAGGGTTTTTCTTGCTATTTGCATATGAGTTTGCCAAGTTTAATATCATTTTATGGAAGTTGTAAAAATGCTGCTTCCTAATGTCTCCTAGTCACTGCAGGCAATTGCCTCATGACATCATCTCTGAAACAACAAAACACACTCAGATCCACTGCACATGCACAGTCAGAGAGATTTCTGCACGCTAAGAGGCTGTAATGGAAGGAGAGGGAGAATTCCTTTATCATGGTTTTACATAAAAATACATCCAAATATTAAACTTGTACACTGAAGAAGCATCGAGGAGCCCCTCTCACAGATGAGAGACCCATTGTGATATAGAGCTGCACAAGCTCATCAGAAAAAGAGGTCTCCTCCCACAAAGAGCTTACGTCTGAATTCTAAGGCAG
Organism: Corvus kubaryi; assembly: GCF_017639235.1. Taxonomy (NCBI): domain Eukaryota; kingdom Metazoa; phylum Chordata; class Aves; order Passeriformes; family Corvidae; genus Corvus; species Corvus kubaryi. The sequence goes on from NW_024581131.1 coordinate 5,784,812, forward strand.
GGAACAACAGATGGAGACAGACAGGCAGATGGAAAACAAGACAGCGCTGTCTACATCCTCGGCACTGATCTCAGCAGAGCAGTTGCCAAGCTAAAAAGTTCTGACCTGAAGAAAAACTTTCTCAAAGTCTGTGGATATAGATGAGGGCTTCTGGGCTTGAACTCACGTCAAATTTCAAACTTCCCTGTCCGGAAAGCAAACAGCCTCAAACCCATCTGTGCACCCACACCTCAAATGAATCTTCTTCATCCAGAAGATGGTCTAGTCTGAGCTTTAAACCTACTGTGTAATGTCAAGATAGAGGCTTTTCCTGGCCACAGGGTTCAGGCTGGCAGTGGTAGCAGCACTGGTAAAACCATTACCTGTGTCAGCAGCAGCAGCAGCCGTACTAAAGCAGCCTCCAGGGACCTCGACAAGGGCAAGTATCACTGTCCTACATGCACGGGAAATGAACAGGCCCTTGACAGCCTAAATACATCAACTGGACAATTACCTCCAATCTACAGGTTGTAAAGTGAGATAATTTAAATGATGGAATAGGCACCTTACCATAAGACCTTCTACAAAAATGAAGAAGGAATCAGGTGAGTTTTTCCTTCTTCCTTTTTGTAACGTTCTTTAGATACTGTAGTTCATCATTAGCATACATTAGACCCAAGAAAAAACAAAATCAGAAAGTAGACAGGAGATTCTGAAAATATGTGTAATTCAAGGAATATTTAGATAATATTCAGGGATAGGTATTTCCACCTATGGGGACACCCAACATTCTACTCTAGTATAAAGGGCCAATGCTAGAACAGTAACAGCTTTATTGGAATAGCTTATTCTGCAATGTCTGCTCTTATCCACCTTGCTCTAGAAACAAAGTTTCAATAATGCTCATCCATCTTTAAAAGAAAAGTGCCTCTGCCCTTTGCCTTTGTCTTTCTGGAGAAGAAAATATTGGCTGAGAATGCAACTGGTTTCTACTACAGGAGCTGTAATTCTCTGCTGTAGCAACGCTGAGAAGAGCACATAACTAAAAGAAATCTCATCTTGCAGTACTTTAGGCACCCAGAGCACGCCTCCCATAAGCCTTCTTAAACTTTATTACTACTTCACTTTTCCCTCCTGACACTATTCCTACTAGAAGGCTGTCCCAGAACCTCACTGATACGCCTAAAATTCTTCTTCTGGTTTCTAGCCTATTTTCCTGTAAGGCCATTCGACATACATTTTTTTGTGCCAGTATCTTTCTTTAGCTTAAATCCTTCTCTCCCTAGTAATTACCACTAATGAATACGCAGATGACCAGTACAACCTCTCTTAGACATCATCTGTGTAGATTAACTGAAGCTCTTTTAGGCCATACCATTCAGACATATTCTTTCAAATGCTGATCATCTTAGTACTCATTCTTTGTTTGATTTCACCTTTCATAAATATGGGTGGTCAGAAATATCAACACCAGCAGCTAGGATCAACTTTTGCAGTTTAATGAAAGAAAAACATGGATTCTTTTATTTCAAAGCAAGTTCAGTAAAATAGGCCCAGTAAATGAGAATGGTCAAGGATGTCCCACTAACCATATTTGAGGCTGTGTAACACATGGCGAGTGTGAACAATATTCCACTAAGACATAATAAAGTCTTGCTCCCACAAATGAATCAAGGTAAGGTAATGTCTGTTTCTTAAGGCTGGAAAGGGCCAGCAACAATAATTCCAAGTACCCTCCCTTCCATTAATCTTCCCAAGCTCCAACACTGAAGCGAATGATGACAGTTAAACGTGAATGCTGGTTCTGTTTTTGTTGATCATTTTAACAGATGGACTGGGGAAGGTGTGGGTGTGCTGTGAAATGGCAATTACTGCAGGGAGGGAAATGCAGTTGGATGAAAAGGAAAAGAGATACAAATAAAAAAAAGAGGAACAAAGCAGAGAGGGGACTTGAAAAATGAAGTAAAAAATTCTAGTGACCTTACATTTCACTATATTTTTCTGCTGAATTCACCAGTGAGATACTGAGCAAATGATCAGGGATGGTAACAGCTACATCAGTACTTATTGTACCCAAGCTGCAATTTTGCTCGCACCTTTGTATAAATATCAAATTGGTTCAAGTGAGATATTTTCTAGGAATAGAGGCTTCCAAATAAACCCATATTTATACCCTTTTTCACAGGACACAGCTAAAATAGAATTCAGTTCTCTCCTCGGAATGAACTCTATATTCCCAGCTCCTGTGCAGTAAACAAAGAGCTCCCTTCTGCCTGGCAATCAAAGCAAGCAGCACACTAACAGCATAGGAGTGTGACAGCAGCAGGGACAGCAAACCCAGAGACCCTCAAATAATGAAAATAAGACTGCAGCTAATAACAAAGAGCTATCCTTTTTTCCCCCCAGCTCTCAGCTCTTTATTATGTATTATTTCAAATTCTTATTCATAATTCAATGGTTAGTGCTTGCCAATAACTACCTGATCTGGGGTTTTTCCCTCCCTGAGGAAGCAAGAGGTTAATTTTGATCAAGAAAAGGAGGGGGATGGGTGTCACTCTGAGACCTCAAATTACCTCAACTGCTTTCTCTCCTATGTGTGTACATTCTCTGCCGTATTGCACAACTCAAAACATTTAGGGCATTGTCTCTGCCCTATGGGAAAACTCAGAACAATCTGAAGAAGGATCTAACATTTGATGATCTGCTCCCTAACATACTCACACCATTGGCACTAACACATTTGAGAAAAAAAACAACAAAACAACAGAGAAGCTGGCATGTTTACATCATGGAAAGGAAACTAAGCTTGAGAGAGACTTGGTTGCTTTCTTGGCCACGAAGAACAGCTGTCTCATGTCTCAGGATACTGCCCTAACCTCTGCTGTGTTCTTTCCATGAATATACTTGTGAAAATGTTATTTCTTTAATCTTTAAAAATCTGTTTTAAAAAAGTCTCTTAAAGTGCCTGATATTTTTTTTTCAACCAGCACTATTTATGTACTGCAAATGTGATGGCTACTGGGTTTGCAAAAGTAGGGATATTATTCTCCCCTATGCCACCAAATAGAGCATGACCTGGATCGGTAACAAATGAAAGAAAAACCCAGCTGTCAGGTAATGGGGTAAAGACTTGTGAAGGGAGTTTCAGTTAACTTCTTAGCAGAGAGGTGTCTGCATCCCAAAAGCACCGTCACAGCTGGCACAGACTGATGCTGTTGTTACCAACCTAAGCAGAGAGGCCAACCAGTGATCTGAGAGTTTATTTATAAATATTTTAGCAGACTGAAGAACCAGGAGGAGTTTTAAATTTACATTTCTTTATACATACTCCCACTCAGAATCTGTGAGCTTAGTAAATCTGTATAAAATCATCACCACGGCCTGACAATAGGATTTACAAGGGCAATGTACCCATAAAGGCACACGCCTCCACTGACAAGCAGGCAATCTTACTTTCCAAAATTATTTTAATTGCTAATGTTTTTTAATTCCCTAAAACATTAACACAGTGTTAGTGAAGGATACAATCACTACACAGTCCTCACCCTTGCAGGGTCTCTGCTGTAGTGATAGGAGGCATCCCAGGTGCAGACTCAGTGCTGAATGCCAGGAGCTCAACATTGTGGGCCTAACGGTGCTCAGGACCACAAGGCACATAATGAAAGGGCAGACTGGCAGACACTTGTTCTGAAGGCTGCTAGAGGATAATGCAGAGCAAATGAAGGATAGAATACAATGCAGCTTGCATGGTGTGAAGTTAGAAGCCAACACTTCGGTCAGAAATGTAAGAAAATCATACTCTGTTTAATGGCAAAGCTTCAAATACCAGTCCTAACACCTGTGACCTTCAAACACTTACACCACACCCCCAGGAAACTGCTGGTATCAGACAGACAACTCAGGTGAACTCCAAAAGGTGTGAATGGGTCAGTCTGTGATGAGCTATGAGGGATTTCCTCTAAATGCCCAGTGTTACATACGAAAGGGAATCATGAGGCTACAGAAAAAACCACAAAGGCAATCTGTCCTCATGACTCAAAAGAGATGGTAACTAAACTTCTTCCCAAAGACTCCACTCCTTCTTTGCTCAGGAGCAAAGACAGAGAAATGCCAGTAAATCATCAAGTTACCTTAGCTGCTCAACCATTCCTGCAACAAGGCGAGAAAGGATGCCTCCTTACCGTGAGACGTTTCGAGGCATCCACTTCAATCATCCCCCGCAAAAGGTTCTGACAGTCGGGGGGGATAAAATGGGGCATGTGGAACACTCCACGCTTCACCTTCTCCAGCAGTTGCCGCAAGTTGTCGTCATCGAAAGGCAGGGCACCCTGCAAGGATGGGACAGAGCCGTCAATAGGAGAGAACTGGAGAGGCCCAAAGGAGAAAAGCCAGGATAAACATGGTGAAAGAATTGAAAAGGGGAAGTCACTCATAATGAATTATTGTAATGAGTGAAAAAAACTTTTTATACATTGAAAATAAATAATTTCTTAGTGCTGCTGTATTTCCTCTAACATAGGAAACAAAACTCAGGACATTGCTTTTTTTATTAGACCTTTAATTAGAATAGAAAATGACTACCAGTATAAAGTAAAATACAAAATATGAAATTGCCTTTCCAGGCAAATTCACCAAAGATGCACGGATTCACTTAAATTCAGCTCAAGCTTTTGATCTGCTGGTATTCCTCCTGGGCATACTTTCACAGCAGCAATGTTTATCGTCTCCTTATTTTTAATCTTCCTGAGACACATTTATTGCAGACATTGAAAAGGAGGTGAACAGCCTTTGAGAGACTTTCAGTAAAGAACATGCTCTTTCTGATGGAGCATTGAAATGACACAGCTGAAAGAAACCCCAACCAACATTAGCCTTTGGAAGCAGCAGACATTCTACCTGTTTAATATACTCCATCCAGTTCCCATGCTGTGGTCAGGTCATCAGTTCCTATTGCTTCCCTACTGTAGCTCACTTACATGAATGGCTTGAGGTTTTTTTAGCTGAAACTACATTTTGAATAGATCATCAGCTTGCCACAAAAAGCAGTAAAAGACCTATCCTTGCTGCAAGGACAAAAAGGAAAAAGAGAAGTTGAAATCTTTAGGATAACTCTACCGACTGAAGCTGATACCCCTTTATAGCAAGTCTGCACCTTCCTAGATATTCTCACTTCCTTCTCTCACTGCCTAATTCTAGTAGGTGCTGAGCTTCCTTGATTCCCAGGATGGATTGTGGGAAGCTGCAAGCTGTCAGCTGCTGTGATAATGAAGCTTTAAGTTGTCAGCTCTGGCACTGCTCTTACTACAGTGAGTAGTGCATCTGTATAAGCAATCCTGTGCCTATGGTTGAGGGAGAGGAACAGCTCCATTAACAGCAGCCTCAGGAAGCCGCCTGATGGCAGCCACGACTGGACACTACTAACTGGTGTTTGTTCATTCAAGTGGCCTCGAAGGCAGAGCCTCCCTGCCTTCTGTAACCAACCTCCTGAGTTACCTGCATTTTTCCTACCCATTCCAGACTTAAAGGAAAATCAATTCTGATAGTTCAGTATTTTGGCTAACGCAATTTAAGTCCTGATGAAGTCAGAAAGGATGTTGTGTGGCATTTCCTGAAGGTGACAACTACACCTCTTTTATTACTACCATCTGCTATTATATCTTGAGAATTTTTGCAGGGTTTGTCCTGACATAATTAACTGGCAAGCTCTGCACTCTCCATCAATAATAGACTTATTTCAATCATTTTTTAGGCTCGTGTGTATGTAGGAACAGATGAAGATGCAGCAACAGACACCAAGTCTTGACAGAGAATCCCCCTAAAAATGAAAAGCCTGCTCCTACAAATCCCAACCATCTTGACACATTCTCTCTTCTATTCTTACAAATTTAAGAAGTTATATTAAGAGCTCATTATACAGTTCTATTTTATCAGCTATGAAAGTAACTGATAACAGTAAGAGATGACCAGGTGCTATCTAGTGTGACAATTAAAATTCTTCTCATGCAACATCAAGATAAAAAAATTAAAACATCAAAAATGTCAGTGAATTGTAACGACTAAAAAGAAAAAAGGAGTAAGATTGGTTAAGGGGAATTAAAGCATCATACTGAGATTACTTCAAGGTATTTTGATTTGAGCCATTAAAAAAGAATCAGCATATCTTTTGATACAAAAATCCTCTAAAATTTTAAAGTATTTTAAACAAAAATAATATGCAGAATCTATGTCTTATTTTACACTGTACAAGTGCTTTTTTCAAAATAATACATTTAAGTGAAGCAATTAGGTTTACTGATAAATGTACAAGAATATAAAAATTTTACTTCAGGCTTGTTACTTTTAGAATTATAGATGATCAGCTGAACAATTACAGATATAAAGCAATTAACATGCACATAAAACCTATATTCACACAGAGTATTTTATCTGCATGTGGTCTATGCTTATAGTAACATACACTATGTTTTCCTATATCATACTATGGAAATTGATAGCAAATGCCAAGCCTATCTGCCTTCAGCTGGACACCCAGTTGTATGTTTAGGAGTGCTATAATAGCACAGTGTTTCAGAATAAATTCTATGGAGAATTGAAACTCTGATCAAAAGAAGGGTAAGTTACAAGATACCAAATTTTGAACACTAGAAGTATTACTGAGCCAGATGGAAACTAATTTAAACTTTGTACTACTGGCTCAGTTTTATATTCCCATGTGTACCAAATGAAAATGTAGCTCACTGCTTCCATGAAACAAAGATGACGTTCTCAAGTCTTCTCTTGAAAAAATACTGCAGTTAATGTATGCATGTACTTGCTGAAGCACATATATACACATATAGCAGAAAAAAATGAACGCATCCCAAACCCAGCCATATTTTGATCCCGTGAAGGACAACTTGTTTGAACCTCTCTGTATCCTGAAGTTGTAACCCTACACATCCTTTCCTGATGTGGTGCAACATCACAACACAGCAAAGAGCATTTATGGAGATAAGTTTTTGATGCCTGTCTGTGCTCTCCTGTGCAGGGCAGCAGTGTTTCAAAGAAGCAGTGAAATATTCCTCATGCTTTTCCTTTGGGGCTGGTGTAGAACTAAGAGTAAAGGAAGCCACTAAGAGATACAAAAATAGAGGACTAAAAAAACCCCATCCGTTCATGATGTCAATAGAATTGCCATTAAATACAGCAGCACTTTCAGATTTTTCTTTTCTTTTTAAAGGCTAGTGCAAGGAAGATGACTCACCACTAGCAACGCAAACAAAATGACTCCACAGCTCCAGACGTCTGCTTTCCTTCCATCATATTTTTCTCCCTGCGCAGCAATGACACAGAGGTTCAAAAGACCAATCGCTAGTAAATGAATTAATTATCCTTGAAGAATGAGAGAGGGGAGAATGGGAAACCCCACGTTTCAATTCAGCTACCTGCTTCCCACGGTGGCCTTCCCAGCTAAGAAGAGGCCACTACACAGTCCGCTAATGGAATTTTTGTGAACATCGGTTTACAGTCTTATCTGGGATCTGTGAGAAAAGGCTCAGAAGTGGGAGCAGGGCAGGAATGGTTGACAATTCACAGATTATCAGATCTGGCATTTAAACAGAGTCAGAGGTGCACTAAGGACATCAAGAAGGTGTGTTTCCCTGCCCTGGTTCTTCAGGGAGCTTGTCACCAGCCACGTTCTTTGCAAACTCATAGCGTTGTCTGGACAGCCTCTCCTGCTGTGTGCTTCCTACTTGACTTTACATTAGAGACATGCTTTGGAAGAGGGCAGTCTTGGGCACTGAAATCTTGGATACTTATTTGCAGAGGACAAAGGGAGAGGAGAGGGGAAGAACATTGTTTAGTGGAAACCAATATCACTGACAGTCAACTCCAGCTCTTTTACTGAGATGACAGCTACATCAGTGACAGAAAGGCTGAGGGGACTGCATCCCTTGGGTCAAAAGATCAAATTAAGCCAGGCTCCTGTATTCTGTCTGATCACATGATACAAAGGGTACTGTGAGAATAACACACAATTATTTCCCTCATACCATCAATGTGGCTTGATTCAGGGCTGAGCCAAACAAACAAAACCCTGTTTAGGTTCCTTGTGTCCTTTCCTTTCCCTCTGCCTTGGGCAGATTTCTTGTACAGAGGGTTTATCTGAGTACTTGCAATGAGTGACACTTCAAAAAAATTATTTATATACACTAGTATTAACCAACTTACCCGGATGACTTCAGGACAAGCATAATGTGGTGATCTGAAAGACAAAATACAGTAAAAATGAGCACGTAACAGCCTGGTATTTATGGTTATGTGCATTTCCATTTTGTTTAGCAGAGTGATGATAATAGACTTGCTTACACAGAATACAAGTGTGCAAACCAGCACATTTTTCCTTACCTCAACAAGAACACATTTCTAACAAGCTCAGAAAATGTTCAAGAACTAGCACAATTTAAAACTCTATGGCCCTGCTATGAGCTTCTTCAAAGCGAGCAATGGAGAGAAGACCAGGCATATTCTGTGAGTATAGAATTCCAGCTCTCTAATCCCATCCTTTAACTTGGCCTTGTATCTAATTAAAAGGAAGGCCCACACTGCAAAGCCTTTTACAGGAAAAAAGATAGATGCATCCCTAAACCATGTCTGGTATCTCTTCTGCTAAGATGACTCTCATTTACACCACTGGTCACAAAAGCTGCCAATACATGATTTCAACATGCCTTTTTTTTTTTCTTAAAAAAACTAAAAAGGATGGACAGTAGCACTACTACCTGGCGAGTTAATATATTCTTTTCACATCCCTCTACCCATATATCTCTTGTTTGATTCCTGGCTGAGAAGAGTTAATTACTTCAACTTGCCAGGTAATAATTTTAATTCCTAAAGATTATAGCCATGGCTATTTATTTTATAGCCTTCATTAAAGTAACTTGACAAGTAAAAGAGATGCAAACTGTCTGAAACCCATGTGCAAATCATGCTATTGTTTATATTGACACCTCCCAGCAGCCCCTGAGCCTGTCTTCATTTGTGCATGTGTTTCTTGTGACAAATGCAATCATGGCTGGGCAATACCTGTCTCACAAAGTAATGAGCAAACCAGAAGCACAGTGAGGTTAGCTTTGTGCTAGCACGCTATATTAATGCCTAGTGAGACAGCCCATTAATTGAATTTCCATACACACTACACTTATCTTATGGCAAAATATCATCCCATGGGCATGGAATGCCCTAATTTGGTGTCACAGCTTTTGGCAGAGCATGACAATAAACTCAGGGTACACTTGGGAGTGCAGTTACCTTATCAGCAAAACCTACATGAGGAGAGAGAAATGCAGCTGATCCCTCATAAATTTTAGGAAAGGTGGAATTCAGCATCTTAGTCCAATATTTAATACGTCAACTGTGGACCCACTTAAGAGATGGAGTATTCACAGGTATTCTGACCAATCTATCTGCTCAGTAGTCCATTAGTTTAGACAACATTTTAAAAGCCTTGGTTCAAGAGTCAAAACAGGTAACAAAAGCCAGAGCCTCCCTCAGAGAGCCGGCTAGAGTTGGTCACTGGAAGACCAGAAAGAATTAGTTTTGTATCTAGTGGGTAGGACAGACTACCCAGGCTCTCTGTGTAGCTCCATCACTGACAGCCATGGAAACATGTACAAAGTTACTTAACATTTAAAAAACTGCAGCTGGCCCTGGTTTGAAAAAGATGACCAGAACCTCACCATGAGTCTACTCTTCTAACTAAATCAAGAGCAATGCCACCGCAGCTTTCACACCTCACAACAGAGAAAATGAGGCCAGAGTGAGACACTGAATTGCTTAATGTTATGTACATGTTCCTAAACTTCCAAAATATATTGTTTCCTGCGATTTTGCCTCTTTACAGCAAACCAAGAGCTGCACTACACCTACTCTTTTTAAAACCCCAAAGTCTAAACCACAGTCACAACACTGGACTAACACATGATTTTGCAAGCTTTTAGAAGACAAATTATCCTTGAGAAAATGCTTGACTAGTGATGTTGTCTTTTTCTCATATCCAACAGTGGTGTAGAATGTACAGGCCATCCCTAAGGCACACAAAAATCACAAGGAACAGCACCACAACTGGGGCTGCAGCCCAGGCCTGACAAGTACAACTCTCACTAGTGCTGGACTGCTTACATGGAACATTGAAGGAAGGCAGTGTGGGAACTGTAGGGAACATAGTAATACAACTGGTACTTAGCATGTTTGAGTTTCTCACTCTTGCATGTATTTTAGCTTCTGCAAGGTACAGCTGCCTTTCCATGAGAGTCATGAACACACCCAGTACATTAAATGGCTACTACACATGATGCCTGTGGCTGACCTTGAAACTTTAGCCAGACCTCTCAAATCCCGCATAGTATCCTGTGCAGTTCAGCAATACCTTTCAGTACAATCCTTTTTGGATGGCTATGGCACTAGGGTGCAGTGGAAGAGTTAGTATCTCAATTTGCAGTGTTCCTGAATTTTTATTTGTATATTTTAACTCCAACAAGGATTTCAGAACTCTTAATTGTGGGTGCTGCGCAGTGCAACCACCTTGAAAGCTTCCTGTGCTAACATCCTTGAAAAGACAAATGTAAGCATTGTGAAGAACTCAAGATAGGTACATATATATTTACATGTCCCACTAACAAATGCCCTTAAAGCACTTACCTTCCTGAGGTCTGCTGAACTGCGGTGGAATGTGCCATATATCTTAAAAGGCACCACCGAAATTCTGCAGAAGTCTAGGAGACTGGGTGGAGAAAATGCTATAATAAATCCTTTGAACAAGTTGGATTGATTCAATCATTCAACAGCTGCATTGCAACTGCCCAGAGAGCACAAGTTTCTGGCACTGCCATTCTGAATTCTTGCCAGCATACACTAGTTAGATATCTGCAGCATTATCTTGGCTAACAGCTTTAAAAGGGATCCTCCAGTCAGCCAGAATCCATAAAAAACTCATTTCCATGCTACCAATCACAGAGCAACTTCAACTGCTGTAAAGACAAAACTCAAATTTAATCAAAAATCTATTTATCTTTCTACAGAGTCATGAATATTTCTTTGGCTCTTATCACTAATTATTCAATATAGATGTGTCAAGAGCAACATTCCCTGTCTCTTCCCCTAGGCCACCTCCTCATCATTCTGCTACATCTCTGTGCAGCAAAAGCCCCAGTCTGCCCTTGATAACAAATAAATATATCGTTCAGCAAGATCAAGAAACAGTTGCTGCCTGCAAGTACTGCTGCAAAAAAAGCAGCGATGTTGGCAGTGTTTATTTCCAGGGTGATGTGGATTTTCCAAGGCTAGCCTGCCTGGGGCAGGAAGGGCTCTTGAATGGTTATTCACAGCTGTGACTCTAGGACACAATAATCTTAAGGATCTTAGGGGACCTTAGAGCATTTACGTGGCATTTAACCCAGAGGAAATAAGAGAGCAACGGTGAAATCCAGGACAGCTCTGGACAGTTAAGCCAGTCATTCAGAAAGAAATGTATATATCCTTGATGTATCTTTTCTGAATTTCATCTGAGAAACTAGAATAGTTCTTGATCTGTGCACATCAAGATATTGTGCAGCTGCAGTAGATCTGAGACAACCAGGGTCACATCTTCAGTGCAGATGTGATGTGCCTGTGAGTTACAGGTGTTTTTATGTAGGTAAGAGAGACATGCACCATGCACACACAAATCCATTGGGCACATATGGTTTATCTGGGAACACACAGTAACTGCTCTGCCAGAGAAGTGGTTTGTTGATCAAGAAGGGCAGGAAAAGCTTTGTGATCCTACTTCACAGTGTGACAAAACATGTGTTATACTGCCTGATGGGTTCCCAAGTCCCAGTAAAGATGAGTGTCCATGCCTCAGTCCTTTGGTCTCATGCCTTAAGATGGTACTATTTGGGGAGGAAGAAGAGCTTCTCTGAGTCCCATTTTTTAGGCCTCACAGACAGAGACAGAGTTTCTGCAGAGAGGAAGGAACAAGAAGTCTCCTTTCCACTGTTTTTCTTATGCATGAAGTTACCTTGACATAGGATGTTGTACAGCTGCAGAGAAATCCTCACAGATCTGGCTGGTTTTGCTGTTGCTCGATCCTAGAGCCCTTCTTTCCCCTCTCTTAATCACTCTCTCCAAGCTGGCTTTCAGATGCAGGCGTTACTCACTAAAGCAAAAGGCTGCCTCTGCTTTCCCCCACATGCTGGGTAGCAAAGGGCTGAGATGAAGGGGAAGACCAGAGGAGTAGCAAAATAGATAAAGGGAATTCAGGAGAAGGACACTGGCATTCCGAGTAGAGAAAGTGACAGCCACAGATCACAGAGAAAAGATGGGGAGAGACTAACCAAAGGTGCCAGCAGCAGTAGGTAGTTAAGGCTGCAGTGAAGGCAGGAGCTGTAGGTAAGGCTGTAATTAAGGTAGTAGGTGTAGTTCAGGTTGAGTGCTATATTGCCATTAAAGCTTCAACTCAGTTATTTACCTTTGGATGAGGAAACTCAGCATCTAGCCCTCAGCCATCTTACAGCTGTTTACTCCTCAAGAGCAATTACATTTTTGGGGAATCTGCAAATCAGTTCATTAATTATCAGTTCAAATTTTTAAATCTTGGAACCTTTAAGAGATCATAATTTTAAAAATTAACCAGACCTTTGTATTAAAAGGGCACAAAGATCGCCAAATTAAGTATCCAAAAGTTAAGAACTGGCAAAAAAAAAGGTTGAAAATGTTATACTGTTCTCTTCAGGTACGTCAGGTGGATGTGTTGTTGTGCCCAATGCCTCTTTTCTACTTGTGACTGCATTGGGAAGTCTGTAGCAACGTGAGGGAACTTTAATGTCAATATGGACAAGCTTGCATGCACGCAGCTGACTGACATATGGGAGACTCAAACTCTCTGTCCCCGCCAGAAAATTCTTCTGGGGAAAAAAATGAACAGGTGCCTTACACCGAGATGCTCACAGGTACTTATGAGTTGCATGTTCCCCAGTTTTCAGAATCACAGTGCTACACATCCAAAGCTTGATTTGCAGCATTTTTAAGCATGTGGAGCAGCAGCTGCCATTGGTAGGCACCGTGCTCTCCAAGTAAAGGACTGTTATCAAGCACCAAGTATCCTGATGTATTGGGACCCAGAGCATCCAACTGTACACCCAAAGACAATTTTGAGTTTCATTTTGCAGAATTCTGTGTCCTCATATAAATGGAGATAACCAGATCAATGTGGCAAACATAATATGAAAACAGTATAATTAATATTTGCAATCCTAAGACACAGTGATGAAATCCTACCTAGCATTCATAGCAAGGCTTGAATGCAGTGAGCAGAAGTTATAAATGGATCCATAAAATGAACGATGAGGAAAACCCAAACATTAAATAGCTGTTTACTCACAAAAATATGCCATCCAATCATCAAATGAGGCAAAGATTTGTTGAAAAAAACCTGTACAAGCTTGTACTTAATGGGCATATTCTAATGTGCACAGGCTAAGTAAATGTTACACTGCCAATCCAAAGAAAAGCACATCTTAAGTTCTCAGGGGTTGATTTTGCAGAATCTGAGCTCTTTTAACATACCTTGTGATGTATTATAGGTGATGCTGGTACCAATGTTTATTAATAAGGTTGTCTGGTATTTCCCTTTATAATCCTCATTTTAAGTTCTTTGTAACTTACTATCGATCTAACAACAATTTTCCTTGCTTTTTGTCTGTCTCAGACTGGTTTCATATATTTGTGTGCATGCATGCTGTGTATGGGCTGAAACAGTTCCACTATCTACTTTAAACTAAATGTTTTTTCATATAAAGAAGAGAAAGAAAAAATTCTAGTATCCTCCACTGCAAAGGGAAAACCTGAGTATTTATTTGCATTCTCTAGAAACTATGTTAGAAAAATAGACCATTTCACTAGAAAACTGCAGTTTGCATTTACTAGCAGAAACTCTCTAGAGCATTAGGATCAAAATCCTACATTCATTGGTACCACTCCACAGAGTAATTTTTTTATATGAAACTATGAGGTGCTGTGGATGGGGTCACCACATGATACCAAACTTTAAAACCAGCTAAGTGCAACACGAATGAAGTATATCTAGGACTGACAGCAACTGACTCAGACAACCAGGTATAGGAAACTAGAGCTGGAACCTAGTAAAAAAGAGGGAAAGAATCTGGGATTTGGGGGCCAAATATGGAGCAGAAATGAATGGGAGAAGTCAGCAAGATTATAGTACAAATCAGGAAGGAGACGGGAATGGAGTGCTGCAAATGGAAGCTCTTGATAAGATGGGGTAAAAAGTACTAATTCTGGCATTTCCAAATTTAAGAGTTTAAATTTGCAACCCTAACAATAACTGGATGTAGGACACTTGCATATGTTTTAGACATATGTACACGTTAATTATAAAGGGGAAAAGTATGTGCAGCATCATGTCATGTAACTAAAATCAGAAATGGTGCTTGGACACTGAGGTGTATCTGCCCTCTGAATTATCTGCTCACCACAGGTCTGCTGATACACGAATGACTTGCTACGATGGAGAACTAAAGCAGAGAAGGGCAATGCATCTCGTCCTAGACCACCGTGAATGCCTTCAGCAGAGACAGAAATCAAGCTCAGATAACCTGGGTCTCAGACCTGAGGTTTAGCCAAAAGGCAGTCACTCTTCTTGCCTAGTGACAATTCAGGATGGATTGGACAACATCTCCCATTCTGAAACACTGCAAGGCAGCACGCCAGGAAGAATCACTGCGAAAGAGACGGGGAGCGTCTCTGCGTGCCACTGCCTGGATGGGTAAAGAGGAAGAAGAGCTGAAGAGATCTAAAATAATAGAAATAGCAGCCTATCACATCTTTCTCTTTCTTCTTTGTCTGCTGCTGGCTGACAGACCCTCCCTGCTTCTGAAGGAATGAAGAGACTCACTGTGTTATCTGGCATTTCAAGGACCATCTCTCTGTAAGCCTGCCTTGCTGTGCAATTTCTGCCATAAGCAGAATTAGTCCTGCAGAGCCTACACACAGCTCCTCTTCCCCTCAAGGGTCTAAATATACTAAAAAACTACAGCTTATTCCTCTGTGCTGTGCATATGCAGGATTTGCACAATACACATTTCTATAATGGGGATTTGTTACAATCAAGGCCCAATGCGCAGTCTGTCAGTGACAAATTATGTCAGTGAAACAGCAAGTCCATCCTTACCTCCTTCTCCTACACAAACACATGTGGATTGAACTTTTATTGTTTCCTCCAGGTAGTCTGTCAGTGCTGCAGAAAACCATGCAGACCTAAGGAGTAACTCCCAGAAAACACTGAGATATGCAATTACATCATACCTCAGGCTACATGAGGCTACTCTTCATGAGGTCAGTCAAGGCTCTGTGGTAACCTAAAGACTACCCAAACTTTGCACTAAACTTAGCAGTTCACTTGTGATAGCAAAGAATTTTTGACTGCAGTCTCCCCGCTTTGCTGAACTGACAAAGTTAGCTGTACCACACGGCTCAACCCCATCTGAGCCTCCCACTCTGACTGACAGAAATACCTGGAGACTCCTTGCTCATGACTGTCAATGGGAATGTTACAGTTTCATCTCATTATCAGTGTTCACAGTACAGATAAAGCCATTCTCGAAATTAACTTATGGGTGCATGGAGGAGCATCTCATTAAAGCTCAGTATCTCAGCCATGATTCACTCTGTTTTGTTCCTTTTCATGCTGGCTTTACCTACCCAACTACATGGGTAGGCAGAACTGTTGCCTCGAAAAGCTCTGAGGCTGGTTACTGTGTGTGCTCCAAGGGAAAGGGAGTCATAACTAGATTACCTTTCTCTGTGAAGAGTGTGGCGTATTGTTACATATTCCTGCCTCCCTTCCTCCCTTCGCCCCCCAAACCAGAGAGATCACAAGACACCAGTATCAGCCATGCTGGGCTGCATGCCAGGAGAATTAATGAAGTGGTGTAATAGCTCACATGGAGGCCTAGTGATTGGCAACACACTTAAAATGAATCTGCAAGGTAGGAGATCATAGCGTTGCCGCTGTGTTCTGTTTATTACAAGCACATCTCTTCCGTTCCATTGATTTCTTTATTAGTGGATTTTAAGGCCACAATGTGGGGGCCGGATCTGCTTGAAGAATGGAGGTTTGAATTCCAGCACAGCTTATGGGAAGGAAGCCTCCCTTTGAGACTCCAGATCTGGATGATAGAGCTGGGTGCTAACAAGAACAGGAACCCAACCGAGAGGCTCCCGAGGAGTTTGAAAAATCCTACAGGGCAATTGAGGCTGGGTTGGTTTTTATACTTCCTCTTTTTTTTTCTCATGGAAGGAAGGGGAACAATTTTATTCCCCTTGCTTTGTGTCAGCTGCAGAGAGGACTGCATTTCCTGATCTAGAGGGGAAATTTGAAAGCAGCTCCAAGCAACAGATGTGCAAAATCACAGAATAGTTTGGGTTGGAAGGGATCTTTAGAACTTAACTAGTCCAATGCCCCTGCAATGAGCAGGGATATATTCAACTAGATCAAGTTTCTAAGAGCCCCATCCAATCAGACCTAGAATGTTTCCAGGGATGGGGAATCTACCACCTCTCTGAGAAACATGTTCAGTGCTTTACCACCCTCAGTGTAAAAAACTTCCTCCTTGTATCTAATCCACATTCACCCTTTTTTAGTTTAAAACATTATCTCTTGCCCTATCACAACAGGTCCTGCTAAAAAGTCTGTCCTCATCTTTTTTACAGTCCCCCTTCCAGTACTGAAAGTTTGCAATAAGGTCTCCTGGAGCCTTTTCTCTCCAGACTGAATAACCCCAACTCTATCAGTCTGTCCTCATGGGGAAGATGTTACAGCCCTCCAACCATCCTCATGGCCTCCTCTGGGCCCACTATAACAGGTTCATATCCTTCTTATGCTATGGACCCCTCAAAGCTGGATGCAGTGCAGGTCTCACCAGAGCAGAGCAGAGCAGAGCAGAGCAGAAGGGCAGCATCCCCTCCCTCTCCCTGCTGGCCATGCTGCTTTGGATGCAGCCCAGGACACATTTGGCTTTCTGGGCTGCAAGTGCACATTGCTGGCTCATGTCCAGCCTTTCCTCCACCAGTACCCCCAAGCCCTTCTCAGCAGCACTGCTCCAAATCCTTTCATCCCTCAGCCTGTATTGATTATACTGAGTGTCTCCCTACACAAGTACAGGACCTTGTAGCTGACCTTGGCATCACAGCTCCTTGCTTTTCATCTGTGCTGCTAAGAGCTTAGATCTTGACTTGACACGGACAGGAGAGAAGCAGTGGGTCCCAGTTTACTCATCAACCAGCATTCTATCATATCATGAACTTCAAATACTTTTGCTATCCATTATTTATGACTTGGAAAGCAGAGCCATACAGCCTAGGAGTGAGAGGCAGTGGCTGGGCTTTAGAGGGAACCCCGATGGCTCCATGTCTGCCCTGAACTGCCTTGGCCCAGAGAAGAGACCCAAAAAACATGAACTGTAACAAGCTGAGGCAGGGCCTGGGCTGAAGTCATCAGAATCACACAACCAAAGGCCAAGAAGAGTCAGTCTGCATGGGAGGAAGTGGAAATCTGCTGGTACTGTCTGGTTTCTGTGCTTGCCATTAGAACAAATTCAGACACAGCTGGTGTAGTGGTGCCAGGCTGCAGCAGCTTGATGCAGCTGCTGCCCTTGCTACAGCTCAGCGCCACAGCCCCTGCACAGTCACCACAGCACTGGAAATTGGGGAGCATGGTCCAGTGGTGCCCCAAGGCAACTGAATTCCCATGGAAATGTCTTTAGACTGCCCCTGCAATATTCGTCCAGGCAGGCTCCTTTGTACCTGCATTTATGCCCTGCCTGTCATTGCAAAGGACCCTGCTTCCTCCCTGTCACTCCTGCATGGGAGCTGACAGAAGCAGTGCAGAGCATGAACACCAACAGCTGCATGCAAGCAGACAGCCTAAAGAGGACATGCAAATTCCATTTAAGAACCCCTAGATACATTTATTTTCACACCCCCTAATATTTTTTCAAAGCCTCTTCTTAAAACAGTCAACACTGCTGCTTTCAGTTCCCAAAAATTATATGGTCAGTGAATGCAAACATAACAGTATATGCAGATGAATCCAAACCTGAAAGCCTTGACTTTTATATCTGTATGTGACACCTACAGTGGTCTGCTTTTCACTGTAAAGCACTTAACCCCCTTTCTTTTAGCTTTCTTCTACACTATGTGCATCATGTAAACTTATTGTCTTGCTGGGAAACACCAGTGTTTCCCACCAGCGTAGGTCTCCAGGTCTTCAATGAAACCCTTACTATAGACAACTTCTGTGTCTGGAATCTGTCCTTCATTTTTGTAATATGCTTTGAGACACTCACCCACAACTGGTTTCTAACAAGCTGTCCCCAACCTGCAGCGATGCCATCCCGAAGTCTGCTATCCGGATGTTGTTCTTTTCATCCAGCAGTAGGTTTTCTGGTTTTAAGTCCCTGTGGCTATAAAGAGAGGGTCAAAATGTGAGTTAAATTATCCACAACAGCTTCCCACTACAAACCTTGTTCTTTATCCAGAACAGCATTCAACCTGTTTTACTTTAATTAATTTAATTCGCTTTCCTGTCCCAGGCAGGAGAACACATATATCCAAGATCCAATCCTTGCAGTATTCTAGACCATATCCCAGATGCCCACTCCTGATGAATACAAGGCCTGCAGTGTCCTGACAGGAAAGGAACATCTTCAACTTCCAGTGATACCAACACAACATGAGGGAAATAGCAGGAGGAGAATTTCAGCTTGGATTCAGGGCTGATATACTCTATCACATGACAGCTCCTTGAGGTAGGAGGCAACACCATCAATACGTTCTGTCAACAACAGGAAACAAAATGAGTGATATCCAGAGAAAAAACATTCTTGATGTAAATGCTACTACAAAAAGCTCCTATTAGGACTTCTTTACATAGGCAGAAGGCTTTGAAATAATTTTGGGTAATTAGCTCTGATGGAGAAATCCCTTCAGCTCAGCAGTGCTTTTAACTGAGGGTGTCAGCAGTAGGAAGGAGAGAGAGGATTCCCTCCTTTGCATTAAAGTTTGATTCTCTTATTATTTGTCAACATGGGAAGAGCCAGGCAGCCACAATCTTCATGGTGGCAACTCCTGCTCCAAATCATATATTGACAAATCTATTAATTTCCACTGTTCACCACCAACACCACTGTGCACCCATGTCTGCTTTTAAGTACTTAGGTGCTTTTGTACAACTGTAATATTCACTTGATTTTATACCCAAAGACAAAAATCTTGCACAAAATTTGTGATGATTGTGCTTTTTTTTCCTTTTTATTTGCAACTCTTGGAAAGTCACAGAGATGAGAGAAGCACTTCGGGCAGACCAACGAAAAAGCTCATTTCTTGGTTTTCCTTATGAATAGGCAAAATGACTCTGATTACAAAAGGTCTAAACAGCAGTACCCAAACAGGCAGGACTGCCAGCTTCTGTGGACAAGCAGACCACAAACCTGTGGGAAATGGATGTCCAACAACACTGAGTGTCAGGCAAACAGCACCCACTTGCAAAAACTTGCAACTAAAAGCAGTTACACTGACCAGAAACTGAACTCTGGCAAAATAACTGAACTGGCAAAAGAACCGGGTGTCAGGATAGTCAAGTGGCACCAATCATGGAAGGCAGCCTTATCTTTGTGCCATTTCCTCTTCGCTTTTTAAAACATTCCTCTAACATTCCTCATGCACCCAAGTGCAATTCTAGCCCTACAAAAATGTAAAGGTGGACAGTCTCTTCCCTCTCAGAGCAACACGAGCAGCATGACAAGGTCTTGGAAATTAGAATCCTCTGATTTGAAGAGAAAAGGAACGATCAGTTAGAGACAACTTGTAAATTCCATGTAAAACCAGAGCACATGGTAATAGGATACCTGGGGACTGTAACAATTATTTCCAAAGGAGACTCCCGACAAAACAGCACACATTCAAAGCAGTTACTGGTCATCCACCTCACTGATTTGTTCTCTCTTGCTTTTTAAAATTTAGTCTCCAATCTTGCATAAATATGATGAACCCTTCGTGTTAAAACAGCCTTGTTAACAATGAGAAAGCAAGTCTGTGGATAAGAATTGTGATTCAGATTTGTGCATCTTTTCATCTGAAAATACAAAAGGTGCTTTGCTTTATCAAATCTGTATTTCTCATTGAAATCCAAGGTTTGAGATAATGGAGACTGAAGACTTACTAGCTCTTAATAACCATCAAGATAGTCATAACTAGTTGACAAAAAATGCAGGAGATGAGTGACAAGGAAAGGTTCCAGAGGCAGTGAATGATCAGTTAATGGCCAGGAAAAGAACCCCTGAATGTCATCATCAAGGACAGCAGTCCCAGACAAAGGCAAGATCATCAACATCTGCCAAAGTTTAACACTCCAGCAGTGAAATGGAGTGAAGAGCCCACAGTTCTAAGGCAAGTGAGGAAAGCTGGATGCTAATGAGACAGTATTGTGTGATTTCATCCTTCCTCCAGCAGACATCCTGGACAGTTCTCATCTTACAACTGCTTTCATTAATGGGAAGACCTTATCCAGCTGGGGAGGTGTGCTGCAGTTCCCCTGTCTGAGGATCAGTGCTCAGGGGCAGGTAACAGCCTCTGCAAAGTGAGAGCTGCTTGTTTGATGCTGTGAAACAAGAAATGGCCCCACAGCTCAAGCTGAGTGTGTGTCCTGCTGTGGAGGGTTTTAAGTGGCTATAGCTGTCTTTCGGTCTTGGCAATTGCTCCTGGCTGACAGCTGAACAGATACATGGTATAGAAGTTGAGGGTGCTGCGGCCTGTGACCGTTCCACTGCTTGTGCACTGCATGATATGGTATGATTCATATATGCATTCAGTCTGTAGCAGGCATACTGCTGACACGTGACTTTTGTACGTAAAAATTGAATCCTTTGCTTATCCTAAAATTGTGTAGCTCATTTAGAGAGAAGGAATGACCAAGGTGGAGCATGACCTAAGCACAGAATGTCCACAAGCCTGGATGTGCACTCACAACAAAACATCTTATTTCAGGAACACGGTGCAGCTAAAGGAAATGCAAAAATGCTCCCTGTCCATGACTGAAAGCTTCCAGCCTTGGCAGATCTGCCACAGGCCCCAGCTGGAGCACAACGTACGTGAACCTTGAATCAGCCCCACTCCCAGAGCGCTAGGAGGCAGTGAAAGGGAAGGGACACCACCTTCGAAAATCAGGACAACATTCAATCCTGGAGTCTCCTTCTCCCCATGTCATCCTGTCTTCCCATCAGCTGGGATCCACAACACAGTTTTAGGCCTGGGTTTTTAGGGAGAATCAAGGGGGGAAATGAGGTTCCTGTAAAGTGGCATGTATATTATGGGGTTTTTTTGAGAGCCTCTGCAAGAAAGAGAGGAAAAAGAGGGTACCACCACCCACATTCCAAACATGGAGTAAGCTTCACCTCACTGTGCTGCACAATGCTTTTCCATGGATGATCAGTCTGATGGAGGTCTTTAGGCAGAGGTGCTGACCCAGCTCCCAGTGAGAATTTTGAAAGCCTTAAGTTGGGATCTGGGGATTTGTGGGACTGGGATAGTATGCATGAAAGTAAAACTGGAGTAGCAACAGACCTTAATGTGTTTCTTTTCTTTTCCTCCAGACACTCATCAAAATAAAACCAAGAAAACTTATCAGCTCTTCACTATAGAAATTATCACTTCACTGAGCAGAGAGGAGAATGTTGCATTTATGGCTGCCTGGCCCCCAAAATACAAGAACAGTTTTGATATAGTAGTTTTGTATCTCTCTGTCCCTTCTCCATCCCTTTTTCAAGACAGTCTCTAGTGCCCAGTATGGATGGTTAGCATAGGAATTTCATGGCAGCCTGAGCACGGATTTTGTATTTCGGCAGCACTGCTCTTGGAGATCAGGGTGCCAGTGGGATCAGGCAGTACTTGCACATTCACCCACAAGAGTATTACGTGACCCAGTGAAAATTTTCCTCTAGTTGGAGCATTTCTCTGATATCCATCTTTGGGCCACTTTGAATTTGCTGAGGCAGCATCCTGGGGATAGGAGTCAGGCCAGGAGTTTGCACCAGAGCGGCAGAACCAGCATCGCTGCCACTGGGAAAGAGACTTCCTCTCTGCATTTGCATTTCCCATCTTTCTACTGACAGCTTTACAAATGCCAAGGGGAAGGGAGAGGAACATATGGGAACAGGGAAGGCTTGTTATAATTTACCTAAGAGCCCAACAGCCTGGACTGCCTAATGTACTCACATTTGAAAAGAATTCTCTTGTGCCAAAATGAAACAAAACAAAACAAAAATCCCACTGTATGTGGTAATTACTTGGCACTAATGGAACAGTGCAGAGTAAATGCATTTAATTTGGTTCCATTCCAAGCTGATCTCTCTGGCTCTCCATGTCTTATATGACCACATCAACTCCTCTCTCTGCAGGTGAACAAAGGACTCGTTACCCTTTTCTTGTTCTAAAGGCTCTAAAGCTGTAGGGGCTTTATCACACGGCTGCAAAACCAGAAGAGAAGAAAGCAGCTTCTTTTCTGACGAACATGGCAAACTCTCCAACTGAGCCTTGCATATGCTGAGAAGGAATGCAAAAGAGAGATGCAGGACTGCAGAAGTCAATGTAACCCTGATCCATAGGGGCCACAGACTCCCAGAGCTCCTCAACCAAGACAACAGCACAAGAAATCAGCCTCTGGAGCCAGCATCCAGTGGATTTTTGAAGGGAGAGTGTGTGAAAGGGAGCCATGGAGCAAGCCATGGCAGGGGAAGCACACACTGTCAGACTCTCTGCAACATCCCTCTTTCACAAGTTACAACAAAGGCTTTACAATTTCCTTGCAGCGTAAGATGGATGCAGAGAGAGCTCTGAAAAAATTGTTCCATGGAAATAGGCACCATTCTTGGAGGTGGTGCATGGAAAATGAAAGGCACAGATATGCATTAACATGTTCCAGCTTCCCACTAACACACTGGCCACGTTTGCTTTCTAGTCACTGCCAGAAACAGTTCCTTTAGTTCCCTCCAGTGCTTTTCCAGTCCATCCTCCTGCTCTGAGAATATCCCTATACCTGTACTGCAGCAATTGCAGAAGCAACACAGTCTGCCTGTCACCCAGGGCTGCCAGAGAATTCTGCTGTAGGGATGGACTCTAGATCTTGGATTCAAAGGAGCTATGTTACCTGGCATGAGATGACAAACGAAGCCATTATTTTAAAGTGATGTTTGAGCTGAAACGTTCATATCAGTTTCTATGACAACTCATTGTAGGTCACAGATTTCTAACCCAAGAAACCTCTTAATTGGAGAGTTGCAGGTCATTTGTACTAATCAAATTGTTGGCTACTTTGCAAATGCTTTTCTCACTGACCCCAAACTCCCAGTAGGGCCAGACCACAGAATAATTGTTCTGCAGTATGCCTCTTAAAATGCTTGATGTGATGCAAATAACTTATCAGTAACAATTAATAGCATGAGAAGCATTATTTTAAATTTCATGAGCAAAAAAAGCCTTTAATGTTATTTTCTCTTGCTTCTGCAAATCAGATCCAAATGTAAGATAAGTTTTATCTACCTACAGAAGATTCTTGGTTTATAGCCATTGTTGCTATGCTCAAATTTAGTAAGCTTTCACAGAATTCTGCACAACAAGTAAACATAATTATAGCTAGGAAAAAGGACAACATCTATAAACATATCAGGAATCCTGGGAAAGGGTTTGTATGCATAAAATGTTGCTTGCTTTTTAACAATTATTTCCATTGATCCATTAAAATATACTGTTTCTCTGGGCCAAGCTCTCCTCAAAGCATATATTCCTGTATTTCAAAGCCAGAACAGCCTGTCAGGTCTGATCACCACTGCTGCACTTCCCAGAAAACGTTACCTGGTTATGCTTACAGTAAGACTATGCCATTTTTGAGTTTCCAGTGGCTTACATAAAGAAGAAAACTTTAGCTGACTTTAGCTGAGCTGGTAACTTTGCCTTTGGCATTGCAGCTGCTGCACTTGATGGGTTTTCTCTGGTTCCCTGTACAAGGGATATCTGAAAATTCCTTACTGTTTTAGTGAGTCTTGAGCACAAAACTGAAACTACTGGATTCAAGTAATGATTGGTGAATATCAGCTTTATTTTCAGGGGAAAAATGTATCCTTCTCACTTCTGATGGTCTGAACGAAAACTTGAAGGCTCAAGTACCAGAAAAAAAACCCCAAACCAGCAACCAATTTTATTAAGTTCCACAATTTCCATACCAGTTTCACATCTGGAGACTTTGAGTCATGATTTCTAAGTGTCCATCTGCTGAAGTCTTCAGCATTTGACAGACCCTCGCTGCAGAACACCCCAGCACAGTGGAAAGGGCAGGGCAGAGCAGGAGTTATGAGGAGGGTGGCACTACATGACAGAACGTGGCACATGGCATTCTTCAGCTTCCTCTGTTTCTCAGAGACACCCCAGATTTCTCCCTAAAAGCATGCTTCCCTTACTGACAGCGCTCTGCACCTCCTGCCTGCAGGAATATACCACAGATTTTGGCACCACTGCTGTGAAATCTTGAAGCGTTATTTCCTGAGGAGCCTTTCCCTCCCTGCACTGAGGGAAGAACACGAGGCCAAGTCAAACAAAGCTCTTATTCATTGCCTCAGCCCTCTAAGTCACACACCCCCATGCCTAGGCAGGCACTCACAGACACTCTCCAGCAAGAGCCTTCCTTGGGTGTACTCAAACAAGCACAGCCCCAGGCAATGGAAGGAGAAAGGGCCCTCGTAATTGTCATTTATCAATATTCATAAAGAACCTGCCTTAACCCCTCTTGTGCATGCTCAGGGGGAGGAAAAAAAAAAAAAAAAAAAGGAACTCAAAATGAAACGCAACCAAAATAAAAATAAAATGAAATAATAATCTCACTGCTCATTACCGCAGGGGATTTCCTCTCAATGTCACCACTGCCCTGCGCGGTAATTGGCATTATCTGTTATCTCTGAAGCCATAATAAGGTTTGCCACGGGGCATTTTCTGTAATCATGTTTTTATTTGTCAGCCCCTCAGCCGCAGCCAGCCCAGCGCAGCCGGGCAGGCCGCGCGCGGCGCAGGGCAGGGGCCGCGCGGCGCCAATGGCGGCTCGCGCCGGTGATGTCACGCCCAGCCAATGAGGCGCCCGCCAGCCCGCCCCGCCCGGCGCTGCAGCATTCCCCACAGGCACCGGGAACGGGCTCTTCCCGAGCAAACCGAGGGCTCCTCGTCTGCCCGCAGACGTGCTCACACATTGATTCCCGCAGAAAATACAGCCGGGCACTGAACCAGCTGAGCGCTGCCCCGCAGTACGGAGGCAGCACGTTCAAAAGGGGCTATTGATTCGGGGCACCCAGCGGAAGTACCCTAAAGGCCCTGAATTTAGGAGAGCAGACACACCCAGTACTAGGTGAACCGCATCTTAGGCAAAGGCCATCTGTTACGTCCAAAGGAAACTTCCCAAGGTCGGATAGACTTCCATCGGTGTCCGGGGAACCTCAGGTCCCTGTGCCGTTCCCTGCGCGGCTGCTCAGCGCGTCCGCTCCAGGCACTGCAGCACAGTGCAGAGCCCTCGGAGCACAGGGAAGGGCTGGAAGGAGAAGCGATAATGCTGCATCACCGAGCCAAGTGCTTGGCTTGCCAGCTCAGGCAAGGCAGCGAGGTAGCACAGACCCTACGGGATATGCCTGCGTGGTGCCATTCGTGCCCGTGGGTCCCTGGCGTGGCACGGTGCTCTGTACACACAAAAGTCCTCAGAGGACCCTACAGTGCCTTACCCATAAGCGTTCCCCCACGGCCAACCTGCACCACAAAACCCTGTGAGTGACTGCACCACAGAGTGAAGTACATCAAATATTCCCCCACTGTTTCCAGTAAATAAAACAAGAAGAGAAAGCACATACATTTTTAAAACAACACACAGACTCAAGCCCCACACCTATTCTGCTTCCTTTTCTCAGCTGCTTGTTTGAAAACACCTCTCAGACAGAGGCGATCTCTCCACGCAGTAGCAGCAGAAGCCTTTTACTTATGGGAGGAAGATTGGGGAATCCTTTCTAAATCTTT
Organism: Corvus kubaryi; assembly: GCF_017639235.1. Taxonomy (NCBI): domain Eukaryota; kingdom Metazoa; phylum Chordata; class Aves; order Passeriformes; family Corvidae; genus Corvus; species Corvus kubaryi. Next base: position 5,810,930 of record NW_024581131.1, read on the forward strand.
GACCCAGGAATGCTGGTGTATCAATGTGTTTTGAGCAGTGAATGCTGAATGTAGTTACATACAGCTGTTAAAGTAAGCCACAGGTATTTTGCAGTGTTTTGGGATGTACAGGAAGAAGATGGGACTGTTACATGGGGCTGGGGACACCAGGCTATCAATCTACTCTGCCAGTAGGCTGGAGGCACCCACATTTAGTCATTAACCAAAGCAGAAGCCTTCATTTTTCAATGTGGTCATAACTGGATAACCTGGCTGATGAGATGATTTGTCATTTCACTGCCCCACGACAGGACAAGGTCAGGCTTCATTGCTTAGGAAAGCACATTAAGTTTTACACTCACATATATATTTATGCATGCTCTGATTTTCTGAAAACTGTCCAGAATACAGCACAGAATATAACACACAACACACGAGTCTCAGAGTGACCTGGAGGCAGAGCTTATGATTTACTGCTAACTTACCCAGCACTAGATGCTAGTCAAGTGGGAGTTAGCAAGGAGATGGGATTTACTTTCAAATAAGACTGCTGCCCACAATCCAATATGTTTAACAGAGGAAAATGGATTCCTCGAGAGAGACATGCATCTGCCTAGAAAATTTCACATAGCATTAAACCTGCAGAGGTGCTTGTCTGTCTGTCTGTCTGTCTGACAGCCTCACCACGATCCTCACTCAGTTTATTAAAGTCTCCCAGATCTAGAGGTATCCATAACAAGTCCAAAGCACTAGCATGTATGTGCATATGTGTGCTTTAGTAGAAACTTCTATCCCAGTGGAGATTCTGACTTCTCTGGAATATTCATTTGGAAGAGTAAACAATTTCTCTTCAGCTGTACTTAAACATTTCTGAGTGTTGTTGGATTGGATCCCTTAAGTACTTAGCCAAGTAGGGAACAGAAACATGTATGTATGCAATCCACCAGTGGTTACACTGCCCAGTGTATGTAAAAAATAACAGCTCTACAACCTACCAAGGATCATGCTGGTTCTAAGAAGGTCATGATCACTCAGTGCAGTTGAATAGCAGGGAGGAAAAATTGTGGAATTCACAGAATAAAACTGCTCAGAGGTCACTGCCAACAGAGAAAACTTAGATCCTCTACTTAGGGCATGCAACCTGCTCTTGGCTTCTCTGGGAACTTCTCTGACTACTGTAACTCTGCCTGTGTCAGGTAGGCATTGTCCTCAGGACCTTCTCACCCAGATCCACCACCTTTGAACTGCCTCTTATAAGAAGAGGCACTCTCCTTATACAGTATCCTTTTCTTAATATATCCTCAAGAAAGGCTCTTCTTTCCCTTTCAATTTATAAGAAATATGATCTCTTACAGATCATTATTTCCTGTTCAAAGGACTCAGAGATGTAGGGGGAGGGGGCTAGAAGAGCAAGTTAAATATTTAACATCCATTTTCACTGTGGCCATCTGGTTTGTGAGTTTTCAGCATAGAACTGGGGGTACAGAAAATCCCTGTATGGCTACTGAGAAGTAACCACACAGTGATTATGCAAATCCAGCTACTGCAGTATCTCTGAGTGGCCCTTGGCTTCCTGGAGTGGGGGATCTATGGCTGGCTGTGGCTTTGGAGAAGCAGCCAGGCAGACATAATGTAAGTGTTCTCCCCCAGCCAATCCAAATGCAAGGAGCTGCATTTGTGAGAAATGAGCAGGCAGTTATGGGTCAGTAGCTGTACAGAAACTCTTGTGCTCAGACTGATTGCAACGACTTGATTTCAGTATAATTTAAATTATCTCAACTTGCTGGAGATGAAAGAGAAACTGGTCCAATATAAAATGGCACCTGAAAGCACAGGTTAAACCACACTCCACAGTTAAATAATATGATGGAGTTAGCAAGAAAATTCTTCCCTACTGGAAAGGAAATTAAAAGCAACAGTGACTCAAATGCCCAGAGGGAACTCAGTAAAGGTTGCCAAAAGCCCGCAGGTTTCCAAAACCAGAAGGAAACTATAAAATGACTTCGCTGTATTTGCAGTTGTCCGAAGTTTCTTCAGGGTTTCCTTTTGATATAGTGTGTGTAATTCTTAGTAATTAGTAAGTGGCACAAAAATTATAGAAATGAAACTGTTTTTCCTTGGTGGTTTTGGTTTTCCTGTTTAAAGCCTTCCCTGTGAATGAATTCCTCTCCAGTGAGAAATGATGGACGACAATCTTCTCCATGAAGAGTCTACCTGTGACTGATACACTGTCTCACAGCTGGACAAGAATTAAAAAATACATCAGCACTTTACCCAATGCTTTTAGAGCTTTACAACATCGGTTACTTAAAAATATCAAGATCCCTTTATTATGTAGCAGGGAACTCCCATTGGAAATGGCTGTACTCACCATATTGAATGACTATGGCAGAAGTCTAAAGCAGAGATGATTTGTCGGAAGAACTTCCTGGCTTCTTTTGGTGTCAATCTTCCCTTTTTTACGAGATAGTCGAAGAGCTCCCCACCTGACACATGTTCTAGCACCAAATACCTAGAAAAACACAATGCCAGGATTTTGTAAGTATGTGATCACACCAAGCCCCTCACACTCACACGGTTATATACAAACACCTCTGTTTATACGCAGTCAAGGAGAACACTTCCAGAAATAACAGTGGAAGAGAATAGGAATTTTAAAATCAGGAGTGATTCATATGTTTAACAGGGGTTCTGCAAACTTCAGACCTGCCATTGTTGGATTCAGTGTCCAATGTCGTAGCAAGACATAATCATAATCAGGAAGCTAAAAATTACCCAAAAGACCAGAAGAGGAAGCAGAGAATAATCAAGTATAAGCTTCCACAGCAGGTCTTAAAGCTATAGTGGAGTAACACTTTGTATCAAGAAGCCACAGGTCCTTTAACCAAGCTGACAATTCTTTTATAAAACAGCTGTGGCAAAGCTCCACTCAGACAGAACCAGACACATGTCAAGAAAACAGAATGAATTAAAAGTAAGTGAACAATGTAGATTATGAAAAAAAAAAGAACTACATGTGTGTGCAGCCTATATAAAAGCTTCAGCTTTTGCTGCTGAACAGCAGTGATTTGCTGGAGCAGCTGCCTGGCCTTACAACTCGCAGGTGAAAAATGTGGCACTGAGTGAATAAATGTGGCATTGAGTGAATAAATGTGGCACAAAGGGGACCTAGGAGCAGGAGAGGAAACTCCTGACCTCATCCAGCACTCTTGGCAGTCATAGAGCGAAGAGTGAAACCTTCTGGAAGCAAAGGGCTTGCCATGGATGGACCATCTTCTTGTTTTAAGTAGGGCTAATGAAAGGCAGCCAAGCAGAGGAAGACAGTATAAATCTCTGGAAATGTTGCCTAATAGTGGGAGTGAAACAGTTTTCCCAAGGAAGTGGCAGGAACACCATCAACTGAACCCTTTAAAAACAAACAAGTTTGAGTGTACTTCTCAGTCCCTGCCTCCCAACAGCACATCAGACCAGGCTGAACTGTATGTGCAGTATGATCCCTCAGCCCTTTGCTTTACAGCAGGATAGTTTTACTACCAGAATTAATCCAGCTCCTCAAATTTGAGTGGACAATGAAGAGTAATTAATCCAGGATACTGTCTTTTCTGTACCTCAAACAGCACAATCTCCATGGAAATTTCAGAATTTGAAATGAAAAGTGGAGAAGATTAATATAAATTTGGGGTCTTTATTAGTCCTGTTTTCAATGTTTCCAAAAAGCTAGGACAGTAGAAGGACTAAAAGCAGTTCTGAGGAAAGTAAAGCTTGCTCAGTGATAATGGCATTAGCCTTCAAGTTGCAAAAGTGGGACCTGAGCTCCTGGTCCATCATCATCTCCTGTGTAACTTCCATGTGTCAGTTCCCAGCTACAGAAGGAGAAAGCACTTTCCTGCCTTACAGAAAGAAAGACATTAGTATTGTCTTGCCAGATAAATAAGTACTAAAAGGGCACAAAAATTGGACAAAACTATAAAATTATGGATTTTAGGGAATTAAAATTGTAGTTTTGCATTTTTTGATCAAAGCTGAAATAGTTACAAGAAACATAGTAATGTTGACTTTTTTTTCCATTAAAATTGGTTAAAAAAGAGAAAAATCTTAACTTGAAAATCACATTTGGAATATGTGGGTTATCTTCTCGCCAAACAGATGAGTAGTTGCCCAGCTGTCTGCTGGGTACACCTTGGTAATTTGGAGATCACTTTTTATAGACATGACATTTTTTGAGCAAGTCATTCAAACACAGAAGAAAGCTGATACGCAGCACCCACAGGCACTGGGGTTTCTACGTTGTCAAGTCCCAATCCTTGATTTCTAAGCCTTGGCTAACAGATAGTCTGATACGAGGGTTTGCTGTAGCATTCATTCTCCCTCTCATATTAGAGACAGATCTGGCTAACTATCCAACATGGCAGACCCAATCTTGGCATGGAATCAATCCTAAAATTCTTCTTGACAGCTTGCTTTCTCACTGTGCCCAGCAGAAGCTGGATACAGCAGTGCATCTTGCCCCCAAAATTCAAACTGCTAGCTGCTTTCTTTTTCTGGGAGGTATCTTACAAAGATGATTGCAGTTACAGACATGCAGAACACCCTCCACACTGGCTTCAAACGAACAGTTTTTGAAAAATACAGACCCAGCATTTCTGTCACCCACAGCAGGAACTGCGAAGCAATTTATTTTCATCAACTTCATCTTATTAAAAACACTCAACAAAAATGCACTGACACGTATGAAAAATAAAACAAATTGAGAGACAGGGAACATTTACAAGGTTATTAATTTTTTGCTTGCCACCTAGAAGCAGTAGATATAATAATGGAAATGAACAGGGGAGAGCATTTGAAAAAGATTTGTGCCTATGACAAGTCAAGGGACAGAGAAGCACAGAGACGATGTATTCTGATCTGACAAAGCCCCCAACGTGACATGAGTGAGAAGGACGACAAACACATTCCTCAGTGGCTGAGTGCAACAAAAATGCTGCAGGGATCATTCCATAAGCACTATGTGGCTAAGCTGCAGCTACGATTTGTGAGTTCAGGTTGTTATCTGCCAGGCCTATTCCCTGTAGTACCTTGCGGGGTTTTTTAGGACAGCCCCCAACTAGGAGACTTTCTGTTAAACAAGGGCATAATTCAGCACCTGCCCCCATCTCTGTGCAAGCCAGCATTCTGCTGGCACATTACCTGGCACAGTAGTACACTTGTTCTTTCCAAACAGGCTGACAAGAGGGGTTTCAACATTTCCAAGTGTTGCACTGGTTCTAAGTACCACTGGACAGCTACACAAACCCCACTAAGTGCTGCATATCTGTATCTGCCCATCTGTGTGTGTGTGAGTGTGCCTAAGTGACTCCACAGAAGAAGAGAATAAACACTCTGAAAAGCCGAACAGAAAAAGCAAAGGAAAGAAAGAACATTATTCCCTAGGCTGGAAAATAAGACATACAGACACCACATCTTTCCTGAATCCATGTCACAGAAAAGAATCCAAATCTTCTATGTTCACATCAGCACCTAAAATCCTTTACTTTGGCAAAATGCTATAGGATTGGAAGTATGCCAATGCCAGTTCTTGAAGGATCTAGGAGAAGGTAAATAACATGTAGCCTGTAGGGGAAAAAAACATGAAGCAGCATTTTCATGAGTCTCTCTTCCCTTTTATCTTTCCCAGATATGACAGGTTTTCACTTCATTATTGTACTACTTTTCCAATTTATTCTAAACAAGCAAGCAAATTCTGAAAATCCCAAAACAGTAACCAGAACTTCTCTCCTATTACATTTAGAGATGAAAAGCAACGTATTGGTGAATGAAGTTTTGAGGGTTTTTAATCCTGTCTATGTAAGACTGACAGCATCAGTCTTCCTTCCCATTGTAAAAATGTAAGAAAACCTGCTCTGTAATAGCCATTTCAAGGAGGTTCAGGGAAAGGAAAGACCCAGTCTCTGGCTGGCAGCATGGGCACTACATGCTGTGATGATACAGACAGGACCTGTGTTAGGACAAAAGACTCTGTAAGAGCACTTAGCTCTCACATGTTGGGTGCTCTGGACACCAGCTCTTCTAATCCTTGCATTTCACATGAGAGAAGCAAGTTTTAACAAGCATTAACCTCCTGTTCTTTACTGATAGGGAACTGTGAAGCCAATTGACTTGTCCAGGGTTACAGTCACCCAGTATCAGCGCTGCGATTAGCACCTGTTATCCCTTGTGCCTTCTACTCCATGCTGTCCCCACCACCAATTTCCCCTTTGCCTGCTTGGACATTGGAAAAGCCAGAAAACATCAGAGTTCTGCAACTCAATATGAAGCCAGGTGTATGTTAAAAATAAAGTCTCAATTACTTTTTCCTCACTAGATATATTCTCTAGGAGGTTGCAAATATTTTTACAGGCCATAGCTCACTTTCATAGACACCAAGGTCCACATTTTGCATTATTTTCTCATCCCTACTATAAGCCAAGATGTGAAACTAAAAATCTCTAGTTGAGTTTCAGTTCTTGAAGGAGACAAGACTTTGATCTTTAAAGGCAAAGAAGCTGAATACTAAATACAAGAATAATTGTGTTGATTGGAAAGGAGCAGAGATTGCATCCAACAGCATTCTGTCTATTCCCTTTGCCATTTTTCCATCTGCATCCCATCATCACCACCTTCTCAATACAAGATTCTGAGTTCCTAACCTCAAATGACCCACTACATATCATCAGAGATGCAAGCTTAGAATAATTCTAGGCCTTTCTTTCTTTCTTTTTCTTTCTTTCTTTCTTTCTCTCTCTCTCTCTCTCTCTCCACCCCCCCCCCCTTCCTTTTTTGTTAATTTTATTTATTCTTTCAGGAACCAAAATAGTAAAGTAATAAAAACCCTTACAGTATAGCAAAGGAAGGATGATTTCTGCATGTGAAAGACATGGACAAGATGAATGTGGAGAAATATGGTCTTAGACTACCTTTATGCATCTCAGATTCCAGCTATGCCAGGAACTAGCACAGACCCCAGACCTCTCTAATTCACAGTAGCTTGACTGTGGTTTACTGTGGCTTGTTCTGTAGCCTAGACTAGAAATTTAACAAAAAAGTACTGTGCCTCTCCTCCTCATCACCTTAACTTGTCAGTATTGTAGGGATCACAAGGTGTGAGAGCCGACAAGTTTCACATTTGCAAATTTAGACACTCAGATAAAAAGTCAGTATTTTCCTTTTTCCTGAATAAACTAAGATGTTAGTTTCCAACTCTGGCATTTTTGGTTGTCCTATCATCAGCTCAAACACAAGGCTAAAACAAAACTCAGCCTCACAATCTCTTCACACTTCTACCTTTCTCTACCCCCAGGGATAACACTGCTTGGGTTCAGGCTTGTAGTGTGGGTGTTACCTTTCACTCAGGCTTTTTGTCAGGTCCCTACACCTTGGCTGTACTGGTATCTTTTAGATGTTTTCTTTATTATACCTCTAAGATAATGGTTTTCCTATCCATCCACATAGCTAGAATTTCATGTCTAAATTTAGCTAGGTATCTTGTATCTAAATTAATTTTTCATCATCATCACCATCATTGTATCTTTTACTTTGATAAATGCATTCTGGCTCCAGTTTTGGTGATTCAAAATAGATACCAGACCATCAACTGAAATATCATTTTTTTAGCTTTCCACTTTGACCACTCTTTCCATGCCTCCATTGTTCTCCTTTTTTTATACTTTATCTAGCTTCCTTCATTTCTACATACTGTATAGCCCCTTCTGTAACCAATCTAGGATCCCCTCCCTGGCCTTTGTGGTTGACTTCTGTCTCTGACCAGTCTTCAAAGCCAGCTTCCATCTTCCACTCCTTAAATATCTAGGCAAACAATTGTGTGCTCTCACGGCATCCCCTCTACACTTGGAAGAGCATCATTGTAAATGACACAGCTACATCATCGGTTTTCTTCAGCTCCTTTCTGAAGGCTGGTCTTTGCTGTGATGCTTGACAGCAGCTTGGACTTCCCATTCCCAACAGTTGCTTTGTGTGTGGGATTGTAACCTGGTTTTGTCTCCCATTCTTGCCCAGTGCCAGCACAGCAAGGACTTCTCCACGATTAGATAGATTACTGTTGCACTACACTCCTATCACTTAAAACGGCAAAAAAAGACACTTTTCGTGATTATTTCTCCTTTCCATCTGGTGGACTATACCACAGCTTCTTAAAAGGTGCCTTTGCCCATGCCCTGGGGACCTCTGAGGAATAATTCAGAGAGCCCTCACTGAGGCAAAGCAGCTACATGCTACCTCCAAATCAGGACTGTAACTAAAGAAACAGGCTGGCTCTGAGCAATGCCTGGAAAAATGCTGTTAAAGAAAGACTAACTGCCACAGAGATCACCAGGACCATTGTAGTGGTTTGATGCCCTCTTTACTAAAAACCCAAATTATACTAAACCATGACAACCATGCACTACCAGATTTTTTTCTGGCAAAATAACCAAAAAACCCAAACCCAAACGAACACACCAGTTATAATTCGTAAAGAACAAAAAGCTGTCTTTGAGCCAGTAGCAAAAATGGTGGGAAATATTAAAATTCTTGCCAGATGGGATTGCCCACAGCAGCCCATCAGTGGGGTATGCAGCTCTTGTTTTCTCAGGACAATTTACAAGACACTAACACCTACACCGATTATTATTTGTTATTGTAGAAATGTTAAATGGAGAGATCTCTAGATGAAAGCTCATGCTGAAACACAAAGTATTTCAGGTAAGTATTTATAAATGCAAAAAATTAAGATTACCAAGAAACACTCTCTAATGCTTTAGGAATGAAAGTCAATTGGCACATCTTGTTTTAATTAGGCAATAGAAGGTTTGTCCATCAGTGCTTGCAGTTAGCTGTCTGCTAGGGAAGCAGTTAATAATTTGTTTTTATTAAATAATATGACATTTACATGTATAAAGCACAACTTTCCTTAACCTGAACAAGTAGGTTGATCTTCTACATAAGCCTGAATGTACCACTGGGCACCATCACACATCACTGGGCAATGCCCTAGAACTTTTACTATGCCCCAATTAGACTAGATATCCATGTGGCACTTGTTAGTTTTTAAGATGCACAACTTTAGCCATGCACTCCAGCAAGATGCAAAACCCAGTTATACAGAAAGAGATACACACAAAGACATAAAACATCAGGTGAGAATCTCCATCATAACGACAGGTAAGTCTTTAGTTCTCTTCTGTCCTGATGTTTACTGTGCCAACAGCTGTAAAACTCTCTTAAGTTTTGCCACAGAATCAAACACAAACTGAAATGGCTGCACCACAAATGGTAGGGGTTGGCACTGCCACAACCTTGATGAACCATGCTCCATCTCATAGTAATTCTGGCAGATTATTCACAGGGAACTGGCTACTCCTTTTGACCAATTTAGTTGAGAGCTAGAAAGCTCACTGCATTTCAAAGGGATATGTCTGGAACAACAGACCACGAAGAAAAGCTTTTAGAAGAAAAAAGACCTGGTGATTCTCCTTCCAGGCTACCACCCTACTTGCAAAATATCCTTCCATATATATATGGTTGAACATATACATAGCAGGGACGAGGTTAAAAGTTGCCCAAGCTGACATGCTCTGTAGTTCTTTGACAGCTTTTTCTCTGCACTGTTTTCTATTGATTAAATAATCTCTATCAGATATTAAGCCCCTTGTTATTGGTACAGCCTACACATTATTCAGAAGTTATATAATTTCTTATGGCGGGCATGAATTTTTAAACCCTTATTTGGCACTGGGCCAGGAGCTCTGTATTATTTCCCCCTCCTGCCCCTTGCCTGCGAGAAGATGTGCATGTGTTAGATTTCATTTTTCTAAAAGACAATTTTAACTCGAGTTTGCATGTTTGAATGGATATTATATTTGTTTGCTGGTTACATTTGGGCATGAACAGGTTGGGGCTTTTGGGGAAAAGAGGTTGTAAGAGGTTATGCTGTTGAGCTCTGCACCTTTGATTTATTTGGGATGAAAGGTGTTTTGAGCAGTGCCCTCATGGTGTGTAGTCATGTATGCCAAGGTACTGCAGCAACCATCCTATATGGGCACATGATATGGAATGGATTTAGTCAGAGGGATCCACAGCACAGGATAGGCAGAGCTGAGACAACACCCATCAGGCCACTGCTGCAGTTGTTAGTGACTGTATACTTTGCGGCTTTGCTCTTCAGAGCTAAGTGGCCTTTGCTGTAACAACCAGGGCCCAGACACACACAGCACTGCCTACCAAAGTCTAAAAGAGGAGTCAGGCATGGGAATATACTGTGGCTCTGAAGCTACATCTCAAAGAACTGCTCATGTCACAGAATTGCTCCACTATGGGCCTGTTTTTGCCCAAGCCCAGCATCGTGGCCTGGATGATATCCAAGCACACATTAGGCAGTGAGCAGAGGATACAGTCAGGCTTTTGGGTTGAGCTTATTAAGACTGTGTTGCACAGGGTATAGCATTAATTCCCACCACCAGCTCTGCAGGGCCTGCTCTGTGCCAGGCTGGTGTCCTTGTGAGCGGTGACACCTGCACCCCTTCCCTGGCTTCTGGCCAGCTCCTCATCTCCAGACCCACCCTGAACTCCAAACCTCACATGCACTGGCTCCACTCCTACCACTGACTGGCTTTCTTCTGGCTACACATGCTTGTAACTCCAGACAGTCCTAAAACAAGTCAACAGCAGAAGACAAGGGGGTCAAAGTAGCTGGTTACAAATATTTTCCTTAGTTCTAATCAAGGCTCAGGTAAAATGCTATTCTGCCTTCCAGTCTTTTATTTTCTTTCCATGTATTCACAGCATCTGACATCCCACAGCCTCACTCCCAAGGTGCACGCCTACCACAAAATTAATTTTCAGTTCTGGGACTTAGGAGCCACTCTGACTTTCTGAACTCTCCTTCTGCCTTTAGACATGTTTCCCTGCAGACAGACTGAATGCCAAAGTCTTGGCCTACCACTAACAAGAACATGCAGAACCTTTTTTTCTCTTTTCTGCATCCTCTGGCATCTCACAATTAGTTTTCAACAAAAATAAACAGAATTACAGGAAAACCCTGCAGGAGAGGACAGGCAGCACAAAGGCCTCTGCAGACACCCCCAGAGCTGTAAGTCCTCGATTCCTGCTGCCAGCTGATTTTGTATGAGCCAGAAACATGAGTTGTGCACAGGTACGAGGACATTTTAATTTTCTTATCTGGCTCATTGTGATGCACCTTCACCTCTGAAATCAGAAGGTGGTGTGTTGTGTACATTGCAAAGAGATTTGGGCACTTGCCCAGTGATAGCATTGTACTGGTGAAAGATGAGAAAGGCACTTCTATTTGAAAAAGGTGCTGAGGAATGCATGGCACATTTCAGAGAGCAATTGTCTGGTGTCCACTCCTCCTCTCAAAACAGATTCTTGCTTAAAATGCTGATCAAGCTGGATCATAGAGATTTAAATGATGCCACAAAATTTGAAATTTTAAATCTTAAATATGAAGGTTTGAAAATCATTCAACATAAATCTACACATATATACACAAATATCTGTAGGCATCTCGCCACAGAAATTTACAGATACAGATGCAGACATCACTGGAAAGGGAATCAAGAAATACCAATACAAACAACTGAAAGAAAAGGGCATGGAGTGGTCCTAGTATGTCTTTTTTTTCTATTTTATTTCCACTCCCCACCAAGCCCCTGACGATTGAAACGAAATAGTTAATCAAATGATATCAAAACAGATAGTGCCACCCCTGTTGGGAGTTCTGCAACAGAACTGTACTAGTTGGCTTTATTCCCTCAGGAAAGGGAAGTTCCATCTCCTGTGGACTGTATGATGGCCCTTAGCTTGCCAAGCCAACAGCTCCTCCAACAGTGGGACAGCTGCTTTTCTGTGATCCGAAGAAAAGCTGCACATACTGCATAAAACACAGTAAATAAAATGCAGTAAATATACATGTTTGAGTTTAAGAATAAAGCATAAGATTGCATCCTGGAAAACACCAGAGCCAGTCACTTCACTCATGAAGGACTGGGCTTTGCATATTTCCTCTTCTTTAATCCTCAACAAGACTGCTAACAAGAACCTCCTGCTCATTCACAGTGGTTGTGCTGCTGACAGTGTAGGAACTCCATCTTCCTCTGCAGTTGCTACACAAACTCTGTGTAGGGTCAACTCAAGAATATACATAGCACAGAGAAAAGAGGATCATCCCCCAGGTTCACGCAGCTCATCTGCAATGCAGAAATCACCAAAGGAGTGTGTCCCCTCCAGTGTGTATTACAGCACACACCAAAACTTTGTTATTATCTGTTACTGCCTTGCTCCTTCTCTGCCCCATTCCTGGAAGTGTTCAAGGTCAGCTTGGGTGAGGCTCTGAGCAACCTGGTCTAATCAAAGGATTCCCTGCCCATGGCAGGGGGGTTGGAACTAGATGATGTTTAAGGTCCTTTCCAACTCAACCCATTCTGTGGCAATTCTATGGTTTGTATTTCCCTAAAATTCGACTGTCTGCACTTCCTTAGTCAAAACGACTGGTGTGCACACAGGTTTTGGTAGCCCATTGATCATTCCCCATACCAGGCCGCTTTGACTCATTTTGATCTTTAAAAAGGGAGGATGCTTCCCCTTCCCGGCTGTTTTGTCTATTGACATTATATGATGGCAGAGAGGGAGGCATTGATTGTCTATAGCTATTTCTAAATTATCTATTACTGTGGACTCCCAATCTTGCTTGAAAGCCATCAGTGTGATCATACAACAAACATGAAATAATTAAACTGTCAGTTATATTGCTCATTTAGCCAACACAATATATATCTGAGGCTGTATATCACTTACAGAGAGCCACAGTGCTGCTGTGTTTTTCCCTAAACACCTAGATGCATAGTCTGCAGTCTTACTAAATAAGACAACTCAAAATGATGGATAAACAGATGGAATAATAGATTTGATAGCTATCTCCACCTCTCCAACTATCTTGGCAAAAAGAACCCTACCAAAATAAACAGAAAAAGACTGCTTCGCTAACACACATATGCTAACAGATTTTTATTATTATTTTTTAAAACTCACCCTCAGTGTTAAATAAACTGTGGAAAAAGGATTTGATTCATGGTTGCATTAGGAATCTACTCAACCAAAGCCCCTTGTCACAAATTAAATCATAAACTAAAAGTCAAACATGATTTGTGAAATTAACATTTATCGAGGAAATACTCCCCAGCGCTGCATTGTGATTAGTCTCTGGCTTCTGAAATATCACCCATAATTCATGAGCTCCTCTGAAACCATGCCACTACTGCTAGTGCTGGGATGGCATGCATGATGGAAAGGTGCTGCCACAACCAGAGAGCAATCCCTTTTCTGATGCTGGTGAGAACCAGAGGTCACTGTGTCTTATTATTTGGGAAGGTACATGCATACACGCTTCTCAGCCCCCACTCACTTGTAACACTTCACCCCTCCACAGGCCCTCTCTTCCACCTCTCAGATTTATCAAAGGCCACAGCTGTTTCTAATTTTGAACATGGAGGCTTGGCAGAAGCTCTGCATTGTGCCCTTTCTTTAAAATAGCGACTAATAAAAAATGAAACTTAATTAACAGTCATTGGTTCTTTCAGAGTCTGTGTCTTTCAGCAGAGGGATTCGGTGCCTTTGCAGGGGGATGCAGACAGCTTAATCTTACAGGCAGAGGAGCTACAGCACAAAGCAGACTTAGTGATTGTTCAAGGCTAAATGGTCATTGGCAAAGCATGCTTTGGAGCCCAATGTTTTTTAGAAGCCAGGATATCCAGACATAGCTTAAAGATATGGGATGCTTTCCTTTTCAAGGTGATTTTCATCAGGAAGATGTTTTCCTGCCAAGAAATGCAGTAATTTTTTTGAAATAATAGTGTAATGCCATCCCTACTGCACTGAGCTCTAGGTATTTTTCACAGGGAGCAAAATAGCCCCCAAGTCTTATGGGATAAAGAAGGGAAGCTCAGCTTCTGGCTTCACAGGCATTCAGAGCAGGAAGAAAGCTTCAGCACCTCTACAGCCCATCCACTTGTGGCCTTTCTTCTGCATGTATTCATACATTGTCACCTCTGCTCAAGTCTACTACACCTGCCTGGAACACATCAACACATCAGCTGTTTGCTGTGTTCATGCAGTGTGTGTGTATACCTAAGATTACACAACACAGAAACCAAGGTCACAAAGAAGAGCATTGCCTCTCTTTTAATCAAAAGAGGGGTCTCATACCCTCTTTAAACAGAATACAGAGAAAATGTCCTCTGCCTCTCTTCAGGATTAAAGGAGAAGGTACTCCCTGTAAAGCCTAATTTCCTTTGCTGCCCTTCTGCTCACAGAACAGGCTGTGTTAGATCTGAGCCTCCCTCTGTCCTGATCTGCAGCAAACAGGGCTTCATGGAGCCATGACCACTTATGCCACTGAGGACAGAGCATTCAGCACACAGCTCTGAAAACATCTGAGCCAACCTCCACCCAGTGCCTGCACGAGCTCTTTCTGGCAACTGCATTCCACCACGGATGGCAGGCTCTGCCTCAAAGGAGGAAGGGGAATCCAAAGGAAATTACTGCCTGCTCTACTAAGCTAACCCTTAGGCAGAGAGGCCTCGCTTCTCGGAATAGGAATTCATTGCTCCTGTAACAAGACTGGCTGAATAGTCCATGAGGGACTGTTACCTCCATTCAACACACTTTCTTTGGATTAACAGTCATTCCCTTCTTGTGTTGAGACACTAAAAAGAGGTCACCAATGGATGGTAGCTTTTAAAAACTGTTTTATCTTTTTTAACCACTCTCTTCTACCTGTAATAACCTGATAAAAAGCTGGAAATCTCAGACTTCCCTACTGGGTCACCCTTTTGTATTTGGAGAACATTGATCTTTTTCCTGTTGTGCCAAGATTAATGTGGCGTGTTTGTTTGACAACAGATACAACGTATTTAGTGCCTTAAATCAAGCTAACGTGATTGTCTGTGGACAACATCCCTGTCTGGCACTGGTAATGATCTGGAGAAAGAAAAAATCTTAAAAAAAATAGCTTTGCTACATAACTGTCACTGCAGAACCATCAGGGGATTACAGTGGCCCTTAAAACCAAAATCTGTTGCTGATGGGACAAATTTAAAACACTTTTAAGTAAGAGTTGAGGGTTTCAATGAAAACTATTAGGCAAAGGAGGTTATCCAAATTATCCACTCTAAGTCTGTTACAGCTTTGATTCAAAATTGTTCATGATCTTACAGGTACAAACCTTCCTTCTCTCTTCCTATTTTATAGAAAACATTGGTTTGTCCTCTTTCTTCTATTTTAAGTAGGAAAAGAAACAGCATATAAGTTTCTTATAAGTAAAGGCTCACTCGAGGGAAGATACTGAGATGCTGGAGCATATCCAGGGATGGACAATGAAGGGTCTAGGGCTCAAGTCCAGTGAGGAGAGGCTGAGGGAGTTGGGTTGTTTAGCCTGGAGAAAAACAGGCTCAGGGGGCAACTTAGCACTCTCTACAACTCGCTGAAAGGAGGTTGTAGTCAGGTGGGGGTCAGTCTCCTGTCCCAATTAAAAAGTGACAGGATAAGAGGAAATGGTTCCAAATTGCACCAGGGGAGGTTTGGATTGGATATTAGGAAAAATTCCTCCACTGAAAGGATGGTCAGGCATTGAAACAGGCCGTCCAGGAAGTGGTGGAATCATCATTCCTGGAAGTGTTCAAAAAACGTGTGGATGTGGCACCTCGGGGCATGATTTAGTGGTGAATATGGCAGAAGTAGGTTAATGGTTGGACAATGATAAATTTTCCAACCTAAATGATTCTATTATTCTATGAAAGTACAGAGAAGAACATGAGAAAAGCCAGGGAAATAATGAGTGTTCATTCCTCATCCACATACCAAATGCCACACAGACATCAGCAGAGGGTAAAAACACACCTGTTCCATTCTTTCAGAAATGTTACCAAGTTCCAAAACCCCAGTCTCCCTCCCTCCCTCCCTTTCTTTTTCCTTCCCTTCCCCTTTGTCTGGCAAAAGCCAGTAATACCTACAAATATTTTTTATTTTCGTAAACATCATGCAGCTTTAAAACGTGGGGATGTTCTATCAACTTCAGGATGGCTATTTCCCGCTCCACCTGGAAGAAACGAAAAGAAACAGAGAAGATTAGAAGCTTGGTCTTAGAATACATTAGATATTGTCACACATTTTCTTCCCATTTATCCATTTTCCACTCCTCTTCATATGCAGAGGATACAGAAAATTGTAACAATGTAGCTTATTTACCACTTACATAATTTAAGAAAAATTCAATTTATTCAGCCTCAGCACTCCCTGCCCTGCGGAACCAAAAACCCACAAAATTTCAAGGTTGAAAGAAAAGTCCCAAATCTACCAAAGAAAATTAGCTGTGGGAGTTATATGAGCATTCAAGGCTGTTCCTGCCTCACAATCCAAAGCCAGTGACATGTTCTCAAAGTACAGAAACTCTAAGATGTCACATAGGGCTCTCCTGACCTCCCACAGCCACAGGTGTGGCTGCACTATGAACTGCATACTCAGTTAATGTTAGAAAATCTCCATCCTGAAGAACTTGCCATGCATGCAGGGGAGAAGACATAGAGCAGTGTGATTTTATAGCTGCAGAACTGAGGCGCAGAAAGGGAAAGAAATATAAGAAGTGACATAAGAAGCACAAGGCACAACAAGAAATTAAAGCAGATTACTGGAGATGCGGCATTCAGAGCCTTAAGCACAAGACTGTGTTTTCCCTCAATTCCCAGTCTGCCCAAGGATGGCTACTTCCAAGAGCATGTTTTCAACACTGAGTTAACAAGTTGTGACTAAGTCCCTGTAATTAGTGCAAGGCCTGTTATCACCCAAAATTCCTATCGTGACCACTAAGGGTATTCATTAGGGATGGAGTCAGTGCAATTCCTCAGCTGTTAGCAAAATTGCTCTGCTGCTCGAAACCACACTGTAACTGCTCTGATTTGACCTAGGCTAAGTCGAGGGGAGTTAATGTAGCACTGTGGAGACTGCGGATAAGTGAAATAAACTCTGCAACAAGACGCAGTCTAAGCATTGCACAGTCGGGCGTGACAAATTTCTAGGAATCCACAAAGGCAGGAAAAAGACCTAAAGAAGCAAACAAGGACAACTAGGTAGGGTTTTTTCCAGTCCTTTAAATAACTGATTTTCCTGGAGCTGCTATACTGACAAACAAACCATGAACAAACCACAAAACCATCCCTTAATGTCTCCCCTGCAGGGATCAGATGAGTAATTAGGAACTTGCCCAGTACACTTTTAGTTCTCAATGTCCTTTAACTTCCTGAGAGAACATCCTCTGCTAAGCCTGAACACAGACAACTTTACCTGAATGCCAGGAAGATACTCTTCAGGAAATTAGAAAGTGGTAGTTTGCAGCACTGCGCAGAGGAGGATTTCCCAGCATGTTGGTTATCACCCCAGATCTCTCTTCATCTACAGCACCACCACATAGAAACAGTAAAAGCAACTTTTGCACTACATCGTCCTTAGCCTTCCTCACATACCAGAATGGAGGAAAGTGTATTTGTACATGTGCCAATCTCAGTCTTTCAAAGACACTTATTCCTCTCTGCAGAGTCAAAAGTCATCTGAGAGATTCCACTTCCACACTTGGGATCTCTGGAAATAGCTCCTTCAGAGAAGTGGGGAATGCATTTAAACATGTATGTATGCACTTCAGCACTGCCAGAACTGCTAGGAATTCAGTGATACACAGTGCTTGATGGTGACAGCTCTGTGGGTGTTAACTTACTCATGACCAGCACTCTGATGAAAGCCACTTGCACAAACAGGAAACAAAAGCTGGGTAGATTTCAACTGTACAGCTATTTCAGCACAAACCCAGGGGGTAGCTAGTTTATTCCATTTTTGCCTCCTCTTCAAAAAGACCTGTTACTCTTCTCTCTTACAAGATATGCACTGAGATTTGCAGAGGGCTTGTTCAGCCCTATAATTGATAAAAGTTGGATTTGCTTCAAAAACGAGGAAAAACAAAACAGAAGAAGCACCCACTATCATAACACTCTTCCAATAGTACTGAGATTCACCATCAGCAACATGTACTGGAGCTGCTCAGAAACTGCAACTCCAATGAAGCTCCTTTTGGATGGGGAAGAACAGGTGTTTCATGGGGAATGTGACCATTGCACTAGCTATGACAAGATTAATCCAACCCCAGTCTTCCTCCTGGGGATATCCTGCCTATGAAAGATAAAATTCCCTGGTGATGGGCTGTCTAACAGCATTGGTGACTCACTTCTGAGAAACGCCGTGGTTGGTTCAGTGGCAACCTAAGTTCAGACCAAGTGAGTGATGGATGGCAGCATCCAGTCAGGGTCCTGCTTGGTTATTGTCCTAAAGCATCAGAAGAGGCAGTGACTTATGACTACCACTTGGAGAAGGGAATTCAGCTACAGCACTGCGTGGCCTATGTTTGGTAACAGACAATCAGAGTAGAAAGGAAATACCTACTTATGACCTACAGATTTACTCTAGGAACCAACTAAAAAGAATTAACCTGAGTTGCTTTTCTTTCCTTATTTGAGGTGTGTGACTGTAGGAGGTTCTATGCATATTTTTAAATTCTTGGGAACTATATCCTAAGAGGAAATACAGTTTTGGAGGTCTCAATTTCAACCAAGGTATGTAGAGAGCATCTGTCTTGATGTGCCTGGCAGCATTTCACTGCAGCGTGGTCAGTTCAGTAGTGTGTTGTCTGCGCCAGTCAGCTTTCCACAGTCTGCTACCTCTTCTATCTGTAAACCAAGGACAAAACTGATCTACTCATCTCAAGTAAGACTTTGTATAATCCTTCAGTGAAAGGGCATTTAGGGAGGAAAAGTGTCATTACTGTACTTCTTGTAGTCCAGGACTTTGCCCCACGTAGAGGCACAAGACACTAATGGTTGTATTACTTTAGGATCTAGAGACTCCCAGTTCTCTAGACAGCAGTCTGATAAAGACCATCCTCAAAAAAATCTCATAGCAGTGTCCCACCTCTTTTTCCTTAGGAAGAAAATCAAGAGTTCACAGAAACATGCAACAGACCACCACCCCAGAATTACAACTGCAGTCATTAGTGATGGGTGACTCTCCTGGATCCTGTCCATTTTTTAGATCCCTACAATGAAGCCAGTAATTGATACGGGCTGGACACAGACTGTAGATCTCAACAGCAATGTCACTGATGCACAGCTCAGGAGGACCTAGCAGCAGCCATCATGTCACCAGGAAAGGAGAGATATCTGAACTCACTGGCAAAATAAGAGAGGTCTGAAATAGCATGCAGCTTTGCCTTCTTCCCCAGAGCTTTGCCAGCCCCTGGCATGCCTTTTTTGCGCAGCCCTGTGTTTGCAAGCCATGGAATCTGTTCAGCTCTGAGCTGGCAAGGACAGGGGAGAGGAGAAACCCTGCAGGGGTGTTTGCTTTAATGCACATGCAATTATCAGAAAGCAGGGCAAGCTCAGAATAGCCTGTCTAGGGAGGCTCAGAGCCTGTGATAAACAGGAAACATAGAGAAACATTTGCCTAATGGTTAAAAGAGAAAGGAATAAAGCAAAGCTTTTCTGTTGCACAAACACCGGGTCACATCACAGGGTCCCAACTAAAGCCAGGGTTGCCTCATGCCATGGTAGGGTACTGACTGTGCTTTGAAACTGAGGGAAACAGCTGTGAAAGGCTGTGTGAGGCAAAAGGAGACACATTGGTAACGTGTAGCTGTGCAGGTGCTGAGCAGGTGCCAATTAGAGGTTCTAAAAATCTGTGCAGGAGGTTGATTTGACAGGATGCTCCAGTGATTCAGCTAATGACAAAGTGCAACACAGGGGCAATGCCACCCTTAGAGGAATCATGCAATACTTTGCATCCCTCTCCTCCATCTCTACTTTGCTCTCATTCTCCTCCAGAGGAAGTCACATCTCTCTGGTTTAAGTCCATCTTGTCAGCAAATATTCACTGGCAACAAGTGCTCTGCTCTCTTTCTTTTTAATTCGGGCACACAGGGTGTTAATTTACTTAGAAGGTAAGGAGAGCAGGTCAAGGGAGCCTGGCATTTTGTCTCAGTGAAGAAGGAAGTTTCCTTCTCTCTTGCATTCTTTTGCTCAGTAGCTATTGGGTCACTCATGACCAATTTGCTCCCTGAAAAATGAGGCTCACAGCTTGTCTTGGGGTGACTTTCTGATGTGTATGCCATATCGCTGCCCTATGCTCAGAAATTAATTATTGTGCCTTTCTATGCCTTTAAACTGAGCCTGAGAGGGGGAAGGAAAAACTGAGCAAAACTTTCCCAAAGCAGTTTGCAGCTTGTTCAAGGTCACATAGAGATAGCGACTTTTTTTTCAGCTGTGGCAGGGAAGAGAAGCAGCATCCAGCTTGCTGTTTTCCAGTCAGCTTTTGGCCAGTTGTTCAGTTTCTTTTCCTCCAGAGAGAGACTGAGAGTTGAATTTTGTTTTTCCTTCCCTGGAATTTCGGATTTTCTCCCTTTTCTACTGGACTGCTTCAACCTCAGAGCACATTGGGAGGACTTTCCACTGAGCACAGAGGGCCTGGCCCTGGGCCAAGTCCCAGCTCTGAGGAGACCAAAGGGAGGACTCTGACATTTTCCCAGGTTTTTTCTCCACAGCAAGAGATTTTATTATTTAACATTATTTTCCTTTCCCGTGTGTTTCTTAAATAAATAGTTTTATCTCCTTCACTTTCCTTCGAGGAAAATTTATTTTTCTGGAACCTGGTGGGGGAGGGGTGGTTGTGCCTTCTCTCAGAGGATATATTTCTAAATTTGGCCAAACCGGAACACAGCTGTGTCATATTACCATGCATTTTATCTACCAAACCTGTGCAAGCACTATACAACAACAATTTCTAGCAGTTTCTCAAAAAACAACTACACACAAAAAGCTGGGGGACAGCAGATGACATTTCTGACTGGAAGCTTTGAAGCTCACCAGCAGCACAGCAGAAAGCCCTCTCTTTTCTCCATTGACATCAGTAGCTCCCATATGGCTCTAAACCCTGGCTTGAGAAGGAATTCCAGAGCTGCAGAAATGGTGAAGGCCAGCAAAGTCCTGCAGGATGCAAACATGTTGTGCTGTTTTCCCTACTCACAGAGCAAAATGGTGCAGGGAGGGTAGGCATAGTAGGTTTTCCTGTGACAATCAAGATCTCTCTAATGTTGTCCCTACTTTGAGGTAACTAATGAAATACTTTTCAGAGCTCATGGCTGTCCCTCAGTTACAAGAAACTCATCCAGGACATGACCTTTTCTGAATTCAGAATTCTCTACACTCAGA
Organism: Corvus kubaryi; assembly: GCF_017639235.1. NCBI lineage: Eukaryota > Metazoa > Chordata > Aves > Passeriformes > Corvidae > Corvus > Corvus kubaryi. The sequence continues at coordinate 5,832,256 of NW_024581131.1, forward strand.
ATGAACTTCAAAGGATGCAGAGATTTGGCTGCTTATCCAACTCCTCAGGCTAGAACTCAGGTTGGAAACCTTGTACCAGAGCACCTACTTTCTCCAGTGTCTGGCCTGCTGTGCAGTAATTTGCATTTCCATGATGAGAGCACAGAAAGCAGAGTAAATCACTCTGGTATTTCACTGAGTTGAAGTGGCAAAACCAAAGGCATCTCACAGGAAGAAACTAATATTAGGTTCTCTGAAAAGTCTGTGTTCCTGCCATAACAGAAATATCAAAGCAAAACACCTGGGTTTTATTAATTTGATACTTATGCTTTCATGTTATGTGGGACTGAAAGTTAAAAATGGTGAAAAATGCCTGGCTTTGGTGAAGACTGTCTAGGTCACCTGTTCACTCCTGCCCATAATCACAGAAATAGGCTACTCCTGAAATCAGAAGAGAACAGCATTAAAGCAGAAATGGCTTTATACAACAAGTAACTGTAGGTCCATTATGCCCCGTAGGGTCATTGCTGCTGTGATAGGACACCATTCCTCCAAACAGATTAGGCCATTACCAGATCTAAGCAATACCAAAACATCTCATGCATTGTATCAGTTACATCCACAATTTCTACGGCAACATAAATAGAGTTGAAGTGGAAAAAATATCAGGGTTTAAATGATTAAACATTAAAGTATCTTCCGCTGCAGCTCTGAATTTGGCTGACTTTTTGCTTAAAATGACCTTTCATTACCCTTATCCAAAACTTATTCAGTAGGCTATTATGAATGCAAATGAAGAGCCATGAAAGTTGTGCATCTATAGGGAGTATTTCTTACTGCTATCCTAGCCATTAACCTCACATTTCTGAATATATTGAGCCAGATTCAAAATGTATTGAAGTCAACAAAAGACATCAACTGACTTAAGTGGGATTTGAATCAGACCTTCTAATGATCATTAAGTGGTATCTGGAAGAAATCTTCTATTATACAATTCTGACTAATTAAATGTTTTAACACGAATTCAGGTTTTCTGCTAAGTATTAGCAATTACAAGAAGATTTTACAAAAAATTGATAAATGAGGGGGAAAACTAGACTTAGATCTCCATAGAATCAGACAGCTAGACAATTCTTTACAAAATACTTACAACAAACAGAAAATTACTGGAAAGCTGAGCAACTCCTTATTGTACTGAGGACTCTATTATGGGCTCATCCCACCACAATTTTTGTTTGCATGTGTGCTTCTCAAAGCTATTTCCCCCTAAATGAAAATTAAAATAGGTATGTGTGTGAAGCAAGTGAGATGCATATTTCATTTTAAAATTTGCATGTGCAGACTTCTATACCATGAAGCTTTAGGAGGGAAATTTACTTTCCACAAACTAGTATTATAGCAAAACGTCAGTTTCTACTTGTCTTTTTCCAAAGTCCCTTCAAAACTGCAACTCTGAAGCTCCACTGAATTTCAAAATTTAGCATAAACTCTGAGAGTATTAAGTTGGCTGGAGGGATACTGTTGTTAATTTTCTTGGAAATCCTTTCTGCTGTTGCCGGTGCATCTCCACAACAGATTCACGGCCTGGCCTGACACATAGATTGCAAGGTCTTTAAGGGACAGATCCTACAGGTTATCTAGCCATGGAAAATCCTATCCAGAACGTCATGGTTTAGCTCTGTAGCTAACACCTGCCGTGCTCCTCAGGGCTCTGCCATCAGCTCCCGAGTAAATATGGCACTTTGACTTATCTGTAGCGTATGCTGCTTTAAGAAGTATCAGGGCTTCATGCAAAAGACACTGATGGGAGCTGACAAGGAGTGGATTTATTCATTCAGCACTTGAGATTATCTGCTGCCCGGTGGTACACAGCTAATGAGTGACTGACACACAAGTCTCTGCCAGCAGTCAGCAGAAAGGCCCCATTCACTGGAAGGCAAACAGCCTCCCTGTGCCTCCTGTTACCTTCAGTGAGTGCCACATCCTGGCTGCCATCGCCGAGTAGTGCAGGACACAGGACACAAACCTGCAGCCACTCTACAAGAGAAATAACCTGATCTTTGACTCGCCTTTCTTTTTCCCTCCTTATCCTGGTTTTTAATGTTAATGCCCACTGTGCTTTCTGTAACTCGTGCACCCAGCCTGGCATTTATGAGAAACCCGCCACCCCCATGCAGCAGCCACAGCCAGGTCTGTGTGAACATTGGCAACCACTGCTCCAAAGCAGCACACTTGGTCCCTCTTGTGTGAACAGGTCTCCTTGCCGTGCCACATCTGCAGTGCTCACCCCAAATGTAGAGCTGTAAGTCTAGTTCCCCCTAGCAAGGCACAGAATCAAAGGATCACAGAAAGCTGAGTTGGAAGGGACCCCCAAGGGTCATCAAATGCAACTCCTGGCCCTGCACAGGACACCCCAGGAGTCACACCATGTGCCTGAGAACATTGTCCAAATGCTTCTTGAACTCTGTCAGGCTTGGTGCTGTGACCACTCCCTGGGGAGCCTGTATACAAATGTATGCTGGGCTTGTTTCAGGGGTGTATAAGGCCCTGTGAAGGAATGGAGTGCAATTCATAAGTAATCTTTCCCCAGCAGAAGTTACTTCTTCTGAAGAGAGACGTTACAGCCCTGAAAACTTAATGTCTTGTGGGCTGCTGTGCTAAGCTACAGAAAAACAGTCCCTCCACACAGAGGAGAAATAAGCTGTAAAATTAAGGGGTGAAGAGAATTCAGCTTCAAATAATATAGGTGCAGAACTTCTTGTATTATTTGAGACATCACAGATTTATTATGGGCAATACCAAAAACAACACTGGAATGCTGGAGCCAAAGAATGTGTGGAGAATGCAGAAGATGCTGCATCCCATTAAGGAAATATGGGCAAGCATAAAGGAGTCAGTATAGCACAGCACAGCAAAATGTTCTGCCAAAAATACAGTGTGGAGCTTCTGAGAGCATTGGTTGAGGATATGATAAGGCAGAGGGGTTCCCAAGAGCATCTAGGAATGGGACTGAGACAGTGAAGTGATGCTGACAGTACTATGGACTGGATCCTTGAGGGACTCCACCATCAATAGGAAGAGTCATTTAAAAGCAGAGTTTTGGAAAAGCTTCAAAGGATGAAATCTTTACCATTTCCTATGCATCTCAGCTAGCCTCTTTCTCCCTCTTCCTCTTTTTCTCCATTAGTCACACTGGCCTTGTTTAGCTCTTTGGCATTGTCTTACACAAATGTTCTTTACATTTTCTGTAATACTCTTCCAGAAGCAATCAATGGGATTGCTGCTATTCCCTTCTCTACTTCTTTCCTTAATGGCCATCTCTGGTTCCCTAAGAAGAAATAAGCTCCAGGAGAGGGCAGAACAGCTGGAGCTCTGCAGAGATTGGAGGCAGAATGCCAGACTCCATCCCTGCCTTGCCCTTCTCCACAACGAGCCTAACAACATGATTAATTTCAAAGGGTGGAAAACAGATAATATGACTTTTGTTATTCTGCTATATTCTCCTGTCATTCACTTTTGGTTGCCCCTTAACTCTTTAGATAAATATTTGTATGTATTTGTCTATTAGGATCTCATTTTGGCTGAATTAATAGACTTAGTGAGATACTAACAGCTGATGTGGAGAAGGGATTCTCCAGCCCAGTAGTCCCTCACAGCTGGCAGTGACAGAAGCAGAGCCTGAGCCAACCCATAGCTCACCCCTTTGTTTCCAAAATACAGTGTTGAAGCACAACTGCACCTCCCAGAGGGACACTATCCCAGACAAACAGCAGCATGGACCTCATCCAGGAACTGTGAAAAGGCAAAGGGCAACACATGTTCACAAAGTTCACGTTTGCACTTCGCTTTGCACTAAAGAGGGAGCCTCAAGGGGAGGCCTGGCAGCTGCAGGCAGAGGCATCAACAGCTAACTTCCTGCCAAGCTGTGGAGCCAGCGGCTGGGTACTCAGGGAGGCCAAGCAACCCTCCAGCCCAGTTCTTCTGCCCCAGCAGGTCGGCAATGGTTTCTATCATCCTGCAGCATAAATAGCAGCTCCTGCCTCACGTGCACCAGCTCTACGTTAGCACTTCCATGTCTATTCCATCTTAGAGACACTGATCCCAAGAACTACTTATTCTTATCTTTGATAAGAAATCAGTCTGCTTTGTCCATAATTCTGCCCCGAGTGTGTCTCTCTAGGGACATGACCATATCTGGTGTATCTCTGTAATGACACGAAACAGCGCTTCGGTTCCAACCATCCCTGCCCACTGGTCTGGATGTGGGATTATAATTTTTCATGCAGACCCACCTCAACCACAAGCATGTTTTTTCACACCTTGCAAAACAGGGCTGAACAATGTGGGAAATCAGCAGTAACCTCTTCCTATCTTCACCTGTGGGCTACCTGTTTGGACATAGCCAACAGCAGATGAGCTCAAAGCCTGTTCTCTCAGCTCTTTAGTGACTCACACGACAAAATTAGTGGCCTCAGCCTCAGTTACTCAGGTCAGGAGTAAACTACTGGTGGACAGTAAAATGGCTGTTGTAAAACTTTCCCCTCCCTCACCTACTGCACCTCAGCGTCGAGAAAAAGCTTTCAAGATGAGGCTAACCCTGACACAACAGCTTTGTCCATGGTGCCTGTCACTTCTTCCATCACATCAGGGATACAGCAAAGACAGCAACACTGTCTGGGAGCTTTCCATTGGGGTTTAATCTTCAAAAGAATGACTAATAAGGCAGGAATTGAAGTACAAAGCAAGAGGCAGAAAGAGAGAGAAGAGGAAATAAAACTGCCTATTTTGCCTCAGTCTTGAGGCTGCCTGTGCTCACTCCCTGCCTGTCCTCAGGTTCAGCCTGCAACAGAAGACATTACAGCAAGACTTGTACTCCCCTCAGTGAAGACAACATCTTCCTCTGTTTTGTACAAGCAACAGAAGCTGCAGAAAATTAGTCGATTGCTGCCATCAGCAACCAGGATCTCTCACAGCTGGGAGTTAAGAGATCAAAGACAGCAACGAAGGAACATTTTGTTTCTCAGTTATTTTATCTCTGCTCTTCTCATATCCTTCTCATCACACACCAGTCCCTTATTGCTGGAGGTGATGATGACATCTTGCACACTATCAACATCAATATCAGGATCAAGAAGCCTCTTGGCAAGCAAGGTTTACAAACAACATTGTAAAGATAGTTTCTCGAGCATCTCAAAACAGGCGATAGGGATAATTCCTTCTCCACATTGTCTGAACCTACTTAGGAAATGAGGACTTAAGACACCTCTGGCCATATCCAGCATACACTCTGGAGCTGAATACAATAATTTTCCACATCTTCATTATCTTTTCCAATACATTATTCAGTCAGGTCAGACTTTTAAAAGTACTTGGCATTGGCCTATCTCTTTATCTCAGTGTTCGTGGGACTCTTACTACTAATTGAGACCAGAGCCAGGCAGTAATGATGGGCAAATTCCACCTTTTAGTTCTAGGTCTCTAGAGATGGGTTTTGTAAGATGAGGCCTGCCTTTCTATTTATGAATCTGTGCCTCAGACATTACTTCTCAGATCCTGCAGTATTTCAGAGGCTTTCTGAGTTCTAGTGATGAATCCTTCAGCTTCACCATATTAAACCATAGCCAAACATATTCCCTACCCTCAAAAGGTCCTCTTTTCCATATAGTGACAATCACTTCTGCAGTATGGAAATCTTCTCCCTTTAATTACCCGTGTCACTCCAAAACAGCCTATACTCTTATGACGTGTTGTACTGCAGTGCCAATGCACCCACCGACACAGCATGATTGCATAGAGATCAGGAAGAGCAATGAAATTACGCATTTTAAATTTGAGAAGGTGGTATTTTATTATTTCTGAAGAAGTTGTGGTTGTGCATCTTCAAAATAGTCAACTTAGGTGCCATTATTTGAGCCTCTTCCCATTCCTTTGTATCTGTCCTGTGCATCACATCTAATACAGAGTTCACAGCTGTTTGGCTTTTGATGAAGAGCAAAGACAGGATACAACGCTTTGGTACATCAGGTGACAATGCATCGCTAAAGAAAGTGCTAATGACTCAAAAATTACATAGCAGAAGCAACAGGAAAGTTCCAACGTTTAGCAAATTAGCTTAATTCTCTGAAGATGACGGACGTGGATGGACATGCTTATTCCAGTTATTCCTGCAAGTGGCAGAGAATGCATTCCAAAAAAAGATGAAAATTTGAAAATTGAAATTTAAATCGTATCACCTTAGGCCTGTACACCTTGGGATGCTTTGGCACATACACAGGCATCCTGCTTTCACAATCTAATTCAAACTCCCTTGCTCTTGCCAAATACTTAAGAAAACACTTATATGTACAGATTGAAAAGTGCTCACAATTTGCTGAGAAGATGGCAGGCTAAATTTGAAACCAGCAATATTTGAAATGGACAGCTGGGCTAGATCTACCCCCCCTCCCACCCCAACTTTTCAGTGTTTTCTGCAAGAGATGACGTTATCAGGCAGCTGAACCTTGTTCCCAGATGTTTGGAACATGTGAAAAACAACCTGTGAATTGGGGAGTTTTCCAGTACTCAGCATTACGGTCACAACAGCATTTTGGAATGAAAAGGCAAGAGATGCTGTTCATGTCATCCTCTCTCTACAGAAAGGAAAACCAATTGCATCTCTTTATAGGAGATATAATTAGCTCCCTTCTTTCCAATGGAGAAAGCCTTTTACCCCATGAAAAGCTTATACTGCCTTCCACACAAACACAGGACAGACAAAAAAAGCAACCAAAATCTTTCTGAGGCGGATGCCATGCTGAGGAAACCCAGCTGTAACCTCAGGTATGAGGAAACAGTGCCTGTGCTGTGAGGTTCACATGTTGAATCCTGGCTTATGTGAACCTATTTGTGAGGAAGGTAGCACAGAGATGCTCTTCTTGCACCATACAGAACTCAGTATTTCAGCAGTTGATAAGGAACTGTGGTGATTTTAGGAGGCCATCCCGCTTCCCTGCAGAGGTCTACATAACCATTATACAGAGTTTTTCCCTTCCTTGGTGACCGTCTTACTCCATCCCAGGTGGACAACTTGAGGGTTATCTACAGTTTTGTCCTGTCCTTTGGTACAATTCTGCTGCTCACATGTTCTTGTATTTAGAGTAGGGCAATGTTACACATCCAAACTGGGAGCCTGTTCTTTATTTTAGAGTGGATTCCTTATGCTACCACAGAAGCCCCATTAGAACAACCACATTCTGTGAAATCCTAGAGATTGTGAAAACCTTTTTTTTGACTATTCCTCTTCTGGATTTGCATTCTTATTCTTGCTAATGCTTCCAAATTGTTAACCACTTTTTTCCTAAGGCAGGAATGATTTTCCTGGCAATTTTCCACACATTTTCCATGTTCCCTTCAGGATGGCTGGGGACTTGGAACTTGTAGAAAATGTTTTACTTCCATTTCAAGAAAGTGTTTGAAGTGCAAGCTTAGTCTACACCACTACTGTATAGTAATAAAAGCAATAAAAGACGAAGAAGTGATGAAAGAAAGTGAGAAAAAATCACCTTGCAAGTTCTAGCAAACCTATAGCAGAGTAACACATTTAGTTTGAAATGGTGGCCAATGTGAATGTGTTTGGTGGCCAACCAGAAAGTGGGGATAGTCTTTACTTCTGACCCATTAAACATGCATTTTGCACAGCTACTTTTTTGAAGAGATTCCTTTGGACATGTCTTCATTTACTGTCATCCCTCTTCCTTCTATGGGAACAGTGACCTGTTTGAGAAACCTGAGATGTCTCCACAGGCTCTCCAGGCTTGCCAGGATCCCTGGAGCACTCTTGTGTCTCTCTGATCTCTTATCTTTCTCATGATCTGCAAATGATCAGTCACATAAAGCCCATAGGAGAGGAGGCTGCTGCCTACCTACTGAGGGTCTGAGTTTGTCAGTTCTACCTTCAAACAAATGAGCAAAGCTTCACTTATGGAAAATATATAGAAGTGTAAAGCTCTGATACACTCTTATTAAGGAAACATGAAGCAGTTCTTTATATCTGAAAGAGGAAACAAGCAAAAGAGGAAAAAATCAAACAGTCCTCCCTTAAAAGTGTTCTGAATTTTCAAATAAGGCAATGTTCATTGGAGAGAGAAAGAAAATGTGTAGTGGATAGCTGTGTCCTCTCTTTGATCTTAACTATAATGGCTCTTCCTCATCCTTTTCCATGACAAGTGTGCGTATTCTCCAGGACTCCAAATGGAAGTCAGCACTTTAATGGGATCACTCTGATGGTGGCCTCCTTTAGACTTGAGGATACACCTGGACACACAATTTGCAGCAAGTTTCCTTCTTCTGGGAGAAGTGTCTGATGTTACAAGAGAACCCAGGACCTCAGAGGTGACACAGGACTGCAAGAATCTACAGAGGGCTTACATGAATGAATGAGTCTGAATTTCAAATGTAGGCCAGAAGCAGCCCGCCCAGCCTAATTTTTTCTCCCTCGTACTGTTTATTCAACCAAAAGGATTTTCAGATGACCTGAGGGGATTGCCTTCATGGGTGAGTGTGCATTTTACCAGAAGTCCTATTTGGCAGAATCACTTTTATTGAAAGCATTTTGGTTCTGTTGCTCCCGCCGCGTGCTGCTTTTCTTGGCCTTCTGGCTGTCTCCAAATCCTGTGTGAACTTCCCTTTCCACAGCACACCAGGGATCCAGCAGATGCACAAACTACGTAGTTGAACAATCACTTTACGCCTCAAGCACTGCCAAACAGTTTCTTGTGCAGCTTAGGGGGGCATGTATATACTGCTGCTCTGCTACAGAAAACCAGGGTGCCCTTCTAAAACAGCTTCCTTTTCGTTGGAATACCACCTGCATTTTACAGGAGTGATCCTGAACCAGCAAAACGAATCTGGCAAGGGGTTAAAATAGGAATTGTATTTTATTTTTAACTGAGGTTGGAGAATTTCCTTCCTTCCTTTTTCCCGTCCCCTTATGACACCTCTTTAAATAGAGTTGCTTTCCCCCAGCCCAAACCCACCTAATGCCAAGGGTCAAGCTATGTTTCTTGAGTCCTTTGTTCACCTACACAGTATGGGGGCGTGAGATAAGTCCTTGCAGAAGCCACCAACGATTGAAACATCAGCACCACTAAGAGCAGCTGCCTTCTGTGCAGTCAGCTCTCTGTTAGCCACCCCCAGTCCTCTCTCTGCCGTATCAGAGCAGCCCACCTCTCCCTGGGGGATCCCCACAGCCAGCTCTGCAATGGGCCTTGTGCTCTGCTCCTCACATCCAGCCTCCCTACTCATTAATCATTTGGGATGTGACTGCTTCTGCCACAGCTGCAGACACCTAAAGACTGAGGATGTTGTCTCCTCCTTGCCACACAGGGCTGTTCTCCCTTCCCCAACTGCTTTTAAAGAGAAACATCCTTTTTATTTCCCTTTTTTTTTTCCTTTCTTTTTGGTTTTTTTTTGGGGGTGGGGGGTGGTTTTTGTGCTGCAACGGAGGAAACAGAGGACCTTAGAAGCAGCAAAAAGAGTTGTACTGCATTCCTCTCAGTGGCTATGGCTGGCTTTCGATTATGCTGACATTCCAGCACCGTCAGGGCACTAAAACATATGCCTGGAAGTAACCTCCCATGCAAAAGGCCACTGTAATTCTTGCAGAGTTGGACAAAAGACTCTGTGCCAGTTTCCTACCCAGGTATGTCAGGGACGCATGTAAGTGCCAGCTGTTGGGTGAAGCACAACTGCTACTCCCCTTCAGTCCCTTTAGTGCAAAACCATGGTAATCAAAACAAAAGTCAGAGCATTTGTGAGGCTCCTCTATCTTTCCCTTAGAGAGAGGTGACTTTACTACCTTTAATGCAGCAGAGAGACTTGAGAAAGCTGGCTGTGCCCTTCAAGCTACTGACAAATGTAACTGCTTGGCAAAATGCACTATGTAATACTGAAAGGAAAGTCCTCTTACAGTAATAGCTTTTCCAAACCAGAGATCAGTCACCAGCTAGAACAGGACTGCCAAGCACTTCCAAAATGTGAGGCACAATCCCATTTTTCAACTTACCAACAGAAAAATGAGGGAGCTGCACAAGACCTGATGTGCTGGTGCAAAGCAGATGCAGTGATGTCAGAGCATCTATTCCCTCTGCAGCACTGGCTGAGCACAAACAACAACCCCGTCACTGTCAAAGATGACCCCTTACAATGTGGTTATTTTGTCCTGCAGGACAAATAGCAGGAATCCAGAGAGAAATTAAGAAAAAGAACTGCTTTCCACAGACTCCCAGGGCAGCTTTGATGTCCTTGGGGCACTTCTACCTTCACACAGGACTTGGCCAGCACATCAGTTCCACTTAAACCTAGCGAGAGAGGATTTAATGTTTCTTTGATGGTAACTTCCACCTGAATCCCTTTCCTTCCCTTCAGTGACACCCCTCCCCACTGCCTGCCCCCTCCCAGCCCAGAGCAGCTCTGGGAGTGGCCAGGTGCAAGGTGGTCTATTCAAGAATGATCACCATCCTTTTTGTATTTTGTTCCTTTGTCCTTTCCAAGCAAATTATCTGCGGGACCCTGGAACAAGCCGTCACTTCAGAACAGTGTCACTATCACGTGGACAGCAGCCCCAGGACCTGCAGGACACATGTGAGCAGGCAGGCTGTGTTAGGAAGCATCAGCACTGGACACCTCACTGGCACATCTTCCTCACCACGGACTGCTGTCAGGCACTGCAAAGCCGCCTCCTGGTGCTAAGGTAACCTGGATCAGACCCTTGATACCTGGGAGCACCCTTTTCATTCCCAAGAAAAATACTCTTCAAATTGGAGCACAGGGATTTCCTTGCATTAGAATTAAGGAGCTTTCTGTCTCTTCTTAAAGGAGTTTGTTTTTTTTCTTCCCAAAATGCAACCATTATAATTTTTTTTTTTGTAAATCACCATTGAGAAACACTAAAAAGCTTTCTGTAATACTTCACACAGTTAGTATTTGCTTCCCACTGGGAATTCATGTGCTGTCAGTAGAAGCTTCACCAGATGCTGACAACTTCTCCCATCAGGAATGCCCCTGAGGAAGGATGTTTGCCCTGTGGCAGCTCTCCTGAAGGAGCCAGCAGCAGGTAATGCCCACAGTTTCAAAAGGTAATGTTGGGTTGTCTGCAAGTAGTAGGGTTGAAGTACGCTGGTGGCAGATTTTCAGCTGCTGAACTACCCACAGTTAAGCTTTTAAGAAAAATCCCCTTTCCAGTGAAGGAGAACATAAAAATTAGATTTCCAAGTTTTTCAGACATTATAGTGGACTGGGTTTAATGAAAATCTGGTCTGAGGATGGAAGTTGAAAAGTCCTTTGAAAAGTCTATGCCTACGCCTAAATTTTGAAGGTGATAAGAGGCTGCTGCAGGGTTCAGCTAAGGGTGGGAGTAGTCAGTCTCATTACAGCAAATGTTTTCTGCACATTCCTCAAGAAAAGAACTCCAAATGCAGGACACATCTATACTGTGGCATAAACACACATCTAAACCAGAGAGAATACTAAAATGAAAGAAAAAGTGCAATACCTTCTGTTGTATTAATATACATAGTTCCAAACTTGAATTTGAATGACGTATGCATCCAAACCCACCTTTGGCATACCTCCAAACAAAATCATAACCACCTAAACCTTGGAGGTTTCTTGGGGTGGGGTTAAAGTTGGAATGATTACTGAAATTATATCCAAAGGAAGCCTTAAAGCTGTCTAAGGGTTTCCTAACTTAGTCTGGATTCACTGGGTCTGTAAAGACTCTGGCAAATGCCACCATCAACACTGGCTTGCTCTGACAGGATATACAAGGGAGGATGTGAGGTTGAAGTGCTGATTTGTGATTCAGAGTCTAGCTTCACTTTCTGATTTTCCTAATAGCTTATTTTGCCCTGCGTGGGTTACTTAATCTATCTGTGCCATAGCTCAGTATCCAGAGAATGCAGACAGTAAGATATTTGATTTAACCCACATTTTCCTGCCTTTTTACATGCATTGCCTGCTTAGTTTTAAATGTTTCAGGTAAGAGGTGCTCCCCTGCTCTGTCTTTAAACACAGCTATGGTGTCTGGTATGCCAGGACACGTGCTAAGACACATCCTCTGACAAACGAAAAAATGACATTTCAAATGTCGCCACAAACTCAACTCAGAGCCTGAAGAGAACAAAGCAGTGGGGGGGGTAAAGTCTGCAATATGTCATATGAGCAAGATACAAATTCAAAGCACGCTGCCATGGCTGAGCACCTGATTGTGGTTGGTGCTGGTGCTCTTCTCTACTGCCCTGGCTCCATGCAAGGCATCAGGAGTCAGCAAGTAATCCAGATGTCCTCATGTAAGTCAGGAGGAAGCAGAGGCACTGCACACCCTCTGAGCACAGGAAAATACAATGCCTCGTAAGCTGGGAGGGAGGGCAGACGGCCTTACAGGTGGACTAGAAATAACAGAGCAAGCTTCATGCTGAAAAGCAGGGAATCTTTGTCATGACAACAGAGAGAGCTGCTAAACTACACAACATGCGCAGGAAATGTAAAGATAAGCAGTACACTGGCAGCACTGCAGCAGTGAATGATGGTTTATTTTTAACAACAGTTTCTAAAACAGGAGCTGGTGATTTTGTTTGTTTGTCACATTTTATTTCATCCAATCCTCTAGATGGATACTAGTTCCTTTTGCAAGATATTTTTTTATTTATTATTGTTTCTCCTTGAAGCAGAGACTAAAAATGCTGTGATAAGTAGACTGAAAGGTTCACTTAGTTTCAGCTGCAGTTTCCCTAAGTGCTTCTGTGTCCCCTGCTGAACTGCTGTTTTGTAATGCAGTGGAGGTAGAGCACGCTTTGGGGATATTCCGCAGCTCTCTCCTTGCCTCCACCACACCACAAAAGAGCCATTTTTCCTCTCTCCTCCCTTCACCCTTCCTTTCCTGTAAGAGGACAAGAGCAACCAAGAAAGAAGGGTGTACTGTCACATTCCTCAGGCCTTTTTTCCACCAACTAAAACCCTGCAAATCTAAAGCATTAACCAAGCAGTTTCATGCTTTGCTCCTGCCCCACGTCCTTCAAGGTGTGTGAACACAGCTTGCTGCAGACTAACAAGCCACACAGCAAACACTGGGGACTAACGTTGGGGGACCAGAGGATCCAGAGCTGCAGCTCAGTGGTCTGAGGAACAAGCTCTGCCACTCTGTCCCCCTTAATAATGGGCAGTGAGCATAGAGGGCAAGCGTGACTAGGTAGGAGAAACCAGGCTATCCAGGGAATTGTGCAGTGCAAGTGCTGGGCTTCGCAGTCTGTAATAGGGGTGAGTCAGACTCTGAATTGCTGTGCTGCTGTCTTAGTTACAGTAGATGCTAATTCAGCTGGTCAGGTAGAGTGTGCTTTTAGGAGGCTAATATGAACAAGCATATTGAGGCTCTGGGACTTTTCCAGGCTTCATAGCTGTTCTGCCTATCCTTAAAGGGAAGACGCACTTGTGAAACGCAAATGCACAGCAGGATCTGGAATACCAGCCTCCTTTGAAGTTTTCTGGGATGGTGTCTAACGCAAGACTTTGAGCTGTTTGGCAGATTAATGGGGCAGTTTACTCTTCTGTGGTGTTCTCAGAGGCAGCTGGAGGCACTGTGGTGTGGAAGGTCTCAGTTTCAAGCAGGCACCTTCTACCTGCTTCATAAAAACAAAGGTGGAAACTTTTAAAAGACTGATTTCAAAAGAGGGAAACATTATGACAGAATGACACTGCTTCCTACTCTAGTTCTTTAGTACCCAGCAGGATTTGAGGGTTTCCTTTAAAAGACTCAGTGTCCAACCTAAAGTATACTAAAATTAACTCAAAAGGCACTCACACTGGAGGGCACTGGATCAGGACCTATGAGGCTCTTGGACTCGCACTGCCACAGCTGCAAACTCTTAGCTGGTCTTCCTATGCAAAGGAGAGGTGAAGAGGTAGTGAAGAGGGATGAGACTCAGTGCCTGCCCTTTCCCAAAGAGACAGTCCTTTGGGTGCTGCGGCATGAGGCGGAACAGACGCAGCTCTTCTCTTTGGTAGCTCCGTGGACCTGCGGTGCTGACAGTGACAACAGCTTGTCATCAGCTGACACAGAGCTACCACGGCAGTCTGCCGAGAGAAGACCCAGAGTGCCATTTTTAGGGTTAGTTTATTCTGTTTGGAACTGTACTCCAGTCCCTTGGGACCTGACCCTTTTCATTGAGTTTTCTGGAGGGAGCAAAGGAGCAGAGGTGAGATTCTCAGCAGAGACATCAGAGCCAAGCTGTTCTCTGAAACACCCTTCGTTGCCATCTCTTCGCAAGCCTGCAGCCTCCGCTCCCTCCTCCCCTTCCCAAAAATAAAGCTCCATGATGTAAAAACATTCCTTTGGGGCTGAAGGTGGAAAAACTAGGACACCACAGTTTGGAAAATGCTCAGCACTGCATGAAATATTCACTATCAACCGAAACAGGTTTACCCGGAGGAGGGTATGATGAAGAGGGAACGGGGAATCAATTTCACTGTCCTATGGTTTGTTATTCTGGCTGCTTCTTCTACTCTCCAAATAAGCTGAGGTTTTTGGAAGCCTCTGTCTGACCCAATTCTCATTCTCTCACTTTTCAGTCTGTGTATCCCTCCTATTTTGTGAGCAAATAAACACTCATCCTAAAGGCATCTTTGCCCAATCCTAAATACTGCTGCTCTCCTGAACAGGGCTAATAATGTAACAATTCATGAGAGAGAGCCAGAGAGCGCATGTGCAGCTGGGCGATCCATCAGCTGAGCACTGTGAAATGGGAACTGAGGAGTGCCCCAGCCCTGTGAAGGGCCTTCCCTTTCCCTTCATCTTCTCTGCATTTCAAGCACTTCACATCATCATTGGGTGTGAATCAAAATACTTCTCTCTATAACTGATTGCCAAGTTGTTTGTTCTGGGGTTTGCCCAATGCAAATGACAGGAAGAAACCTGGAAAATATGGAAAGCAGGAGAAATGGCTTTGGTGATCTCCCACCCTCATGTGTTTGCATTCTGCTTTCTGCAGGTACAGGTTTCAGTGCAGACCCAGCTCAAAGCAACATTAACTGTGTGAGTTTGTGTCCAGGCACACAGGAAGTTCAGCCTCATCACCAGAGATACAGCATTCCAAGCAATAATGAGGTGTTCAAACAGTGCAATGAGAAAAGGGAGATCAGCAGAGGTGATGGGACGGGCGACATCAGTTGTGGTTCCCTGTGGGTATCCCCGGGATGGGAAATCAAGGCAAAACCAAAATACCCAGTCAGAGCTGCAAGGGAGGAAGATGATGTTTGTCTGCCTGGGATACAATTCCCAAACTCTTGTAATGCTTGACAGGAACTTAATCTCCCCTCAGGATTTTCAGCACTCAGTGCATTCAGACAACAGATACGGGAAATTACACATTTAATTTTTCCAATGAGCTCTCACAGTGAATGCAGCTGACACATGAAGTCCAGCTCCCATACACTGACAGCTTAAAAAAAAAGCTACGAATGGACGCTAATCTGCAATTAATTCATCTTCCGTTCAACCAAACTCCAAACACGTTTTATGAAACAAAGGAGCTCTTTAAATACTCCAAAGGGCATTTCCCTAATGGTGAAGAACATGTGCACCCCATACTTGGTCTGCTCCAAGTGAATATGGAGCTGTATCGTTCTACCAAGCCAGGGAAACCACCGAGAAACTCATCTTCTTAATGCACAGTTCCTTCTCCACCCTCATAGCTGGAGCTACTTGGCCCACTGGGATATCCCAGGCCTGTCCCTGTGAGACCTCTGAACAGGCACAACAGGGCTCAAGTTATGCCCTAAAAAAGCAGCAGTATGTGCAACCTGGATATGTGGAGTTGGTCCCATATTTACTAATGTTGAACAAAAAGTAGGATTTATTCACTCAGATGAGTTTGGTCTTATAATTCAATTCTTTGTGCTGATAAAGAGAAATTATTTTTTTACGTTTATCAATTATAATTTTATTCATCAATTATAAGTTCATATTCTGTTAAGACCCCACTTAACATCATGTTAAGTGTTTGTTCTCTTTGTTCTGATACCTGTAAGTACAAACCAGATGGTTCCAGTCTTCCTGACTGGGAAAGCAGTTAGGGATGGACCTTAGAACAGGGGTCTGGCTAGTCCAGAGGTTTCCCGGCCAATGCTGGCAGCTACTGCTCATGGAAACACACAAACAGAGCAACTAAGGAGTGAGTCTTCCCTAGTGCATCTGCCCCTCTCACCTTCTGGCAACCAGTGAGGACCGCTTGACATGGAATGTCTATCCAAATAGCTCTCTAACTCTTGAACCAACACATGCTTCAGGCTTCCCATTATTTTGTGTGGTTTTTGTTCATTTTAACCCCTCCAACACAATCATGTAATTATTTCCCAGTCATTCTGGCAGATCTCTCACTTCTCAAAACCAATGTTCTCATGATAGGCCTATGATCAACGGTAGTCAAGACAAGAACTTAGATTTCAGAGTATTTGGGAAAAGAAATGAAGACTACCTCCCAGTACCATTTTCAATCTTTTTTTTTCCCCCAGGAATTAGCTCACTTCAAGAATTACACTCACTAAAAGCAGCAGTGTTTTCTGTTCTGTTCAGTGAAACTACACAATAAATGACTTTATATGTTTGTCTTTCTTTTTTTCTCTGTAAAGACAAAGAAATCTTTTCCTATTCATTAATAAGAAATTCCTAAATGATAATGTGCTAGCTCTCTTCACTACTGCTTTTCTAGAGAAGTAACCATTGGAAAGAAAAGAAGAATCTGTAATCACTGGCAGATTACAAAGGACTAAACCGATGGATAACAGGTAAATGTCATGTCATGACAGAGGAAGTGGCCTGGCGGAGAAAAATTGCAGATGAGCTCATATTTATACCAGTGAATTGAGCTGATAAATATTTATTACTTAAAATGCCCGGCAATAAAAATCTAGTTATTTTTACTACTTGCTGCTTGTGCTTGCTTTTTGTCCTTTATGATATGAAAATTTTCTCTTTTACTTTAATTAAGATATATGAGAGCAGTTCTTAATGGGATGCTCCATTTGACAAAGTAAGTTCTGTGCTGTGCCCCCAGAGAGCTGCAGCAGGAGGTGCCCTCGGTGCCAGCATCAAGGACGACCACCAGCTGAATAGCAGTGGTGTATTTGAGGAACTGTGCATCTTTGCTGTACAGACAGATCTCTTCAAACTGGACTCCTCATCAGGGGATGGTGTATTTGTTCTTCATACAATGTCAGGAATATGAAGAAGTCACATGGCCACTGTTCTATTCAAAATTACAGTCTCTGCTAAACAAGCAAAGCCTTACTACCTGCGTGAACCACTACTCAGGTTGGTTCTGGTGGCTTCTGCAAGAAAAAACAACAGTGCTCCCAGGGGTTTACAAATTGCTTAAAGAGACATTGTGTAATTCCTACATACTCTGCAGAGCTCCTCCAGGAGACAGCCACAAGCACAATTAGAGCTGGTTCCAGTAGCACCCAGCTGCATCCTGTGATAAGCAGGGGATTGAGTGCATGGCAACACAATTTGACTCAGCCAAAACGGCTATCAGGGGGACTGATCATCACTATCTTCCCTTCTACTTGCACGCTGTCACTGTGCTGGCAGCAACAAACTTCATAGGGAATAAGCACACCTGGGACACAGCAGAATTTGGCAGGCACCTGGAACTCAGCAGATGTCAGGTGTTTTATATAGCATGCATTTTCCCTGGAAAGTCAGTCCATTTGGATAAACATTCACTGATGCAAATGGAGACACCAACCCTACTCTCTTCCACCTGCTAGCTGCATTATTTGGGAAAGCCTGGCCACCATATATTTATTTATTTATTTATGAGGAACATTCTCTGAGAGAGGATGACCCCCCCTTTTGTCTCCAAGCAGGGGTCATCCCTGCATGTCCCTTCAGTGACAGCTGGTGTTTTGCCTTCATCCACTAACAGCAGACACAGAGGCCAAGCTGACCTGACGAGCTCAGATCCAGGGCTCTATGACATTTCACTACTAAAAATGCCCCAAAATGTTTGGGCCCTTGCATGCAGCTTCAAACCACAAGATTTTGGGGTTTCTGGGGCAGAAACAAGAACAGGGAAGGTGAGCAAAAGGAAAATCAATCTCAGGGAAGGTTTCAGTGGATGGATGAAGTTTTATTTGACATATATTGGCCACACCACACCTGTGTCTCCTAGCCATTGGGCTCCATGTACTATCTTGTGATAAGGTAATTATCCACATAAGGAAGAATGCATTAAATGTGAATAATGGCAGCCTATTGCTCACTGATTTCTTTCCCATGAAAAAGGGGAATTATATGTCTGGCATCACCTAAAAATACTTTAAGTTACACCTAAAAAGATCTGATGTGCAAGCCTTGAGGTTTTGCTTGTTCTTTACCTTTGTGTTAGGTACTCATGGCTCCCTACAAACTGGAAATTATAATGCTTAATTTGTAGGACTGTGATATAGTTTCATTCATTAATTCTTCATGGGTTTCTGGTGGAGATTCATTCACGATTTCTTGCAAAGCACTGTGAAACTCTTTAGTGAAAACCAGCATTCACAGAGGGTGATACAAGGGAGAGGTATTACACCAGGGGCCAGACCTGGTGCCTTCTCTACCTCTGTCATTTAGCTTTCATGTGATGCCAGGTACATCACTTCACTTGATCTATCCTTTTACTAACTATTGAGATAATTAATTCTTGGAGTAAGGTTTTCCTATTTTTATCTGTTTGTACAATACTCCATTCACGCTTCAGCCAAGTCTATGCAAAATAACAAATAATAATTTCCAAGACTGTTTCTACCCTGTGTAATTTTGTTAATGTGTTTGAGACAGAAAAGATACTAGATTAGTAAAATGTCAGTGAGAAATATAGAAGGCCTTCCCCTCTGCAGCTGCCCAAGGAGAGCTCTGGAGATAAATAGCTCAGCTATTTCTAACTGGCACTTATTGTTCTGTGGGATTATTAATGCCTGCTGCAAACTTGGCTTCCAGTGGGTGCCTTCTCTGGGATCAGTGGGTGTTCACAAAGCTTTTCCTTTGCAGAAGGTGTTAACAGCACTGCTTACAAGTAATATCCCCAGTGTCTGTATTGTCATGGGGATTTCTGCAGATGGCACACAGTGGTGACTGTTACTAATTTATTACCATTTCTTGTGTTTATTCCTTCTTTTCACTCTATGCAAGCTCTTTCTAACATTGGCCAGCCTTTGCTTTATCCATAGCAGACAACCTGCAAGAAGCCTTGGCAAAGGAGAGTTGTGAGTCCAAATAGGATGGACAGAACACCTCAGACAGGTGCACAGCTCAGAGGCAAGTGACAGCACAGCCTGAAGTCAAATGCGTCAGCCCTGCATTAGATGAACTGGCAGCCAGCCGCCAAGATAAAGTGCCTGCCTCTAAATTCAGCAGTGTCACAAGGAGGGAAGGACAGTGGGGATGGCACGAGCTGGTGAACACATGCAGGTGAACCAAATTGGACAGACAAAAAAAAAGACGACAAGGAAGACACATACTAAACGTCTTTCACTACTGCAGGCTCTGTCCTGTTGACCTTGGCCAATGATTAATGTTACTTTAGAGCACATTCACATTTGCTCTTAATATGAATCCCTCTGGACTGTAACTGGGAAAAATGCCACTCAGGCTGCATTGGGGAACCTGGGAGGTAGGGAATGAATTTTTACTGCCATTTAAATAATTTTGTTTATGCCTGAATTTCATGCTGTGCAACTTTCTCTCTCTGGACCAGGTATCACACCTCCCTACTGCACAAACAAATGGCACATTTGAGTTGGTCATGCAGCTTGAAGAAAGTGGAAGAAAATGTGGGTGGAAGAGGAACTATTCAAACACAACAGATCTTTTCTTATCTGTTTTTCTTCCTGACAGGTTAAGATACATCTACCAAGCTATTTGCAAGATGCAAAGAGCCCCAATCTTAATTTACCAGAAAAATTTGCAAGGTGTGAGTTGTTTGGGAGATTCAGGACTTCAATGAGAGGAGTGGGAAGGACTGTGGTAGGCTGGTAAATGACAGCATGGAGCTACAGACTGAACTCAGAGAGAGGTTCCTGACCCAGAGCCCGATCCAAGGCCATAAGAGAAGCTCTTTGAAGCCAATTTGTGAATGGCCAGACTACCGTGTGCTTAGCTCTTGCTAAATCACAACCTGACCAATTCTGCCAGAATATTTCAAAGGAAATAGCAGCCATTGGGTCTGAAACTTCCTTTTAATTTGCTTTTCTTCCTGATATTTGCTTTTACACATCTACAGCTGTAGTATCTAATCCCTTCCCCTTCTTTCCCTTCTTCCTGTTTTTACTTCACAGCGACAGATAAATCACAGAGAATTTTCTACTGAATTCCGCTCAATATATTTCTCATTCATGTCATAGTCTCCCAGTATTCCAGCCAAATCTGGGATGCCCCACATAGGAAATACCAGACCTTTAAAGAATACACCAAGAAAAAGCATCTGGAGCTCAGCAGTTATTCAGTAAACTCCAGTCACAGCTGGTCACTACCTCCTACGCAAACATGGCATATTCCTGGCCTGAGACAAAACCTGAGCATGCTTTTCCTTAGGGAGTGGGACCATCATTTTCTGTCACCATTCTCTACGTGCACCTGGGCACTAGCTATTTACACCAGTTGGCACTTCCAGTCATCCAAATACTTCACATAATTCATAAGCCTAAAGCAGTAAACACCCACCTTCCTGCCATTTATATCTTTCCCCAGGAGAACTCAGCTCAGAGACAGCATTAAGGTTTCTGCTTTTTACCCAATTTTCCAGCTGGGTTAACTGAGGCATGCCGAGGTCAAGTGACTCCCCCAAGGCCACACAGTCAGCTGCTTAGCCATCCCTGCATCCCAGGCGCTGCCAGTCCTGCGGACATTTGCTTCAGCCACCGGACCACGAGGCTCCCCTCCGAGTTGTTGTATGTGGCACACAACACCTACAGGCCAGAGGGATCTTTGGCTTTGGTTTCCGGCTAGAAAAGGTGCATGAAGGGAAGGAAAAGAGCAGGAGGCAGTGTGGTGGGGATGGAGATGTAATAGGGGCTGACACAGGTGTGGGAATTCTCATTTAGGAAACAAACAGGTGCTCTTGGTGACAGACGGAGCCTGGAACTGATCAGCTTTAGTAAGAATGACACTTAAGAGTGCGTGAGAGCCTCGGACAGGCAGACTGATGGAGCTTGCTAAAGATGTGCCTTTCACAGCCCCCCAAAACCGGAGAGTCTCAATGGGAAAGCAAGTTTAGACTGTGCTGGGGACTCTACAAATGGGTTACCTCAGTTCACACAAAAAGTAGCTCCCACAGAAAAGAGAGGGAGGTAGAAACTGCATCACGCTGCAGCTATGGCTTTTATTAGCAATAGAGATATTGGAAGAGAAAACTTCACAGATTGTACTCAGAGACTTGTGCCTTTTGGGAGAAGTTCAGCTAAATACAGCCCTGCATTTATTTAAAATACATAGAGCAAAATTTGTCCAATAAATAGGAGGAAGGGTGGCACACAAACTAAAGCCAAACCTACTCTGCTCCAAGCAGCACTCCCTCACACATTATTCCTGAGACCCCCAGCACATTACAGAAAACAGCCTATTCTCTCTTTAGGATAAATAACTTTGTGGCCCAAAACCAGGAGTAGATTTACTAGGGGTTGTAATTGCAACTTCAGTCCTAACACTTACCCTCACCTGATTAGCACCTCCCAGTGTGCCTTCTGTGCTCCCAGGCACATGATGTAGCTGCAATCACAGGGTTGCACTTATTATGAACTGAGAACGTGACAAGATCAGGCTCTTAAACTTACCATAAAAGGCCACTCACTTGCAATTGGTGGAGTTTACACTTCTGTACCTTTGAATTTGCCTATGATTTCTTATTTGGGCTGGATTTGGTTTTGTAAAGCAGTTTTCTTTCTCCTCTAGAATTTACAGGATAAAGCACACTCTCCTCACATCTACACGTCTAGTTCCTTCTCTACAAAAAAAGCAAATTTTAAAGGAAAAAAGCATTCTCAAATTGCTCTGCACAGGAAGTGTACTAAAATCTCTTTCCCTGTTCAGCACAAAATTGAAAGGGTATTACAGTCTATTAAAAAAAAAAAAAAAATTGGTCCAGAATGAGGTCCTGAACATGTGAAGCTAGCTCTGAGGTGCTGTAAGAAGCTTGTGCTTCAACACCTATTCCAGATAGTTTCCTTATCTACACAATTCCTATAGGCAGCCTCACAAAATTTCAAACAAGCTACAAGAGAAATACTGTTCTTGCTTGCCACTGTGAACAACAGTGATTAAAATACAGACCTCAGAGCCAAGACTCTAGACAGGTTTCTTTTTAGACCTTCAGAAAGGACAAAGAAACCCCTCCAAACTTCCCCAAACCAGCCACTATTGAGGCCCATAACAAGGTTAGGCTACTGACGACTCCCTCTCACCTCCCCAGGTCTGTCAGCTGTTCTTGCATCCATGTACCCTCTTTATTCCTTCTTTTAGTCCTCCAACAGAATCAACACAAGTGAACCCAGTGCTTGCACCTCAACCTCTCCCACTCACTGTCCATATCAATTTAAACTGCTAATTTAAAAGCTAATGTGCCTGATGGACCTTCCCTTCTGCTCGCTCTGCAATGGGAACAGTAATGAGCAGTAAGAGGATGTTAACATCTTAAACCACTGCAGCTGTTCGCTTACTGATGCAGGAGACCAGAGCCCCCAGTCCTCCCTGGTGGGACAGAGAAGAGCAGGCTTTGACTGATGTTTAGTAAACTGTATTATCGGTAAAAAATCTGGAGAATGTTTCTTTTCTCCCACACCTCAGCCTCTCTGTCTTGGGCAGAATATCCCTAAAAAACAAACACTGATTTAGCACATTATGGATCCATGAGAAAAAGAGAAGAGCTGAGAAGCAGAAGGTTAAAGCAACATGCCAAAGCCAAATGCCACCAAAAAGCAAGAGATCTTCATTCCTTCTAAGCTGCACAGTCCATGAGCTGTGAGGGAGAGTTTCCAGCCCTCCCTTCTGATTGCCACCCTCGTCCTTCACACTACAAGGCTATTTCTGCATGTTTGGTTATTATTTCACTCAGTGTTGGCTGCGAAACATTTAAAATAAAAGAAACAATTAAAAAGAAGCAAGACAATGCCTGTGCAGAACCTACTGATCACTTTGTTCACTAAATCTGTGCCCCTTTCTATCTGGTCTTTCTAGAGACCACCAGGCAAAGATATTTTCTCATTGTCTGAGGTATTGCATTATTTTCTGTGCATATCCACTATTTATGTGAAAAGAGGGACAAACACTGTTCCTTATTTACCTCTTCTCTCTCCTGCTTAAAAAAGCTAGTCAGCTAAGGAGGGGGTAACCCATAAAACCAAGATAACAAGGGACACAAACTAGAAACAGTGAATATAAACCAGTAACTAATATGAATCGTTTTGCTAATAACATGTTTCTGAAAAATTGCTTAGTCCCAAATGCGGCACTGTAATGCTGACAAACAGTTTCATGGAAGCTTCAGTAAGTTCACAAACTAGCATCCTGATCGTGAACCTGGAAGCAGAAACCATACCTAAATTCCTTTGAAATTAATATAATAACCAAATTTGCTAAGGAATATGCTCCAGGGAACTTTGCATTTAGGTCAGCAAGAAAGACAAAAGATACTAAAATGGAATTTCCCATTTTACCGTTCTTTTATCACAAGCACAACTTAAAGACATGGGTATATCTACACTAAATACTACAGAGGGTTTATCATAACAAAAGCAGTATACTGTTTGTATCTCTCTGATTGCCAAGCAAGGAGGAAATTGGGTTGTACAGAGCTCTCTATACCAGGCTGCAGATATCTGAAATTAAGATGGAAACCAGAAGGGAAAGTCTCAGCAAGGGAAAACAGAAATGCCTTTGCGAAGCTGAGTGCCTGCAGGAAGGGACCTTGGTAGTGCATTCAGACTGTGCACAGTAACTTGAAGCACGTAACTGGCTGCAGTGATTTACAGGCCAGCACAGCAGTGGGTGCAGATTACAGTTGTGCTGATAGAGGCAGAATAACTCCTGAAAATGAGATGCCAGCTAGTACACAGCAAAAGGTAGATGAAGGCCCCTAAAGTGCTTCAGATTGGACATTACATCCTCCTCTGCTGCATGAGTAATTGTTTGGCTTCCATTAGGAAGCCTCTCAATTTCTATCACAGTTTTGTTGATGCACAAACAATGTCCCTTCTTTTATAACACGGACAGTTCCTCGCTCCCATAATGGTCTTGGTTTACACCCTTGGTGTCAAGAAGCAGCTGGTTATACAGTCAAGAAAAGACAGTTAACAATAATAAAATGGAGTAAAAGACATGGCTACAATAGAAACAGAACTATTTGAAAATTAGCTCCTTCCCCTGCAAAGTGTCTAGCTGAAGAGTTCAAAGCACAGATTTTCACATAAACAGATTTTAGTTCCTAAGGCTCCTCGAAATTAAGACTGGTAAAATTTGTGTGGATAGTCTGCAAGCTGTGAGGCAAAGGCTATGAAGAAAGCAAGTCAGAAGCTTGGAGCACACTCATTCAACTGACAGGTAATTTTTAACGCCACCTATTTAAAAGTACTTTGCTATGCAATACGTTGGTGTCTCACAAGATGAATTGCCCTTGAAGATTTGAGGACAAATGACCCATTTAAGGAGGCAACACTGTGATTCTGTGTTGGAGCAGAGCATTTTTACAAATGACTACTGTATTTGAACCTCCAATCTGAGACCTTGTTGAAGAAGGTATTTTTTAGACTGCGTGACTGAAACGTAACACTGAACAACTTGTGTAGAGATGTCAGGCTTCCAAGGCTGAACTCAGAGGAGAAAGGTATGCTGCCCCCTGAGATGGCATGAAGATAGGAAGAGAGGGAGCACAGGGCTCTGTAGAAGGAGTTCCTGCCTTCAGTGTATTTACTTCCTTTTGCTGTCAGCACTGTGGCACAGAGCTGGCCACCACCGTATGGGCCTCTGCCATAACACATACACAGTTAAGGAACTGACAGTGCATCTTTGCACTCACTATAAAGTCCACTTGCATAGAAAGGTGTCCATACACTGCTGGATTCTCATCCCAGGATTTGCCTCCTGCTTCCATGGTACAGTTCCTGGATATTGTGGCTAATCCAAAGACATCAGAAATTTACTAAAAAGGGACTAATTTGTCTTCAAATGTACTCATATAAAAAGCTGAGTACTGCAAAACTTGTTCTGATATCAATCGGACCTGAACTTACTGAACTGGCTAATTAATTTATTCCTGCCCATGTTAATGGGATTAAAACTTCTGTACAAGCACAGGAATGGAGCTTTAAAATACCAAAAGCCATTATTGAAATACATTTCCATAGCTCAAAATGATAGCAAAACACAGGTGCTAGAGAAGAATCATTTGCTGATAGCAAGTCAAACTTTATTTAAACTTCTGAAACAGAGGGACTACAAATGCTGCTTTTATAGGAACAGTTTTTCAACAGAGGCCAAGTAAAAAAAATAAATGACAACTAACCATCAACACTATGTGTTCACACAGCACAGCCAGAATGAAACAGATAGAAAGAAATTAAAAATAAATTCCAATACTATAAATTAGAAGATGCCACAGAAGGTATGCAAATTGCATGCCACAAGGTCTTGTTTTTTGTTTACAAAGAATGTGTTTTCAGTTTGATGGAGAGGCATCATTACGGAGGGAATTTGAGGCATTTTAAATAGCAGAAGCACTCATTAAGTATTCATTTTTAACAGGAAGACTGGAAAAAGAATTAAAATTAATGAGCAAGATGAAGTGGGGAGGGGGGAACTTTGAAGATGACAGCTTCTTGCTAAAAAAAGACACACTTGATACTAATCGCAAGCAGTTCATACACATGCATTACTCCTAACTGCACTGTCACAATGTCCAGCACGAGTTCACAGCTGCTCCATGTTCACTTCATGTTAGGATACTTGGCAAAGCAGACAAAGCACAGTGTTGCCCCTCAGACACCATGAAAACAAAGATAAGGAATAAATCGCCAGGCAAAGGACACAGCACAGCCAGTTTCAAACCCGGGTGATTAAATATATCTGCAATAGCAACTATGGGAGACCCTCAGGAAGAGGTACAACTACAGTCTATATCAAAAGCTCAAACTGACTACAGCAATTTCTGAGTAGAAAAGCACAAGTATTCTTGTTGTACCTCTATCATGGATTTTCTGTAAACAAATGAAATCTTTCTGGGCCAATTTGTAGCTGGCACATTAAAACACTGTAAGACCTTTTACATCTCTTAAAAATTTGCCTGCTTTAAGACCTTGTGATCTGGACATCAGAGAGATCTTCTCAAATACCCTTTCCTATCCCTGAATCTTAAAAGAAGGAAAAAAACAAGTCACCTTCCTTTAAACACACCCAGGCTGGACTGCTTAACTGATGTACAACATGCAAGTTTTATGAAGTTCAATCTGAATTCAGGAATAATAGGAGTTACATGAAGATGTCTGGAGGAATGAACATTTGACTTTGGTCTTATTTCACACAGAATATCCCAGAAGATTACTTAATGCTAAACACTTTTCTCACTAATATTATGGTTTTCAGTGTGATGCTTTTCTGTATTGACCATTCCCACTGTCCCCTGTGAGTTCTTCTGATCTCCTGACCCTGCAGAACACCATGTAGAAGAGGTGCCCAGCACGCCAGACACAAGCCTAACCCTACTGAGGAACACCTTTCTGAAATTATGTCCAGGTCTGTTGCAAAGTCCACTGTGATCAGTGGCAAGACTTCATCCATTTTAGTGAGCTGTGGCAGGCCTAGATAAAGCCTAAGCTCATTTGGAGGAGAACTAAGAAATTTCCATGCTGGGCAGAGATGTCTCAGCTAGCTCCAAACAAGCTGCCTAATGAGCCCAAGCTGAGTGCTACCCTGATATGACTCTCATGTTTCTGTCCCCACATGGGCACACTCAGAGCTAACTCAGGTGTCTCTGCATGACCCTGTATTGCATCATGCAGACATACCTTAGCTGCTTTGTTACTTTCCTTTCAAATTACAGCAGCAGCAACAGAACAGGCAGTGCACGACTAGAGGATTATTTCTTATTAATATTTGCCCCTTTAAGGTTTGGCATCTTCAACAACCCTAAATGAAAATGGGTTGAAAATACTGCATAAGAATTCTCCTTTAGGACTCAGTTGACCCAAATACACAGTTCTCTTGCTCTGAATTCCCCTGTATGGTGCAGGGAGATAAACGGCTCTGTTTTCTCTTTCTCTCTTGTCTTTTTTTTTTTTTTTCTTTCTTTCATAATGCTGCATTGCAGGACCAAATTTTGTGATTATCATGCAGTATCTCATTTTGATTATCCTTTTCTCAAATTAAATGATTCTGGTAGTCTGAGGAAAATCAGGAAAGATCTGTCTCCTGCTCTGAGGGGGTAGGTAATGCCTTTCTATAATAGGTTAACTTAAAAGCATCTGTACAATCAGAAAAGTGGCTGCACTTCAGGGGACTGCCAACATGACTATATCAGACAGTGGCATGACAACACGTAACTAAAAAAAGCCGCAGCCACAGAAGTCCCCACCGTCGATGCAGTGACAGCATGAAAACACAATTTTCACTGGTTCAGCTTGCCTGGCGCAGGGTGAGAGGAACGAGCAAGGCTCTATTCCCAGCAGCAGTGCTGAGCTGGTATTGCGTAAGCATTTTCACAGTGCGGCTGGCACAGCTTTAAAAGAACCTCCTCTTGCTCCCTGTTGAGCATTCGTAGACAATTCTGCGTAGCCAAATGACACAACCAAGGTTTAAACACTCCTATCATCCTTGCAGAGTAAGCACAGCCATGACAGAAGGAGTAATACCTGCTTTGGTTCCTAAACAACTAACCTTCAGGTGCAAAAGGTTTACCTCCAGGTACCTCTACCAAGTAAGTGAGTTTCTGAAATTGGCAAATAGAAAATCCTTTTTCTCACTTGCAAGCTTAGACATATTAGATCTACAAATTACGGAGAAAAAAAAAAAATCAAACAAACAGGAAAACCTAAAATGCCATTGGTTTTTACAGACACATTTAGAAGCAGAATCAGACTGCAATATTAGGTCTTCCAGCTCCTCAGGAAAACTTATACTAACAACCACAAAAACACTCAAGGTCATAGGCAAGCTCTTTTTGGAGAGAACCTGCCTTCTGACTATAGTGATAAACTCTGCAAAGTAGAACCTGTATTGCAGCTGAGATGACTGGGAGATCCCTACATCAAATAGCAAATTCTATGAACATTGTACATAAATAAGAGCTTTATTGAGACCTGTCTCTGAAAATCATACACAACAGGAGAGTTGGAATGGGAAAGCTGGTCACTGCTCTGCTTTGATAAATTGCTAGACATCAGCACCAAGCCTACTCTTCTCATTTTGGCAAAGTATGCTTAGTCCAGCTTTCAAGACCCCAAAGCAACCAAGTGATAGGAAAGCATGGTTATAACCCCACGTCAGTATAGAAAAGGAGGAAAAGGAAGCACTGGTTATAGTTTGCTTCCACCAAGTTACTCTTGCTGGCTCTTTACTTCAAGAGCTTTACCAGAATAATAAAAGAGCATGTGGAGAAGAGTTCTAAACACTGTGGATACTTCCCATGTATCCACACAATTCTGGCTGAAACTCCTGAAGTGCCATCGCAGCATCAGGATCAGTAAAAAGGCAGAAGGTACCTTAGAAGTAACAGCTTTGATATCTCCAAATTTTGGGGCTGATATCTCCAGCACACTGCTCCTTCTCCAGCTCAAGCTCAGGACCCCTCTGCAACAGAGAGCACTGTCCTACAGTAACATAAAGCATAGCTGTAGACATCAGGAAGCTCTGCAGATCATAAAACAACGACCTGTTTCTGGCATCTGCTTTGTTTTGTTTCCCTAGGAAAAGACAAATTGGGCCAGACTGTGAGTTATGCAACCTGCAGTTACTCAGCTGTCGACTGGCTTTGACAGAAAACATCCAGAGCAGAGAATTCCCAGGGTGCTTAACACTGCAGAAACAGAGCCCTGGGATACAAAGGAATGGAAGAAGGGACCAGACACAGGTTAGTAAATGAGGAGGGAAAGCCACAAATTAAGGAAAATTCACTATGGAAAATGAATGGTAATGAAAACTCGCAAGAGAATAGTTTTCCACGACACTGGGAATCTCAGCTGAGATGGGATTGCTACATGAAGCCCAAACAGGAAAAAAGGCTTCTGGTAGTCCAGTTAGTCACTCACAGTATTTCTGACTCTGTTGTGACATGAAGAACTACTTGGAAAGTCTGATCTGTTATTTGCACAAAAAAAGAGTAAGGCTAGCAGAAAAGGATGAAACAGTCTGTCAGTTAAATATATCATTTGTTCAACTTGTGGAAGGTGAATTAAAAAGAAAATCATGGAAATGAGCTGTGGATATCAAACTAGAACTAGAGCCCAAGGTAAGACAGGGAGCAGATTTTTCCCTGTTTCTTATGGATATATGAATACTGTAACACAGCCATTTCGACTTGCCTGGCATCTCGCTCTCCAAAATCAAGGCAAAAAGTAGTCTCATCCTATTTCCAATCTGAAACCTGCATGGTGTCCCCCCACCAGCAGCTCCAGGTTTTCTAAAGTAACAGTTTATAATGTTGCAGCCTACAATTCCTAACATGAAAACAGAAAACTGGCCTTACTTTCTACTCATGCTAATTCATCCTCATAGGGAAAATATAGAACAGAAATGCACTAAACCTGCAGGTATTTAAAAGAAGTTTGATTGCAGGACTGAGGAAGTGCAAAAGCAGGGGAAGAGAAAGACACACAGAACCAAAGGTTCAGAGGCTGAACTGTTCCAAGAAAGTTCATCCTTTGTCGGTGATTAAGAGGTTGATTTTGCAAAGTCGGGCAGGTATCAAGAACTGGTTAATTGAGGGCAAGAGAGAGTTACAGTACAAAGTGAAAACAGAGCAGTCGAGGGGAGAAAAACAGCTGCCACAAAATCCGTTTTCCCTCGGGTTTCCTACTTAACTTTTACACTAAATATACTTTTCAGCTAACCTATTCTGTGGAGCTAATTCCCTGAAAGTGCTGGGAATCCACTAAGAGTGTTGCCTAATCTGTTCAGGAGCTGATGGGTCTGTACCTGTGGGGTGTCCTTTCAGATTCTGTACTTAACAAGACCTGAAACAAGGCAGCCCCGCTGAAAGCACTGTATGCACATATTTACACATACCTCGTAGCAGATGGCCAGCACACATCCCAAAGCAAGTGCTAGACTTATCAGGGCGTGTGCAACAGCAAAGAGGAATGAAAGGCAAATTACTACACAAACGGGAAAAATGCGCCACCTTAGAGTTTGAAGCTGTGAATGGCTGAAGGACAACAGCCCCTCTGATACAGTATTGAGATCTTTGCTGCCTCCAAAGCTGGCTTTTCACGAAGCAGCCACACATCCTCCCCGGGAACTGAAGCCATGGAGGTACCATCAGATATAATACATTGCGTATGTTTTATGCTGCAGTATATTTTAGGAATCCACTTATGGTCCATGCTACCTGCAGACTGCTTTTTCAAAGGCACAATTTCTAAAGTACATGTACACATTTACAAACAAGTGATTACAACTTATTCCAGTTCTACTCCAGTTTTCTCATCTATGTATTTTTGTGACTGCACTGTACCAGCAGACCCATCGGGTAAATTCAAGTCTATGGGAAGAGATTAACTTACAAAGCCATGCAGTCCATGCCCTTTGGTGCTTTGGGTGAGACGTCAAGATCCCACAGGAACTTATGTGTTCCCTCTCACATCACTGTGGCATGCACAGAGAGGGAGGTGCCCAGGAGCAAAGAACATTTAGCATAATGACTCAGATGGGTGGTCAGCAGTTTAAACCAGCCACTTGATGTTACTATAATGAGGATTCAGTTTAATAGTTGTTCTGCATGCATGGAAATCCCTCCCATCCCCAGGAAATCACTTAAAAATAAAATGAACTAAAATCAAATCATCTGTTTGAGAAGAAGGAGGTTATGGCTTGGAAAATGCATAAAATGGGTGGAGTGAAAATGCCCATGGGTGAGTAAAAATTATTTATCATAGCAAGAGGATCAGGGAGCCTCTGAGCTTTATCTCAGGGATGACGCAGCATAAAAAGAACTCCTGCAGAAATTAGCTGCAGTTCTGCTGAATCCAACAGGATTAGAATCCTCTTATGATAACTCTGAGATTAGACTAGTACGTTTTATATGCATTTTGAGCCACAGAAGTCTTGATTGAAAATTCATGGAAGTTATTTCCATGATGAGTAGCAGAATTACGTCATATGCCACTTGTTCACCAGGCAATAAATACCTGTTCTTTATTGTCTACTAAATCCATTTAAAAAATCCCATCCAACATCAATACATTCTGATGCATGCAGGAGCAACCCTCATCTTTCAACTACTACATCATTAGCTTCCTGAATCTCATAATGAAAACTAATTCATTGAAACATATTCTTGGAAACATGCCTGGCCTATAAAATCCTGAAACACATTCTTAATTTTTGTAAGGATTAAGTACAGGCTTTAAGCTTAGGTTATCTAAACATCTATATAGGTATTAAATCTATCAAGACATAACCTTTTTGCCATACCCTGAATTCTTTAATTCTGCTTGGCTGTCCCATATCTCCTATTGCATTGTGTGCTGCAGGTCTAGGCATTTGTAGTCCTGGCCATAAAAATAATGCCTAAAATGCTGATATACCCTGGCTGAGACATTGTAACTTTAAAAAATCTTATCTGCATATGCAAATAAAGGACTTGGTGATTCTGACTGACTATTTACAGCACTTTGTTTAAATCAAGCTGTGTTAAATTCTGCCATATTGAAGGTCAGAGAGTAGGTATCAGATCATTAGACAATGATGGCAGGATTGTGGCATCCTATTTCAGGTTAATGATGCACACAACCCCTAGCTTTGTTTAAGTTTAAAAAGCTGTTGAAAAAAGACGAACGGAAGTTTCTAAGGCATATACATGAGTATTAGTGTCCCACAGCTAAAGGTCTGAGGATACAGAACTACCATAGCAGGTTATAGCTGTAAAGAAGGATGTCCGTGGCGTAATCTAAGGAGTGGTACATAGAGAACTCAGAATCAAAACAGGAAAAGAAAAGTATATTTGCAGTAGCAGCAGACAGTTACAGCAATAAGGAAGAAATTAGGAATTGTACGAATGCTATTGCTGTTCAAAAAATGTGTAAAAATAAGGGGAGAGAAACCAAGCATTTCTAATGATCTGCACCTGGAAAACAAGTGGAAGATAAATAGAAACTGTAATGAAAGGGACAGCTGGAGGGATGACAGACGATGGAGGTCAAGCCTCTGTGAGAACCAGCAATTTGAGAGTGAGAAATGAAAGAGTCAGAAATAGCTAAGACCTCTTTAGAAGTGCAGTGAAGGTATGTCAATATGTTAATTATTTCATTTATGGTCTGCTAGTTGTTCCTCAAACTATACTTACAGAACTTGTCTATATCTAAAATTTGATTTGTATCTAACACTCAGATACAAATGACAACTCAGTTGTCATGTCCTTTATTCCAGTCCAGTGCACTTGTGATCTTACTTCCAGTGTTGCCTCTCGCAGACCTCAGATCTCCTCTCAAGTCTCCAGGCATTCCTAAGACAGCATTCCTCCATTGCCTGCTAATGGGGTTGGTTTCTTGTTGGTATTCAAACCAAAAATGAAATGTGATCATTGGCACGAGTTCCTTTAGGCTGCTTAAGCCTCAGAGTCCCCTCAGTAAAGCAGCCTTTGAACCAGTCCTAAACCCTCTTCTTGCTATGTTTATTTTCAGCTGTTGAGACCCCCATTCTTTGTATCCTGGCCTGTTGATTCTCAGTTTTACTCATCCGTTTTGATTTTGCTGACCCTTTTCATACTAAATTTTTGTGGCATGCCTCTTAACTTCTGTGATCATTTGTTTCTACTATAAGGTTGCAACATTCAGTACTGTCTCCACAGCTCCAAAGTATTCTTTCAACTCCTACAGATTTTTAAAAAATTGCTCAAAGTCTTTATTTGATGACTGACACAAGTTTATTTATTACTGAAAGCAACAGCCATGATAGGTGGCCACAGCTATCATGAGAGATATCTCTCTCCTCACATCTGCACTGGGGTTCAGGTTAGATATTAGGGATGAATTAAACCACTAGGAGTGTAATGCAGCACTGAAACAGGCTGTCCAGGGAAGCTGATGAATCTTAGTCCCTTAAGGTTTTCAAAACCAAGATAGACAAAGCTATAGCTGACCCATGGCAACAGCAGTCCTTGTTTGAGTGGGAGGATGGACTACACAAACCCTCAGAGGTCTCTTCCTACCCTTGTTTCTATGATTCTGCACATTTGTCCAATATTTCACTCCTGCACACTCTAACAATCTGTCTGTCTTAGATTTCTTCATCCTTAATATCTCCTCTCTTCCTGAGGCAGTATGTCATCAGCCCCAGACTTGACATTTGGGAGTCTGAACCCTGGCTCAATTTGTATTGAGATGTGTCTGCAGCCCAACAAATGCAGAGAAACACAAAATCATTGGTGTCTGCCAAAAAAGCAGGCCAGGTAGCAGGATGGCAAATGAAATGCACGCCCTCTCAGTGCACTAGCAGCAAGGGGCTGCTGCCCAGCACCAAGCAGGTACCACCACGCCCTCGGGCACTGGTAACTGGTGCTTCTTCCTAAAAGCGTTCTCACCACTATCAGCCTTGCACAGCCATGCAGGAAGGCAAGGGCACCATCTCTCTTCAGAAATTAAGGCTTTGATGTTAACAGATCTCTGAGGGTTTTTTTTACTGTTATAGGCAGTATTTAGATCTGTTTCTACCAGCTGCCAGATTTCCATGTCAGTCCCTGGGAAATACATCCTTTTATTCTGCTAGTCTACTGAGCAGGGCCCAGGTACCTTGTCTGTTGTATTGGGGATATTCTGGTACTACAGAGCAACCAAATCTCCAGTCTGACTGCACTGCTTCCCAGAAGAGGATTGGTACTCTTAGGTATCCTCCA
Organism: Corvus kubaryi; assembly: GCF_017639235.1. Taxonomy (NCBI): domain Eukaryota; kingdom Metazoa; phylum Chordata; class Aves; order Passeriformes; family Corvidae; genus Corvus; species Corvus kubaryi. The sequence continues at coordinate 5,866,338 of NW_024581131.1, forward strand.
CAAGACTACTTCCTAGTCTAAGTTTCTCTGTGTCTGCTAAAGACACAGCTTACACCCCTAGAGGAAAAGGAAGTGAAAACACAACCCCAGATGACTGTGAGAACAGCTGTGTGCCACTCTGCCCTGTGTCCAATGACCTTACCCATTTGTTCTTAAGTAAATGTTTTTATTTTCTGGATTTGATAAATCAGGGATTGATTTAAGAGGTGGAAATGAGGATAAAATGAACCCATAATACCTAGAGGATAATATGTATTCTCTTACTCCGTGTGTCTTTCCTTTCTGCTTTGGAAGCGCTGCAGTGGACGGTGAGGGGCAACAGGAGGTTAGCAAAGGACAGAAGGGATTTAGGAAGGAAATTCAGGGACAGCTGAGGGACCAGGAGTGAAGAGAGGAAATTCATCAAAGAAAAGAGGTAAGAACATTAGACTGAGGGGATTTATTTCAGGGTATTAGGAAGGAAAAAGAAGAAGAAAGATCTCTAAAAAAGAATGTTATGCTATAGTATTTTACAGATGGAGGAAATTTCATCTATTGACAGCAAGTTCTTTCTGCTGGACCATCTACACACACACAGATCTAGAAATGCACACCAGATTTTTGATGCCAGAGCAATAGTAAATTCCAGTCTTTTACAAGGATCCATCCAGACAGATTTCTGACAGGGCAACCAGACTTCCGGAACACTGTAAAAATGTAATCTATCATGAATTCTTCTAAGACAACTGTATGTTTGTATCATGACTGTTGAAAATCTGCTTCAGGTACAATGAAGAAAACTATTAACACAATCCCCATCTCTTGATATATTTGTTATAATGGTTTTTGTGTATTCTGATGACTCCTCTTAATTTTATATCTTCTAGCCTTGGTTACAGTTGATATACAGAGCTGTACAGAAGGGTACAAAAATCTATTAGGAAATGGAGGAATAAGCTAAAATACACACCCAAGTTCCTTATGAACAGCCTTGAGATGAAACAAGGCTTATACATAATGCTATTATGTATTACACTATTCCTGTAGCTATGCCTGCATTTGAAACTTACAGATGATAAAGAATGTTTCTCTCCTGGACCAACAGGAAACCCAAAAGTAGAAAAAAACTACAGAGCTGCACTCTGTTGTGTTACACCATACACCAGTGACATTTCCTCACAAGTTTCCTACTCAATGTACAGAAGAGGAGGTACTTGGAGAGCCGCAATATAATAATGTTTGTGTCTGTGGCATATGCCAGGAACAGGAACAAGTGATCCTGTTTTTTAGGCCAGATCATTCTTCTTGAGTGTTGACAGCTATTCACCCATCTTACCAAAATGTTCTAAAATCAGACTTTGAATGTGGTAATTTTAGCATAATCTGGAGCATCAGTCCCAAATTTCCAGAAAGGGCAATGATTTTGGTTGCCTGATTGAATTTTCACCAAGCATTCTTGAAAAAGCCAGCCTGCACCCCACAATTTCTTGCCACTTTTAAAAGTCCCTGTTTCCACCAGGTGCAATGCATGATGTTATAAAAGAGATGTTATTGAGCAATTGCTGCATGCTGAGAGACTGCAACAGATGCACAAGTTCAAGATTAAACTCAATCTCACCTTCCCCATGGTTTGTAGAAAATTAAGGTAACATCTCCATTATCCCTCACACAACACAAAGCCTTTGCTGCTGCCTTGCCATGCAGCTGAGCACAACATGTTCCATTATACCACAGGGTTCAAGAATACCAGGTGTTCTGACAAAGCAGCGATTTCTGCTCCCATATTGGAGAAAAATCAACCGTGCTATGACTGCAATTTTTGTCACTGTGTGGTAGCTGGGCTTGGGCTCTCTCAGTATTGGCACACCTGGAAAATTCTCTTGGAGTTGGACATGCAACTCCATTTTGAACTAAAACTCGGGAGCCTCTTCTGTGTGGTGTGTGCATCCACAGCAGGGGAAGGCAAAGAATGGTTTATTGCTACAAGAGTGCTCTTTGTGAACAGACCACTGCACTAAATTCATGCTAGCTGTGGATACAGCATGTCAGGATGCCAGAAGGCAAGGCAGCAAGCTCAAAAATAGCACTTGGTAAAAGAGGAAATGCTCAAATACCTAAAAACTCACAACTACAGACATCAACATGCTCTAACAGCAGCAGAGCAAACTCATAGCACAGTGCACTGAGCTCCATCTGACAGCTCTGGAACTAACAGTTAATTGCACTGGGACTGAGCCTTCCCAGATTTTTCCTAAATTTGTGCCAACTACTTAATAGCACAAACTGCAGGGAATAGACTGAGTGAGGCCTGGTTTATACTTAACAAATGATCAGCAAAATGTTCATGTTGGATAGAAGCATGCAAAACAAACAGGAAGAGCCTGTAGTCCCTAAATGACAGTGCAATGCCAGTCCTTGGCTCTCAGTTGTACCAGTTAAATATCCATTAAGTGACACTTTTGTTTTTTGAGCTGGGAAACTCATAAGCTATGCAGTGCTAAGAAATACTTCTTACAGAAAGGTAGTGCTGGCGTACAAAGCACCACCCAGTTGCTTCAGCAAAGATTTAAGATAATCTTTCAACAAAGTCTTTACTCAAATGCTTTGCCTCCTATATACAGGAATGGACTACATCACTTAATTGGGATGGATCAGTCTATTGATATTTATGGTGTTTATTCTACATGGTAGATGCAGGGTCAAATACCTGAACTAACTGTGGTCTCAGTCAATCTACTCAAGGATTGATGTCCCATTACTGCTACAGCTGTTCTAATGCAATACTGGTTCTCTTTCCATGAGGAAAGAAAAAAAGATGTAAAAGGTATCCAGACAAGATTCTGGAATATGAAATGCAAACCAATGTAAAATGGAGTGAGAAGTCTTTTCATCTGCAACCCAGAAAAAAAAAAAGAGTTTACACTAGAAAAGAAAATATACAACAACCTAATCACACCTGCCAAGTTACCCTTGGTTCTTAATAAAATCAACCTGCAAAGCACACACTGAGGAGCAGTGACGAGATCCCAGAATCTTTCTTCTCCTAAACTGCTTACAAACTTTTGCAATGATACTGAGCAAACAGCAGCATGGCAGAATCATAAAAACAGGATATAATAAACAAAACAAATAAAAAACCATAGAATACTTCCTGGCCCAATGCACACTCCTTCAATTCCAGTATGTGCTGTTTCATATGTAGGGTGAGGAATGATTTTAAAAAATCCTGCACTGTTGCTCTGGTGCTTATAGGTATGGCTTTCAAATGGTTCAGTCAATATTGCATTCATACTGCTGACCACATCTGAATTTCACTCTGAGTTTTGCTCTCAAGTCCAGGAAGAAACTGTGTGAGGAAAAAAAATTATTTTTTATAAGCAGCTGTATAACCAACAAATCTTTCTGCAGTTCAGGTCAGAAAACATGCCCCCCTAACTCCTTTTTTGCTAAAAGATTTGGGAAGTGATTTTGTCCGTAATCTAAAATGCATTTCCTATCTGTAAATGTGGCCAACTGTACCTATGGCTCAGTCAGAACCCACTCTATTGTGGCATTCTCTACTCCCTGCACACAGGGATAGGTTTCATCCTGTACCTCTTCAGACTGATTAATTAACCACAGAACAGAGCTGGCTGCAGTGCTCATTGAAGTCAATTAAAAGGTTTTAGCTTAAGTCAGATCAACATCCAATGCTTTTTAGCATTTTTCATCAAACTTCAGTGAGTCAGGAAAACAAAAACGTAGTAAAGTTTTGACTGCACCAAAGAACCTGCAGCTCTAGATTACAAAACCTGATCTTCACCAGACTCATGGTTCACGTCTAGAGTTAACAGAGACCACAGCTGCAGGTGGCTCTGCTACAGAGACTTCCTGGGCTGGAGGAGTCTGACATTTCAGGTTCCCAGAACAACTGTGTGTCCAGCCAGTCAAAAATTCTGAAAACCCTGCAAGATCTGACCAGGGGTTACAGCTCTGGATGCCAGTCTCAAGATTTTCAAACTCCACACCCCATCTCTTCAAGACTGAGCCTGGATGTTCACCTTCATCTGGGGCTCCCCTTGCCTTTCAGGGTAACTCCTACTGCTTGTCCTTCCAAAAAAAAGGAGCCTCGAGCCTCACAACAGCTGAGGATCCTGGTGTCTTCTACCACTCCCCCATCTCTCTAGCTGGGGATGCTGGGTCTGCCCCAAAGCTGTGCAATCTTGGAGCCTGTCTTGGCTTGATAATGTCGGGCTCAGAGGCAGCGGGGGTCCCTGCACAGGCAGGACTTTCAGGGTGTCTGCTGTGGAGAAAGCAAGGAGGACTCCTCAACAGTTTGCTACAAATACAGAGAGAGTTCAAAAGAAACCTAGCCTTTGATATAAGGGCAGTTCACTGAGCTGAAGTTATTTCAGAGAAAACACTTCAGCCAATCAGCATCTTTTGATAAAACTAAGCTTTGGCAATGGAAGAGGAGAATTCCCAGAAGCTTCAGTAGGAAAAGCAATGCAAAGTTAAACTATGGTCAGTCTCACCCCAAGTGGTCTAATTCTAACAGTTGTAAGTCTTACCCAAGTATTACATACATATTACACAGATTTGCATATATAGTTTCTATCAGCAGTGCAATTACAGTAGAAACAGTTAAAGACCAAGCTGAACAGCAAGGGGTTTTACAGGCTAATTACTGACAGTAGCTCCACAGGTGGATGAGGACTGGATTGCTGTGCACATTTAGATATCTCATCTCCAGGAGCAGTTACTTCCCATCTAGGCATTATGGTTAGGATCAAGTGAAATGAATGGAAAAAGCACTCCTTGACTTCAGCTAGCTCCAGTCTGGGCTCATGAGGGACATTTATTGCTGTATGACCAAGCCAGCACATGAGGATGGTAGACTGTCTGTGTTTGCACACAAAAGGCCATGGGTAGAACATGTTGGGCACAATAAAGGTTTGAGCCAGACCAGTAATACAGACCAAAAGTAGGGTGGAAAAAAAAGGCCAATTATTTTAATAGCGTGCCCAAATGCCTCCACTGATCATACTAACTTTAGAAAGCAAAAAGCACCATGCACACTTGACAGGTTTGTTCCTCTGACAAGTACATCATGTGTTCGTGATTCCTGTTTAATTTCCTTCTTTAAGAATACCTCAAACTGTGTTCCTTGTGGGTGTGGTGGAAAGGGGAGGCAGAGAGTCATTCTCTGAAGGAAAATACAATTACCCAGCTTCTTTAACTGCTCAAACAAATGACAAGTGAACAGGCTTTCAATACTCCCCACCAGCTCCAGCTTAAAACAAAACACTCTGCATTATGCATTCAGTAACAGATCCCTAATCCCAAATTCCCTCTAGCAGAAGGGAGCCAGGGGAAAAAAAAGTGCCCCTTTTATTTTGCCTGTATTTTTCATATTGCAAGGTGCTTTTTTATCTCATTGAACTTATAAGAGAGACTTGCAGACAGGATGCTGCGCTGTGCTAACTGGGTTGCCACTAGAATATGAACAGGGCTACAGAGGCAGGGGCTAAGCATGTGTTTGTGCACTCCTGGTCTTTGATGTAGGGTGCCAATCACCCTGCAGTTTGTTCAGTGCCTATGCATGTCACACACACACACACACACACACTTCTAATCTGCTCTCTTCCAGGGCTAAAAGCTCACAAGCATGTGGTAATGTTCCAGGTTAAAGATAAACCACAATGAGGATGAGAGTGTGTAAGTGTGAATATACACATGTTCAACAGCTAGTAAAAATATGAGCATGTACATGCTTTGGGGAAATTTAATTTCCTTTATCCTTTCATCTTTTTTTTTTTTTTGCCATGAGTACAAGGTCCTCTGGGTTATTTTCTTCTCACAGCAATATGCCAGCCAATCAGAAGAATAATAGATGAGTGTCAGCAAGTTAGCACAGTGCTTCTTAATCAGGGAGTCCTGGAAAGTTTGATAAATGCTTTAAAACATTTTTCTTGGTATTTCTGTTTAATAAATGGAAATTATTTCCCTCCTGTTTGCTATTTTTATTACAGCCACCTTCAAAATCTTGTGTGCCAGTATCCTAGATTATTTTAAATGCATTTCACTGAGGATATCCCATGGCCTTGTCTCTTCGCTCATTTGTACACAATGATAGAGGTACTCAGTGTGATTCAGCAGCAGCTTAACTTAACATTTCCACTGCAGTCAATAGCAAAACTCCTAAATACTGCAGCTGGAAAACAATTAGGCCACTACTGAATACATCAGAAAAAATATTGATTTAGTGGAACTGAGGTTTGGTGTTGGTGAGTTTGCCTTTGTTAGTGTCAGGGAAACTGCCTTTGTTATGATCAAAGCTGAACTTGAACCAACTTCAGTCCACTTCTGCCTCAGATTTAGTTTCTCCCTGACTCAGTTCTGATAGTCTGGTAATGATTTTTGCAGACCAGCCTGCAGTCAGCAGCTGAGGACAGCTCGGTCACCCAATATCACAGTCTGTTCTTTTAAAAGTCTGAAAATAAGGTATTCCAAGTAGAAGATGCTGTTCTCAAGTACTGCCTTCTTTAAATTCGCTTGGGGGAGCCTAAATTTCTGCTTCTACAGACACCTTGCACAAGTGCATCTCTTTATGCCACAGAGAGAGAGATGCGACTTTTCACAGATTTCAAGTGTGTGATTGAAATTCACAGCTCCATGGATTTTCAGGCCAGAGAGGCTGTTGCATTGATCTAATCAGAGCTAATGCATAGCATGGGTCAGGAAACCAACTACTTCCTGCTTCAACTCCAGCATCTGAAGTTGAACTAGGATCTCGGTTTTCAGAAAAACACTCTGCAGTTTAACTGTCTTTCAGGAGAAAAACTCAATAGAGCATTGGGTGGCTTGTTCCAGTTAGTAACTTAATCCAGTGGTCAAACAGGTCTAGTATTTCTAAATGTAATCTACCTACAGTTTACAACTATTAGTTTCCAATCAGCTTTTTGTACCCAAGACTGTAATATCCTCTGTTATCACATGCCTATCCTCCTTATCAGTATTTACAGACTATGATTAAGATGTCTTAGTCTTCTCTTTAATAAACTAAGTCCCTTGAGTCTAATAAAACATGATCTCAGATCATCTTACTTTCTCAGATACTTTCTAAATTGTGCCCAATTTCTAAGCTTTTTTTCCTTGAAAAACAGGCATCTTAACCAGACACACTGCATTTCAGCAGTTTTTGCAACAAAAAGTGACAGCTATTACATGACTTTCTGTAGCAAAAGAGGGAAAAACAGAAAAAAAGTAGAGAATGGAGGGGAATGAAGAATGAATGGGTTAAAAAGAGACAAAAGAACAACTGAAAGAAAATGGAGAAGGAAGGAAAGACTTTAAAGTAGGATAAGGTAGCAGAGAGATAAACATTTACTGAAGCAGAAGCTCAGGAAGAAGGAAGAGATGATGAACAGACCATGCAAAGAAGTGGTTATTTACAAGTAAGTATGCTTCCCTAAGTTATCCTGTCAGTTCCAAGAGGAACTGACACTCGATTCTCCTACTATCCTTCCACTCAATTATTTCAGTCAATCAGAGATCTCCAATAGTGATTTTGCAAGACATTCCCGTGTTAAGAACACAGAGAATTGTGTGCAGAATTTTTTGGAAGCAGAGCTCATTAGCCTGCAAGACACCAAAACAACTGACAGCCTCCCCAAAACCCACCACCCGTGTTACAACTGAGCTCCACAGCAGTGGAACTGCTTTTCTTCCCATCCCCTGCCCTGGAAATAATCTGCCTTGCTTCAAGGTCAGCACGGGAGAACTCAGAAGAAACAAAAGGCACAGGGACACAAAGCACACATATGGAGCTCTGGGCTCCAGTCATCAGGTCTGGGACATCTGTGGCTTTCTGAGGATGCCTGCATGTTCAAGTAATTAGACCAAAGCCAGCTGTCCCCTTCTCACTCTTCACCTTTTATGCTCCCATTGCTTCTACTACCACTGTCTGTCCAAACAGTATTTTGTCTGATGGATCACCAAAGAGTAGGTTTTTTGTTGTTGTTTATTCTTTGGAAGGGGGGAGTGGAAGAGAATTGGTGGGCAGTAAGGGGGAGAAAGGACTCTTCTGAGTATATCCCATGAGACACCTCAATGTTTCCAAATGAGCTTTTGCCACATCAGAGGAAAGATTTGCTTTAACCTTTATATTCTGAAGTTATAAACTCCAAATGCTTGTACTGGTACTGAAAATGCAACCATCAGTAGTGAACCTACCTGCTCAGGAAACCTTATTGCTTTACAGACAACTCTTGTATTCTGGGCCTAGTCAGTGATCCAGATGTAATTCAGGGAAATTAATGAACCATATTTCAATCTCAAGACACTCCCTGCAGCACACTGCTTTCTGAAATCTTTCCTGCCACTTTGTGCTAGAGCAAGCTAGAAGTACAGTGGGACACGGGTCACCACGTCAGTGAGGGTTTCCACAGTGCTGCTGAAGAAACCCAGTGAAGCTTTTACCAATTGTGTGAAGGCAGGAGCAAGAACAGAAAACCTTTTTCCCTCAACTGTGAAACTACATATGTAGCTTTGCCCCAAAGCCAGGAGCCCAGACAGGCCCAAGCTGGAGCTGGAAAAGGAACACTGCTCCCCAGCCTGTGATTAGCAAGGCAGGGCATGACAAAGCGAAAGGCTGCGTGTGCACTGAGCAGCCCCATCCTTTGACAGGGCAGCGAGCGCTTGGATGATACATTTACTGCAGCCTGTGCTGCACCGTGCCTGCCCATGTTTCATCTCCATAGCAGCAGTTCTGCTAATTGACACCAGCTGCTTCAATTCCAAATTCTTCTCTCCAGAAATATCGATACTACAACGTTATGATTAGAAAGCACTTTACCAAATGCCTCTCAATTCTGCACAGCTCAGATGAAGAGCAGCTGCAGAGAGAAGGGACAGTTCCCTGAACATACAGAATAAAACACTCCAAAAACACTGGAGAAATGAAGGCTACAAGAAGCAAGTGAGAACAGAATAATGATGACATAGAAAGCAGCCTGTTGTATATGCTTGTGGCTGTCACTTTAGATGTTGAAAGGACCGTGAGCAGACTTTTTCCTTATGCTCTAGGATAAATGGCCACAGCACTGCACTGTTACAGCTTCATGTGGCAGGTGTGCATGTTTGTCAGATCCAGCTTTTCTGTCCAAGGATGGATTAAAGCAAAATCCATCAATCTGGGCCTGGCTTGGAAGAGTAGCTGTGGTCTTGAATCATTTGGCTCTAGGGGCAGCTCTGCATGGCCTGCTCTGTACGGCCCACTGGCAAAGAAAGTCACTGGAACTGACAAGCTAGTGTGAAGACTTGCAAAGTAGGAATGCCACCACACCACAGAGACTTGGCCTCACTGTTGGCTATCTCCCTGTGGCTGCCGGCTCCACACAACAAGCTGTCAGCTGGATGGTTCGCAATGGTCACGCTGGGATTGCCAAAAGCTGCAAGGACTTTTCCCCTCCAGCCAGACAGGATTAAACTGGCTAACAGTATAGTCAATTCTAAATTCACTTAGAAGTCTCAGGCCCTGTCTGTGACCACCAGACACAGGGCATTCCTGAAAAGACAACTGGTTACTGAATTTATGTAAGAACTGGGCAAACCACTTCAATCCCATCTGTTGTTCCAACCTCCTGAGCACAGAGAACAGAATCCTTGAAAGAGAAAATCTCACCAAGAAGGGTCTGAAAATGAGAACCACAGTGCAATGTGTAATTTCCTCCTGAGAAAGATGCTGTACAATCTTACAGAAAATATGGCACGCTCCAGCATGTGGCTGTGTAAACAAGAGCCTAACACACCATTTCACTACTCAGATTTCATACTACAACCGAGGTAATGCAACACAGCTAAAGCAGAGAGATTGCTTTGCTATGCTAAGTGATTTGCCTCCTACTCTGAATTCAGTGAGGTAAATAAAGTGTTTTATATAAATACCAGACAGTGTCTCTCACTAGACAAAATGCTCATGTTTTTTAAAAATATTCCTATTATTTTGCTCTGGAAGTATTCAGTGCTTAGTGTCCCATTCAGATTTAACCATTTACACACAGTTTTCTTACGTATTTCACTTTCTGACTTTTGGTCTATATTAGAAGTCTGTTTGAATCCATGGTACTTCAGGAGAGGGAATACAGCAATGAAATTCCAGAAAGTTAAAGTCTGAACATGTTACAATGGAGTATAAACTTTCAGAATCCTTGTCTGAAAAAAATATAAACTTACATTTTTTGTGTAACATCCACTGACTGTGTATTAGCTTACACTCCGTTTTCTTTCTTCTCTGAATAATCTTGCTATACTTACTTGTGCTGGGAAACAGCTGACAGAAGTCCATACAGGAAACAGGAGTGTAAAGACATATAGGGAAGCTCTGTGTGCTTATATAGGGAAGTCACCTCAATAAAGTGCTCAACACTGCATGCAAACCTGTTAGCGTAATTTGCAGGTGACAGTGTGATGGAATTCTGTTGATTGCAGTGCATTTGTGTTCCCTCCCATCAAGCTGAATTTAGCCTCTCTAGTCACCAAATCACATGAATAAACTGCTATGCATACATTTATTTTATTTTTAGGTCTCCAAGATCAATCAATGACATTCATGTGAGGAGAATCACAAGGCTATGTAAAAAACAAACTAAGCTCTTCTGAACACTAACAGTCATTGGGACCATGGGGACAAACTCTTTGATGGTTCCCAATGGCACAGCTCTGTGGATTGTAAACTAAATTACAACAGCTTTAAGCAGTGGACCTTGGCACATCAGATCATAAAGAACCCATGCAGCAGAGCAAGAAGTAGGAGTATTCAAGTAACAGATCCACCAGCCTCTGTTAAATCTCTTCATACTGACATTTGTACACCTCAGCCTGCAATATACCACAATGACACTGTTGTAGTGGTGAAAGCCAGGTGCCCCACACACACTGGCCCCAGCAGAGAAGCACTGACTCTGCAGCTGACCATTTATTTTGTGCACAAAGCACAGGCATTCTCCCATTTCATTTCAGCTGCCCTTGCCTTCCCCATAACTAAATTATTGTTATTATGCTCCACATAATCCTAGTACTGACAGGGATGTTTGTTATACATAATTAAAGATATTAATTTTGCATGGAACAGAAGACACGGAGCCAGGAACTTTATCTCTTTTTTAAAATCTTCCATTAGAAAATTACCTTCATTAGCACCGACTCACTGAGCTTCTCTCTGTTGACAATTTTTATCGCGACCTTCTGACACGTGACACAGTGAACCCCCAACTTCACAAGCCCTGCAGGAGAAACAAAGCAAAATAGAAAGGAAGAATTGGTTAGAGGTTGAGGTTAGTTGTTGAGGTTTTTCTATTAGAACACCATCCAGCTGTTCGCAGCTTATATGCAAACAAATTCCCATTAGCACCTTCTCCAGCCAGGAAAGGTCTTGTGAGTAAAGAAGACCCTGCAGCCCACATTGTGACCATTTGGCAGTGAAGCCACCAACATCGCTGGTGCTCCTACAGTTTCTGCCACTGAAACTGTGGTTTTGTTGAAGCTCTGTAGCCCAGCTCTCACCACTCAAAGCGCATTCTACCAATAAGATGTTCTGGCAATTGAACTGCACTGGACTAAGGGCTTCTGCTGACACCTGACGTCAACAAAAGCTTGGAAATCAACAAAACTAGATGGTCAAATGTTTGCAGTGTAGACATGGCTTCTACTTTCCTCTAGCTCCTTCCAAAGTTTCCATGATCACAATAAAAAGGCACTTAATTATGGTTTCCCCTTACTGTTTTAATTTACCCTGCTGGATAAAGTTAACACTGTGACAAATGCCATTGCGCTGTGGAGGAACATCAGCATAAGCTGAAGTTCTTGTTTGTTATTATTTACTATATTCTTGTCCTCAAATAAGATAGAGTTCTGTTAACTGATTATATTGGCAAAAGGATGTTTATATCCCTGATAGGATTAGGATGTCTGAATTGTCATCAAACCAAGACTTAAAAGAAAGAGGTAAGTAACATACATGAGCCATTATCTTCTGCAAAGTTTTCATCTAAATCTGGTGACTTACATGAAGGTACACTGAGATACTTCCACAAGTGAGTTTAAGATGGTCCCTTGAGCTCTCAACTCTACTGCCATTAAGAAAATTTGTAGCTGGAAAAGTCGTGCTTTATAGGTTATTCAAGTGAGATCTTATTTGCTTCGGGTTTTACTCTTGTCAAACATGCACATACAGTGCAACACCTGATGGGCTTGATCCCATCCCACTCCACACACTATATGCCAAATTGCCATTTAGGTTAATTCAGTTATAACTGAAATAAAAAAGAAATGGCACCTCCCTGGTGTCACTAAGACCTGCGGTGCTTTGCAGAGCATCTATGAGCAATGACATCAAACAGTCGAAAAAAGCCTAACTTAGTTCCCAGCTCCCAGGCTCGGTTGCAGTTAAGAAGCCAACCCCATCCCCTAATGCACACCACAAAGCCAAACACATTGCTTTATCTGGAATTTGAACACAACAGATTCTCAGTCCAGTGAAACACTGAACACAGGACTTCACACGTCTTACTGAGGGATGAATAGATTACTGCCTTACTACAAACTGGGCCCAATTAAGTGAACTAGAGTTTCATCGGGGACTTCAGCAATCTTCCGCAGGTACTTGTCCATCCTTTTGCTATGCAGTTAATCGTAAATTTGGAATTATTAATCACTGGCTATTATGTGGAGAAATAAACTCTCAGCTCACTTCCAGTCACATCTCTTTTATGGCATGCTCAAGTGTTCTGGATATTTCTAGTCACATAATTTCTAAGTCTCATCTGGTTAAATGCTGACATCCTCACTTTCAGCCATAACATAAACAAGTCACAAAAAGTAAGAATGCAGTGCACTGATAAATCCATTTAAAACTGTGTATAGCAATAGTGTGTCATCTGCCTGAAGCAACCGAGAAGCAGAGCTGGGGGAAGATGCTGTGATGTCCAACCACACTCACTCTTCTGTCTGCATTTTTTCTGTTCAATTTGTAATATTAACCAAAGCACTTCTGGCTTTATGCTCACTGTTCAGAGCACCTGCAGCCTTATGCTTCTTCCTATTGGCTTTGTTCTGTGTTTGGATAGAGGCTACTTGGCACCACCCTGTTGACAGCATGCACTGTTTCAATCTGTGCTGATTGCTTCCTTCCTGCTTCTAGGACAAACCACAGCCTTACATCACTCTTGCAGCAAAGTGACAGCACTTTTTACATTGTTCTTAGTTACACTTTCAAATCTCAGCAGAACTTCTAGCTCAGTCCTTTGTATCTAGACTCCCAGGATCTGTGGCACAGTGCTGTACTGTAATGTGGCACGGACCAATTATTTTCAGAGGTCAGCAAGGGTGAAAAGCAACTGCTCTTTAACTGGTTCTTCATTAGTGATATACCAGACTTCTGATATCTCACACTTCAGGGTTTGATTTCAAATCATGTTGCTCCCAAATCAAGACATCTGTCCCACTGAACGTGGCTGATTCATAAACTATTTTTCTTTTGTCCTCCCTGAAGCACTCTGTCATTGAGCCCTAGAATGGTTTAACCAGGAACTTCTGGGACACCATCATACTGCACAGGGTATCTTCACAGTGTCCTCTGTCCTTGCAGCTACTAACCTACCACAGAAACCCAACAATTAAGATTAAACCATTCTGTTTACTCCATTAAAAAGTTAATCAACTGTTAGAAGACACCAAACACCTTCACAATAATAAAACCGATACTGAATCACACTGATTTTATATTGAATTAATTTCATTGACCTCAAGAAGTCATTCTTGATTTATACCATGGTTGCAAAGGACTGAATGAGAAAACATATGTGAGATTTAATGCATCTTTCCTCTTCTCCTGATTTGCATTTTAAAAATCAAGAAAAGAAATGCGTTGTCATTGCTGTCTGTTTTGTGGAGACAGAAATTTTAGACAACCCTCTGAACAGCCCAAGACAGCACTTTTCACTGTACCAAATTCACTGAATGTAGTTTTAGGATAAAAATAAAACATGTCGCTATGCCTTGCTTCCTCCCTCCTCCCCTGGCCACTTCCTTTTGACATTTGCACACCAGCCTAAGAAAAAAAAAAAAATAGAAGATCCTTCTTAGTAAGTCCATCTATAGGATAACACCCTCTTGCTACTACGAAGAAAGCCTAATTAAGCTGGGGCAGGAAGGGTTTGTCCTCAGGACATCTGTTTCTGTCCCATAATTTCAGTCAATTGAGTAATTACTGAGAGAGACGACTTAAATGTGGATTTGAGATCCTGTGGGCTTCTGATTCTTCAGAAGCCCTTTCACTGACACAGAGAACATAAACCATTCAAGATGTATTATTTATCTACACAATAACAGACCTTAGAGAGAAGCAACTATGTGAATAAACTGCTGAGCTGTAACTGAAATAATGGAAGTGGCAGAAACACTGCCTGGAAACAAGTGCTCAAGGTATGTTTACAGGGTTGTCAAAGAGGTGGTACATCTTCTATTTTTCCCTCTCCTGTATATGCAGCTGTTAATGAGCACTTCAAAACTATATAAATCCTCCAATACAAATGTGTCAATACGTTAGGTACTTATTTGTAAAGCTTATCTATACATTCAGGCCAGTACAGGTACCTGTGTCTTCTGCAAAGGAAAACAAACACGGCTGCTGCTGCTGCTAAGAGGATCTTTTGCACCGGCTTGGCTTACAGCAAGTCTGCCAGACAACAAACAGAATTTGAACTTGTCAGCTTCATGAGTAATTAACCCCTCAAATGCAGGCAAGTAACCTTTGTGACTGCTGAAGTTAACTCTGGTCTGCCCTGACAGAAAATCTAACATGCTGTGGGAATCAGCTCCTTGAAGTTTCCCTCAACCACCCACACAGCTGTCACATGCTCACTGCTCCAGGTACACCTCAGATCTCCATCTGTAGGTTATTCTTGGGGACTCTGGACACTGACATGCTGGGCCTTTCAAATAGGTTGTTGCATCCAATGAACTGCAAACATTGGGCTGCTTTTCATCTTAGCCACTGAACTGCATCAGAACCAGCCCTATAATTGCAGGTTGGGGAGTAAAGAAGAAAACATGAACACACTGAAAAGCAAAGGGATGTGTGAGTTAAGATTGCCTTTTCATCATAATTAAAAGCCACAATTTGGAAACCAATGAGCATGAGAAACCCCAGCTGACACAAAGATGCCACTGAAGGAAGAAGAGCAAAGGGAAGTCTACAGTCCTGACATAGCCCAATACGGCAGTGACCTGCTAATAACCATGCCCGTGCATTTTGCTGCTGGCAAACTCCCACTCTGTGGATGCTTACAGATACACAGATCTTTTTTGAAAAGGACAGGAGCTTATATGATGAGTAAGGGACAGATTTAGATCAGCTGCAAAGGTGGACAGCCCATCCTGAAGCAGGAGAGAAGATTCTTCTTTTACCCAAGAGAAATGTTCTATGGGGACAGAGAAACAAAAGCTTCCCTCCAGCTGAGACAATATATTCACTGTGAATCCATGACCACAGCAAGTGGCTGATACTGTAACTGGCAATTACCTTCAGGACTTTTCAGCCAAGGACAGGATTTCAGAAGAGACTCATTTACTTTTGCCTTGCATTTTGTGCAGCGATTTTCTCTAGCAGAGCCTGAATAAAGCACTAAGAGTTTGGAGCTGGTGCTATTTGATATGCACTTTACAGTTGTGTAAATAGTAGCATCTTACTAATGATCCTGTTATTACAGCTCTTTGTTAGAGAAAGAAACATTCCAGGAACAAGAGAGACGGTTTTCAATACTATCCAAACTTGAAGTCTGCCAAAGACACCAATCTGAAACAAATTATCATTTTGAGAGAGAAGGAGAGAGTAATAAATAATGACACACCACTGTTGTTTAAATACAGCACTTATGGTATATTCATTGTCGATGGTGTTCCCAGTCTTTCAGAAATGTTAAACACAAGTAACTCGTTATCCTGATTTTTAGCCATAAGGCGAATAACTACTCAAAGTAAAGGTACATTTGCTATATTTAACACATACTATTTTCCCCATTGGTAAATGGAAGTCTTTTGTTTTCTTTTAAGATAAAACCAACCTAAAATAAATTTCAGTAGTAGGAAAACTAGCCACTGATTTCAGAAGATCATCTGCACACACATGTTGCTTGCTCTCCATTTCACTTTAGAGCACATTGTCAAAAACCTTAAAAAATCCGAGCAGAAAGCCCTGGTCTGGCCAGCAGCATCTATTTTGGCTGGATGAGCAATTAAAGGAATGTCTAGAGAGAAGTATCACTCCTCTTTTAACTTGAGTTAGCTAATTGCCAATTAATTCAAGTCAATGAATACTCTGCAAATGTTAATCTAGGCACTACAAAACACAAACATTTGTGGTTTAGTTCAGGGCTCAAGTACCGGCAACAAACTATCTGGATTAAAAGAGGAACAAAAGTTCTAGGCTGACAAACTCAAGTACACTGTTTTTTAAAAAACTTGATGTGTATACATTATTGCTGCACATGAACTTTGTACATATGCTCTTTATATACAAGTAATTTAATTTCTCCCCACAAATTGGAGGTTGCTATTGTAAATCTTAAAAGAATTTGTGGCTACTCATTCCTAAAAACTCCATGCACTAACATTTGCAAGACCTGCAAAACCTCAAGAAGCCAGTCCAGAAAATCAACCCTTACAGCAAACAAAAGCATTAATGCATCTCAAGCGGGGTGGAGGACAATCCATTCCTCCTCTTAATTCTCCACAGTTATCTTCACAAACACTGCAGTTTCAATTAGGGTTAAATCAGTTCAGTTACAGTGTCTAACTCTGCTGACTGCAGTGAAGTTGCTTTAGATCTGCAACAGTGGAAAATGGATTAAAATTTGGCCCACAGCAACATGATTTCCATAGCCATAAAATAAGGATAGTAACACTTACTTACCTTGCAAGAGCTGTAGAAGGATTAACTGATTAATCCTTACAAAGAATGCTGGAAAGGAATATAAATCCTATCCAAGATCTACATATTACAACCAGGAAAACTGCATTTTAAATACAATCTGGAAAGAAAACTCTAGATAGTTTCTTATTAGTAGCTTCCATTTCATTTCCCAATTCTTTCAGAGCACAGATTTCTGGTCTCCAATGATGTGCATCTTATACTCCTCTTAGCTGCACTGGAAAGAACTTTGTTACTGAGCATCCTACTTACAGAAACCAATAATTGTCCTTAATTACTCAGTCTTCTTATTGAAGAGATGTTTATTTTTCTATAGCAATTGTTATCTCTAATTATTGCATTTAAAATAAACAGAGACTTATATCAAGTGACATGCAAATTATACGGTATCAATTTATAATTGCATAATGGAAAAGGAGGTATAGGAGAAATCTACAAATCTGAATGGATGAGGATGGAGCTACCCAGGTTGTTAATGAAATAATTTGACCATGGGCTCTTCTACAGAGAGATTCTAGTGCTACAAGGCTGTTCTGAGGGCTCATGCAATAACTGTTCCTAAACTGCATAAACTGTAATTATGGTAGGACTAAAGCCAGAGTTCAAATGCTCAGCAGGAGCATGGAAGGAGAGCTCCATCAGTGCTGAGATCCACATGCCTCAGCTCAGAGCACAGAAAAGCTGCACAATAAGTTGCTACAACCCAGATTTACTGTCCTGAGCTATGAGCACTGTCAAATGTCTGCTGGTTCAGTCAGCCACAGGGACACAGTCCTAAGATCAGAGATTGGTGAGAACAATGCATCAGCTCAGACGGGACTGGATCCACATGCCTGATACTAAGGAACAAGAGACACAAACACATATAGATATATATATACACAGCAGCTCACCAGGAGCAGGTTTTACACTGGATGCCTCAGAGATTATGGTAGGATCATCCTCCAAGCTCAGCAGGATCAAAACACACAGAACCAACATCACCTCTATTGATTTCTATCTTGGTCTCTTTCTTGCAATATTTCATAAATCAATACTTCTCAGAAAACCTTTGTGCCTCCTGAATATAGCAAAGAATGTGACTGTTGAGTCCTTTCAACGTGCTCTCTTTCCTATCTCCCCAGACACACCCATGTATCTAAAGAGGCCTCCTCAGGGAACCAGGACGCAAACCTTCATCACACATTGCATGCTGCTTCTGCAAAACACCACTATTTCATCAGCCAAACTCTAACAAACTCTTGAAGTCCTCTGGGATCTGTCAGCAGCTTGTGATGTCTATGGGCTGAGTTTCTGTTTCAGATCAAGTATTTGTTCCCATATAAAAGCACTTGGGAGACTAAGCTTTGCTGCCACGGGAGAAGTGCAGACTTCAGCTTCCAATGTGAACATCTGAAAGTGTCAGTGCAGCACCCCCACCCCCTGCACACAGGGAAAGAGAAGAGTGGTTTCATTGTTTTCAAATTCAAAAGACAAATTAAAATACAACAGATCTTTCCACTGATGCACCAGGAAAAAAAGCCCAACTCTTTTTGCATTTCTGGATGGGTATTGGGAAAACTCTGCTTTCACTCACAACTTTCCTAGTCAGAAGCCTTTTTTTTTCCTCTTTCCAAGAGCTGTACATCTCCTTGTAAAGCTCCTCTTGAGGAATGATGAGATCCATGTTCCCCTTCAGACTTCATTAATCCTTTGTCAGGAGATGACCAAAGACAGCCAGTTTCAGGTATAGCGGGAAGCCAGCAGAACTCTGTCTATCCTGCCTATGATATCTTTTGGAAAACATGTTGCTGTAATTAGGTAACACCTGGGTAATGAGCCACAACCATCCCCACTTGGTCCAGTGATCTATTGAGAAGCACTGATGCACAAATAAGGAGGGAACAGTGAGCAGCAGAGGAAGAGAGGGTGAGGAAGAAGGAGGGGAAACAGCAGATAAACTGCTCTTCACATGTACTTCTAGCTGATGTTAATCCCATTTTCTATGCTAATTTCTTACATCTCCCCTTCTTCACCACACCTTTTCATGCTCCATCAGGAAGTCCTCACACCCTTTTGACCCTCCTATCAGCCAAGATTGTTTCAGCTAGGTTATATGTATATTAAGAACTTAATTAAAAAGGGGGGTTACCATGGAAAACCTTTATACAGCAGACAGAGGTCATGCTCTTCACAAGATCAGGCTCACCACAGAACACTTCATCTACCCAGCTCAGTGCTGATACAGCTTACTCTGCCCTCTGACATCTCTTAATCACCCTCTGACAGATTCCTAACGGGATTTCCACTGAGTGCCGATATGCTGCCCTTGAGTAAGGGCTCAAGAAGTGATAGGATTAACCACACTTGCACCCATGCTTTGGACAAGGCACCAAACAGCAAGCCACAAGCACGAGCAGCTCCCAGGAATTCCAGAAGGGCTTGTTGATGGCAGGGAGGTATGGCCCATACACAGCCAGAGGAGAAATGCATTGGATAGCAACTGCATACACTATTCTACAGATACAGGTATTTTTCCAAGGACAAATTGCTCAATATCCAATAGAACTGGATAGAGGCTGATCACTTGCAGATCCACACCCTTAATTGCATTTAATTATCTGCCACAAAACACTGGATCCTCCTCCAGTCCCAACTCACCACATCTGTGGACATCCTACTTCCACTCTCCTCCAGTGTCATAACACCTGCAATTCCTTCCCACACCTCTATCCCCACTGACTCGAATTCCTTATGCCTCCTGCAGTAATGTCCTCCATAGTTTTACCCATTTGTCCTGCAGTTCACCTGCCGGCTGCACAGTTTCCTCCTGTGTACCTTATTCTCTCCTTTCTCCTGTGTAAAAGGCAACCGATGCTGTGGCCAGTTCAGATCTGTCAGCACATGGCCACTGTAAAAAGTGTAGGAAATAGCACATTTTCTTAGTTGCACTGCATATGAGAAACTCCAAGCCTCTGGTTTAGGACACTGGGAAGAAAGACTATCTGGAAACTGAATTCTGATTTACAAACAGGGAAGTCACAGCAAAAAAGTAGAAGAATAAAAGGTAAGAAAAATGAGACTATTATAATTTTAATGAACAGAAACGGGTATATTTAAAAAACCCAAACTGAACAAACCTTAAAAAGTATTTCCTTTAATTTGAGAATAATGGCTAAGGTCACAGCATGGAGCTGAAAGGATTTATTGACTCCTACACCAAGAAGAACAGGAGCTGTCTGCTCACGTAGTACAAAGTACACTACAGCTGGTTCACTGTGTTCCCTACAAAGAGAGGAAAGCAGGGCATCACATTCAAAACATAAAAAGGCCCAAGCACCTCATTAATTTTAGGTACGAGAAACAATGCAATACCTACACAGCATGGTCAGCTGTGCCTCCACAATAAAAAGAAAGAAAATAAAGTGAATTTAATTTCCTCACAAAAGGAAGGTGGTTAGATAAACTGGAACATTACAACCCACCTTCTGATACCCAGTTTCATCACATGGAACTGATACCACAGTGGCTGAGGCTAAGTATGTCCTGAAATACGACATCAATTTCAAACTCAGGCAGGAACCAGTCATTATAAAAGGACAGTGGCATGAGACCTGTGCTGTCAAAACACATCTTTGTGTCATACTTCTGCTCCAGGACTTCTATGCAACAACTCCAGTCTGGGCTGCTGGAAGACCTCACAGTGAATTTTTGTCTTCTGGAACAATTCCATGGGTCTGATCTAAAGCCTTCTGAAGTCAATGCAAAGACTCATCTGTTTTAGGAATTTGCAGATCAGTTTCTTCAGCAGCAGCTTAGAGCTATTCAAACCTGGCTTATTCTAACAGGTGTTGCTGCAGAGAATGACATTGAAGTGCTAAAGATCTGACTGTAGAAGACTTTATTCCAGAACCAGCTGTTCTCTACAGTTATCAAAGTATATACAACTCCCTGTGTGTGTTAACTATCATTCAGGTAGAACAAATCTGCAAGCACAGTTGTTCTTTAATCTTCAGTACCTTTTACTGCACTACCTCCCCACACAGGAAAAGGTTCTGCCTTTAATCAGACTAGTATTTTCTTAGTATCAGAATAAAATCCTTCAATTAGGCTCCCCACAAACACTAGTTCAAGGCCAGAGTCATAATAAAGAAAAGAGCACACGAGTTTTCTAGGAGTCAACAGAGTACTTCATGCCCTGTGCTTTTTCTCTGATTGCTTTCTATTCTATTAATGATTTTACTTCTTGGCCCCACACATTTATCAAGAAGCATCAGAAGACTTAAGGAGGTTCAATCAAAAGATTCACCTTAAGAAGAAGGACAAGTTTTAAGCCTGGACAAGGACGTAGAAATAAGCAAGCAACCAATAAGCAGCTTGTCCCTACAGGCTACAAACCTGAGCAAAAGTTAAAATATCATCCCATAAAAACAACGCTCCCACGTGAGGACCCAGTTTTCCCCTCTTGTACATTACTGTGACCCCATTGGCTTCCTTGGAATTATTCCCAGCTCCCTGTGACCGAGAACAGCCACAGCAGCCCTCCCAGCCTCTCCAAGGAGGTGACACAACACAGCACAGGCTACAAACAACGGCCACAGAGGAACTCAGTGTTGACTCAGAGTCGCTCACGCTCAGAAGAGAAGGCAGCTCAGAAATAATTGAGACTGCTGTGCCTGTTCAGTGTCCCGACATACACAGGGGATAAACATGCTAAAATAATACAGTACTACCCAGCAATAATGGCATTAGACAAATCATGTCTCACTTCCTGAAAAGCCTCTGGCCTTAAGGGATACTGTCTGTACAGAGCACAGAAAATACTCTTTTGTCCTTACGAACATTACACGTACTTTAGTTCTTTGGCTTTGTATTAAGAGCTCCTAAGCAACTGGAAACTGCTATGATATTCTTTACTCGTACTGCAGGGTCAGGCCACCTGCACATTCAGGCCATGGCCAAGTTGCACGGGGTGGGGTATGAAGGGTCTCTCCCTGAATACAAAAATCAGCAGCTGAATAGCCTGTAGACCTGGCAGGACAGGTATCCACAGCAACACTATTTGTGTGTGACCCTCTATGCTTAAAACCAAGGGTTAGAGGTTGCAGTCCAAATCTTATTAGGGTGATAATTAAAAAAAAAAACCCTTTCAGCCAGAATGGAAAAAGAAAACTTTTAGGAGAGAATCAGGAACTCTAACAAAGGCCGAATATAGAAAAGCCTCAGTCTTCAGAGTTGGAAAGTCTAATTCTGGTAATTCGGTACACAAACCAATGAGAATGGTTTGGTCAGATGGACAAACAAAACCAGTTTGGGAAACACTGTGAGCTGCAGTGACCTGTGTAATGTCACAAAATGGTGGAACAGCACTGCCATATGCGCAGGATCTGCTCCCTGAGATCCAGCCAGGCCCGTGAGGCTTCCTGCACAAGCAAACCGGCTACACACACTAGAAACAGGAGTACATTAAGGCATTGTAGGTACTGTGAGCTCTACCAACAGCAGGGGGTGCAGAAGATAGAGCCCCACAGGTTTCAGCTGCAGAAGGACCTGGTCTAAGTTTCCTGAGGGACCATTTTTACTTGCACATAAAAGACTTTAACTCTTCCCTTCCATTTCACAGGAATACAAGCCCCAGCAAGCTCCAGGAGATAGACAAACACAGAAAGAAAAGCTTATTTCTTAGACAGAGAAGCTAACTTCTCTTCTGAGAAAGAGCAGAGGTACTCCCCTCAGGTCATATTAAAGGGAATTAAGGAAAATCTGTGGCTTTTGTGTGATTACAAGTTGTTAAATACAATGGAGAATCCCTCATCCCAGAGGATCAACTGTAAATCCCACTAATAACTACATGAAGAAGCCTAAATAAAGGTTATTTTGAAAACCTTTCTCTCTCTTCTTTGCAGTGTACTCCTCTAAAAATCTACCTCTTCAGCTGTATGTGAGTGTTGCTGTGAAAAGTGTGTAATGCTGAACTGGGAAAAGAAAGTGCCTTCTGAAACCACAAAGGCAACCAGGTGAGTGAATATGAGAGCAGGAACGTCCAGACTGCACTTGGTGGCAGTGCACTGGAAACAGCATAAAGCAAATCAGGGCAGCATATGTCCAGGTATTTAGCAACAGAGTTAAGAGAAACAAATTATGGCTTCTCTAAGCATGCTGTTCTGATTTGTGCTAGCAGTCCATAATTCACTGCTGAGGAGGAAAAAAAAATTAATCTAGAATGTGCTGTTGGTTCCAGTGTCACAGAATAATGCAGGCTTGTGAGGGACCTCTAGAGATTATCAAGTCAAAGCCCCTGCTCAAGCAGGGACAGCTAGAGCATGTTGCCCAAGACCATGTCCATGGATTTTGGGTATCTCCACAGATGAAGACTCCATAACCTCTCTGGATTCCTGTTCCATTGTTTGTCCACCCTCACAGTAAAAGAAGTGTTTATTGTGTTTGGAATAAATTCTCTTTTAATTTGTGCCCATTGTCTCTTATCCTATCAGTGGACACAACTGAGAAGAGTCAGCTCCCTCTTTATTCCCTCCCATCAGGTATTTATACACACTGATGAGATCCCCTCAAGCTTTCTCAACAGGCCAAATCGTCCCAGCTCTAATCTTACAAAAGAAGCCTCAGTTTCTTAATCTTTGTGGCCCTATCCTGGATTCAGTAAATCCATGTTTCTTGTACTTGTGGAGGCCCAGAACTGGATGCAATTCTCCAGTTGTCACCTCCTCAGTGCCGAGCAGAGGAAAAGGGTCACTTCCCTCAATTGGGTTGATCATGGAGCCCAGGATACTGTTTCCTACCTTCGCTACACCAGTGCCTGCCTGGCTTATGGCCAGCTTGCTGTCTGCCAGGACCTTGAGGTCCTTCTGTGTAGATCTGCCTTCCAGCTGGCTGGTCCCCTGTGTGTACTGATCCCTCAGTTATTCCTTCCCAAGGTCAGGACTCTGCATTTCCATTACAGTCCTGCCTGCTCAGTTCTCCAGCCTGACTACCTCTGGATGGCAGCACAACTGCCTGGTGCATCAGACATTCCTACTGGTTTTTTAGGCCTCAAAAATACAGTGTATTGAATTTGGTTCATTCAGTGGCTTTCTTCCATTCAGGCTCTGTAGGGATTAACGAGCAAAGAACACTTTCAGAGGATATTTAAAGATATTTAATGGACCAACAATACTTCTTTGCAGCAGTTTTAAAGAATATAATCTAAATTACTTTAAGTAATTCTTCATGTTTTCTACATGTTTTATCCTAAAAGAAACCTTCCCCTAACATTTTCTAGGTAGGACAAGACAACCCAAAGAAAACTAAACCAGAAGCTGTACAACAAAAAGGAAGTGAGAAAAACATAAGGAGAGTTGCAAATGAGCTAGTTGTTTTTCTTGAGCCATACCACAGTTCCTTCTCACGAGTCCTATAAGCAGAGACCTCACTAGGTAAGTTCTAACTTAAGGGCAACTTCACATGCTTCTTCTCTGACTACAGGCGATGCTGTGGATGAGCTACTGCATGGTAAATTCTTGCTTTTATTGTCTGGATGTGTAAAACAAGAATTCTCCTTCCAAACCCAACCTTCTACTGGTTCCTTCAGCTTATGTGCCCTCTAAAGAAACTCATCCATACAAATTGCTCTCTGATTCTTCCCCCACAGCAGGGAAGAGCCACTGTAGAAGAAGAGCAACAATCCACATAGCCAAAGCTAAGACTTTCTCCTCCAGAGACCTGGCTTTAAGGTCTGGTTGGTCTCATTCTAATTCCAAGGTAGGATCCCAGCACAACTGAGTCTGTTTTCCAGAGCCCAGAAATGTCAGGTGAACAGTGATGTGTCCTGGGAAGTGGAAGGAGCTCTGTACAGTGTCTGCCTAGAGGCCCCTCACATGCTGTCATACCTGGTCAAAACAAACTCTTTAAAAATCTTTTTCACTTTAAGTTTATTTTTAAATGGAATCAGCACATCTGGATAATACAAAACGATTTTTCATTTTTTAATAAATTTAATTTCGCTTCAATTTTCAAGCCAAATAGAGGTTGATGCAAATTGCCTATAGAGAATATATGTCCATCTACAGCAAGTAGAAAATGCCAGTCATCAATCTATAATGTAGCAAAAAAATTTCAGGAAAGGATGCAAGTAAATGCACATTAACTACATTATGACTTCAATGAATGGGCACTGGAAAAGAATGTCTTCCTAACCACAGAAAAGAAATGCTGAATTCATTTTGCAAATCATCACAACTGGATGGCCACCAACTTGAAAACGAACCTTTCTTTAGGAAAATATCTAAATTGTACAAATGACAAATAAGGATGGAATCAACAAATGAAATCAAGATTTTGCCTGTGACGATTCAAACCATAATAAAAATCCATGATTTAAATTGCCCTGATTTAAATATAAATTACAGAAATTCATCAAATTTGTTTTTCAGATAATAAGTCTCCTCACAGCTATGAGATAAGCCCCACATCAGAGCTTAACAAAAGCCCTACTTTCTCAGCACAGTCCTCACCACTTCAACACCTAACTGGTGTCTAGAGCCTTGCTCTGTGGTTTGAGATTCACTTTTCCTAATCTGCTGTTGAATGTGGGAACTCTTCAAGATGGGGGAACATAAGGAATTATGTCAGCACTTGAGGTGGGTTCCAGCTTTAAGACAAAGCCAGAGAACTGTATGGAGTGATTGAGCTACTGAAGCAAGCAAGATAGAAACCATGTTAACCAAGAAGCAAAAAGAGAGTCATGTTTACATATATAGAGGAATTTGCCCTCTCCCTCCTGCCCACATATAAGACACAAAGCATGAGGTAATACCCAGGCTGCTTTTGGAAAAGCCCAGCTTTACGACACAAATGAGAATAGGATGTAGCAGAAAATAGTTTACTCCAGCATTTTTTTTCTCTAGCCTCATGAATATATTTCAGGACTATGGAGAAAATTATTTTTAAAGAGAAAATACGTAACATAACATAGAATTATGTGAACAAGAGCCCCATGGAATTGTTGTTGCTGTTTATTTTGGAAGACTCAACTCAAGACTAGGAGTCTCCTGTAATAAACATAACACATACAACATGCAATAGGTGCTAGGCCCTGCCTTAGGGTAGACGGTTATGATCCAAACAGATAAGGCAGTCACAGAATACACCTAATTATATGCTATTTCTCTGTTTGAAGATAAAGGCTTTAGGCATTAAGGAACTGGGCAACTTGCTGAAGGTCATATGGAAACCCTATGGCAGAGCTGGAAACCAAGCACATGCCACAGTCACATCTTAAGTTGGTGGGAGAAGGCTGCAAAAAAGCTACAAACCCACCATGAATGCATTTTCAAATGCAAACTATATGCTAGAACATAAAAAATTGGCCAGTAGACCGTCTTTTTAATAAAATTCCAGACAAACCTCATACCTACCCCCTGCTACAGCAGTATAAAAGGATAATAATTCCATTTGTGCCACGAGGTCTGCTCCTGACTTACAGCAAAAATGGGGTGCTATGTTATACGTGCATGTATAAATTTGGTGAGAGAGCTTTCAAATTTATGATCCATTTAATGAAAACAGCAATAACAAAATTGCAACACTGTATTTTAGATAGGAGAAAGGATGCTGATTCCTGGAAGCAATGAAAGAACAGAAAAAAAAAACATG
This sequence comes from Corvus kubaryi, assembly GCF_017639235.1. Taxonomy (NCBI): domain Eukaryota; kingdom Metazoa; phylum Chordata; class Aves; order Passeriformes; family Corvidae; genus Corvus; species Corvus kubaryi. The sequence continues at coordinate 5,892,916 of NW_024581131.1, forward strand.
CAGGGAAATCTCTCTCCTCTCAGCAAGCATTTTACTCTCTCTGCTGTAGGAAAAGGATGGGTCTGTAGCAAAATGATGGGCAGCACTGACAGAACAAGCTGTTCAAATGGAAAGGGTTAAGCTGGCTGTGTTAGGGAGGCATGTTACAAACATCGATGCCCGTACCATGATCTCCCTAGCAGCAGCAGCAGAATGGCTGCCACGGCTCGGTTTCTGCTCCTTGGAGTGGTGCAGGCTCCGCTCCGCCCGGCAGCGGGGCCGAGGCAGGCTCATTGTGCCGTGTGCTGGGACAAGGAGGGCTGACGGGGCTGGGAAGTGCCGCTCTGCAGAGCAGCAGGAGCAGCGACTGGCACATGCAGGGAGGTACAGCACAATAATCTCCATCTGCATGATACAGCTTTGAATCCCTTCCTTTACAGCTCAATAGGTGCATCTGCTGCCCCTCTGCTAATCCTCAACATTGTTTAAAATGCAGATCAGTGGAGATCATGCTTTTTCTTTCCCATTACAGACCATACCCTAAAAGAGCTTTAATCACACAGACAATATTCTATCTCTTGCAGGGTCTGCTGCTTCATTTGTCCCTCTTGCCTTTGTTTGGAAGCCAGATCTTTGTCAGGCACTAGCAGCAGCAGCAGAATATGATTTTGCAATGCAAGGTTTGAAGCTAGTCAAAGCGACTATAACCTTTCCCAAAACTCTGGCAATGTAATTAGAAGACTGTGACTGCCAAATATAAACAGCAGGGAACTCAGGTCATAGGAACCTCCTGAGAAAATGCATCCTAAACCCCTGGATATGTTGCATGCTTTTAAATGTAAAAAGCCGCATCAGCAGACTTCCTTACTTGTCTTTGTCTCCCTAGCACTAATGCACCATGACATTTTTTTTAGATGTCAGAAAGTACAAGAGCTATAGAGGAAAGCTATGATTGGTTACATGACTGTAGGCTGAGAAAAATTACTTAATTTATTTCACAGAAAGAGCATATTCATGAACACACATATGTGTAAATGCTAACCTGAAATAACTAGTTCTTTCCAGGCAATTCTACTGCCAAATGAATGACCCTGTAAGCTGGAAAGCTGTCCTTGCTGTGACGAGAAGGAGATCATACAAGCCATCATTGTAAAAATAAGTCCATAAGAACCACTGTAGCTGAGCACTGATCCAGCTCTGAATCTTCTAAGAAGTGACATCCTAGAGTCCTCCTTTCTATGGCTATTGCCATCAGTGCATTTCACAGGGAAGGACCAGCCTGGAATTCTCCTCATTTGTGTTTGTCAAATTGGGTTTCTTCTCTAACAACCTTAGATCCCACAAATAATTGTATGGCATAACACACTAAATCTTGTCTCTCCCTGTATCTACAAACCACAGGAAGAAAGATAAGCAAACCAATTATTTTACTGACCAGGGTATGTCTGTCTTTCACAAATGTACAACATATGGTGGAGAGGAGGGCAAAGGAATTCTTCCTGAGCTCTTACCTTCTAAGAAATATGTTCATGGGATGGTGAAACATAACATATAAAACATAACATAGCACTTCCCCTACCACAGAGAGCAAGATAGATACTGAAAGATTAAAAAATACACAAGGGATGTGACTAAGAGGGATGTACTCCTTGCCATTAATACTTCTTGAGACATCAGATTCCCAAGAGACCAGCTGAGGACAATTCGCTGCTTCCAAGAGTTCAAGATGCTACCTGGACTTTGGTAAGTCCTAGACTTTACCGTCCTGAAATAGCAGCTGCTCTGCAGGGACCCTCTGCTGTAGCAGAGCCAACTGGGCATCACAGAGGGTCTTGGATGGCATGATCCTATGGGCAGACACGGCCCAAAACCATTCATACCATTCCTCACCGTAAATACATATGCTCTGCCCATTTCTTAAGCCCAGGCAGGTGCTGTGCTAACCACTGACTTCATAGACAGCAGGAAATCCAACATATTCTGCCCAACTTACACATCTGTACATTAATTATTGGAAGCAGCAGTCCCATCATTCAGAGCCTCTTTCACTGGAACTCATGGGAGTCCCCAACAGTAGGTCTGCGTCTGCTGCATTTGCTGATCAAGGACAGCCCAGCACGTGGTCCTCTTCGGCCAGTTGCCATCATAGCAATTAAAGGGGGGAAAAGACTGTGGGACGAGTCACTCTGTAAGCGCACAAATGTATTTATTACTTGACTCATTATGGAGACACAATGTGATTTTCAATTAGCTGTCCAACGGTATGATCGAACATAAGATACTTTAATTATGTATTTCATGGACATGCTTCAAAGGTGCCTTTTCAATCTCAAAATAATTAGCTGCATGCAGAAGCAGCTTAGAGAGTTCCACAGGGCCTGTGGTTACTTTACTTTAAGAAACAGAAGAGTTATATGAGTTTCCTAAGTGCAAAGGCCTCCTGGTTGCAAGATAACGGCACCTAATGTATGTCCAGAAGCACAGGTGCCTGTGCATGCATCTAGGGTTGTGTTCCTCAGGAAACATGGAAAGTGGTCAATGGATGCCAGATGTATACTTCATCCTTGAGAAGCAGCCCCCTGTGAGCATTAGGTCTTACAAGGGAGTCTTTGATGAAGCATCCTGGGATGCACACTCACACCTCCACATGGACTACCCAAACCAAATCCAGGAAAGCAGAAGTGAAGTGGAATAAATCAAAAGCTGGGGAAAGGCTGGAGACAACCAACAAAGCTGAGTCACATTCACTTTTCCTCTCATTGAATACCAGCACTGACCTACAGTAGCAGTGTTTCATTTGGTATTTGTATAAGCACTAGTAAATTACTACCTCCTGGTGAAAAAGGCAAGGAAGATGCTATGAAACAAGTTTTCTCCAATTAACAAAGCCTCCCAGGACTACTTACACACTGTCCCCTCCTAATGAGGGCACCCAAAGTCATAATCCAGTTCCCCTTTATAATTAATGTCTGTAATTAGTGGTGTACAACACTATGCCTTAACTAATGCCACTACTCACAACATCAAACATTTATACCTGCACTTTTCTTCATATTAGATGCAAAGAATGCAAGTTTCTAGTACAAAAATCTTTTTTTTTTTTTTTCTCATACAGGAATACCAGATTTCCATTTCAACCACTGGTTTAAGTGTCTAAGTACTCTGAAGAAGAGTCTAGAAAGAAGGTTAAATTTTGGCAACCTTCACAAACATATGTGAATAGAACTGGTTTTCTTGCTACAAACAGCAGTGACTTGAAGGACCCCACCTGCCAGTGATGTCTACCAAGGTGACTAGGTAACCATACTGCAACATATGTAGAATTTCCTTCCTTAATCATCTATCCTGGAGCTGCTGAAAATAGTGCCAAAGGAATTAGAAACATTAATTGAAAGGGTAAAAATGCCAAATGTAAATGTTGCTGGGGATGCTTATTGTTCCCACCACAAAAATGCCATATGACATCTCTCCCAAGAAACATTCAACTTGAACACTAACTCCCCAGTAACTCAATTATTTGTGTCAATGTCAAGACAGGGCTCTGCCCCTTCACATCCATTGTCATATATATTTATCTCCTGTATCACAGCAGTCCTGCTGGCCTTAGAAAAGAGATCCCTTGGTGGAAATGAGGCCTGACAGGAAAACAAAGAATAGATTTTGAATGCATAGAGGCATCTTTTTTAATTAAGGGGCTTGGGTGTTTTTCCTGTAGGTGTTTATAAGAGGTTAATTTGTTTGTTTGTGAAGCTCCCGAGCTTCAGGGCATCATTTAAAAATGGTTAGTTCTTCAAATTTAAAGAGATTTTTCCACCACTGAGTTCTCTGCAAATTATCACTTAGGGACTGGAAAGAGGTAGAATGTATCTTCAGCACATGCAAAATGGTGATGGGTACCACACAGGCAGAAAACTAAAATTTCTCCATGCATCCTTGCTGTCTCACAGCAGGATTAGCTGGGTGATCGATTCTCCGCACCAGTGAAAATGTCAGCGAGTATTACTGACATCAGGTGCCTGTTTACATGAAGGATGGGTAGTTCAGTATATAAGACAGTTAATAAAGCAGAGAAAAAATAACTTAGCAACTCTAATCTCTGGATAGGGTCATGTGTTGTAGTTCTACATACAATTTAAACTCACAGAAACTGTCCTGTGGGAACATTTATTCAAGTGCATCAGTCAACATGGACCTAACTACCCCAAAGTCTTTTTGAATTCGGGCCTCAATCTTCCCATGTCTTTGTTCCACTGGTAGTATAAATCTGCCACACAGAAATAGTAAGGATTAATGTACTGGGGTTGGTAAAATGTCAGAAGCACTTCTAAGGTGTTTCTGCAAAAGCTCCTTTTCTTTCTCCTTAGAACTGAGCAGGAAAGATAATTTGCTGGTCTTGCTATTTCTAAGTCTCGTACAGCAATAAATGTAGAGACCCCATCAATTCCCACTGATGACTCCACACTTGTAACATGTCCACCCCAACTTCATAACTCAGTCTTTACATAACACATGCCTCAGAATGTATTATGTCCTTTAATACTAGAGTGGGTCAGCAAATGGAGTAAGCATATGTGTCCCTTTCTGCAAAAATTTCTACCTTCACTTAAGCAAGTTAGTCTCCTTTCAAACTCAGGTACAGGCAGACTGAACATGGCTAAATCTGGTCTAATACTACATGTGCCATTTTTAATTGCTTAAATCGATGGATTGTTTACTTTAGTGATTTCTTTTCAAAGTTGCCTCTTAAAAATAAATGTGTATTTCATAAAACAGCAGTTAGTTTGAGGTAGCCAGCATCTCTGAGCACATGCCACCGTCAGATAGGAACATTCCTTTGTCCTTCAGACACAGCTCTGAGATCTTCAGTTACATAAACCATAACCATGTTGTGCAAGTTATTATGACAGCAAATGTTCTTGTCATTTGCCCCTTTCCATTTATTCCTACTGTCTGTATCAGAACTCCTTCTTCATCATACCTGTAAATCAGCAAACAATTCCTTTCCAAACAGCACACCAGAGTTTATAGCTATGTACTGAAGGACGTGTCAGCCTTTGCAACCTATGCACTTATGTAGGAGACATAAGCAGTAAAACAAGTGAGTTCAAGTCAATAAACAAAATAGACGCAAGTGAAAAAATAAATAATCTGATCTCGGTTAAAAGCATGTGAACAAGGAGAAGACTAATTGAGATTAGTGGAACTACTTATGGGTTAAATCAGTACTAACAAGGGAGGACTACAATCACCCTTTGCAAGCAATTGAGAACAGAGACTACCATCGCACTGACTGACAAGTTGATAACTCATCTCCTGAGTGGAAGGAAACTATGGCAAAGATTTTAACCAGCTGAGAAAGCAAAGGGCCTAAAAAGTGCATATATTGCACTCACAGAATGGGAAATCCACTTTTAGACCTATGCTTCCTATTGCTCAGTCTACAGATTAATTTTAAGCTTAGTTTGAATTTTAAAAAATCCCAAGGAAATATATTTCAGTCTACAGAGCAGAAAAGCATCACCAATTAATGACTGGGATCCTTTTACTGGAGACAGTCAAGCTCTAAGCCTTCTCTGAAGGATATGGAGTGCATACACACACACAAAAGATTATGCAAATCAAAAACCCATCACATTATGCAAACAAAAATTACTACACACAAGCTCGTGTTAGTCTTTATGACAGTCACACATCACAGGAAACCCAACTTTCTTCAAATTTTAAAATAAGAAATTTCATCATTTTTGAGCTGCTGAAGGAGATCCTACAGCTACACACACATCTCATCTCAACCAATTTGCAAACACAGCTCTAAAGGCTGTTTACTACAGTGTGATTTTCACAATAAGGACCATGATATGCTATCCATTACATCAGTGTAAAGCAAGAATAACTGTAAGTTTGCAGAAGAGCAGCACTGAACTTATTCAAAGACTGTCTACACTGCCATGGGGTTTCCTATTTCCTCACAATGGTTTTTGTATCAAAACTATAATATGAAGAACAGCGTGCTTTTGAGCTCCTTGTATCATTATCAGTGATCCTCATTTCAGGGAAAGGTTTGGGGAAGATTCTTTGGCTTTTGAGCATTCAAGTGATCTGTCCCTCCAACCCTAGGTCTCTTTAAAGTAGACAGACTTGTTTCTCATTGGCTGAGATAGTGTAAAAATTTGAACTGTCCATGCCACCTGTCTCAAGTCTGAGGTACCATAAAGTTTTAATGACATGGTCCTAATGAAAGTAGCTGCAGCTGTTCATAAAGTGGTTTCTTAATAGGCCCCAAAGCATATGACTAAGCTTATAGTTTTGTACCACTTTTATGCAGGGTTTCCCTTCATTAAGCCACTTCTTTAGTATGAGCTGTCATATTCAAAGTCCTTTATGAATTAGGAGGAGCCTTCTCCACTGACTTCAACAGCATCTGGCTTCATGGAAGGAATCAGGTCCCTGCTGTGAAGTGTTTCAACCCAGTAGCTCTGTCTCAAATCTGTCAAAATTGGACAGGACTCCTGAGAATTTTATTAGGATTGGGCAGAAACAACACCTTGAGTGCAAGCTAGATGAACCTAAGGCCCATAAGGTAAGATACACAGCTCAGCAAATCACTGGACATTAAGCATCTATATTGCTACAGAAGAGAGATTCTCTGTCTAGATTTCAGAAAGCAGAATTTAGTCCGGATCCATGTGGATTTGCTGAAAAAATAAACAAAATAAACATTGAGTCCCACTCAATGAACAGTGTTTGAAAGGAAACATTATAAGATACCACCTTTAAAACCAAACTAAACCAAACCAAACCAAACCAAACCAATAACCATGAGTTGAACTTTCCACTTCTAAGAAAATTTACTGGTGGAGGTTACCATCAAAATCAATGTTTTGCTTCTAGCATTTCACTATTCTGGATACCATCTAATTCTCCATCAGTTCTCTAATTTCAGCTGAGTTTAACAAAATGTTTACACCACAAAATAAAACAACAAAACCCCCCAACGACAACAAAACACTGAAAGGAAAAAATACCTAAATTTCTGGCAATGTCCTCCTACTTGTCAAGCACCAGGAAAGACTGCCAGATACTAAAGTAACTTAAGAGAGCTCCATTTGATCTGCATATCATACCATAGAAGCATCACTAAATCTATGTCCAGTACATGGAAATCACACTGGCAGGAAATCTTCCCTTCAGGCAAACCCAGATAAAAGGCTTCAGTAGCACTCAACATCTTTTGCCCAGTCTACCAAGCTCAATGTTTTCTGTACAAAAGTGCCTAAATAATAAAAGCCAGTGAATAGGCAGCACAAGCAGCTATGAAAACAGCTTCCGCAGTGAAATGCATGAAAAATGGTCCCGGAGTCACAGACTCCCCTTTCCCTTGTTCTTAACTGGGGGCTGCACATCTGTCCTTCCTTTGAAGAGACTGGAGTTTTCTATCTCCCATCCCTAAACATTTTGCTTCCAGCCTCTACAAATGCAAACCTCTAACAGTTCCAGTCTTCCCCACTACACTCTGACACAAATGCCTTTGCCCAAGTTATACTTTGGATGCCTTCAAAGCTGCTTAAAGGTCCCCTTAAAAAGAAAAAGTGAAATAATTTAAAATTCTAAATCATACCAATAAACTGAAATGTGGTGCTAGACACCCTCATGAAAAGAGGAAATCAGAATACATTGCCTCAAACTCAGATTTCTACAAGTCAAGGTAGAAATAAGGATTTGTCTCTGGCACATGGGCAGGGTACCACTACATGTCATGTAACAGTGCTAATCCACCCTTCTATGAATCTCACCATACATATGCTACATAAAACCCAACTAATACGCAGAGTGAGAAGCAGAAAGAAACAGTTCAGCTTTCCAGATAGATCAATAGATGAATGGCCAGCTGAGCTACTTTTCAGGATTTTACTTTCCAAACTAAAAAAAGCAGTTCCAAGGGCTGAAGGTAAAAAAGAAAAAAAAAAAAAGGAAAAAAAAAGGAAAAAAAAATAACTCAGCAGTAGCTGAGTAGCTGTTCAAAGAGATATCTTAAAATCTCTTATGAATAAAAGTTATTTTTGTCTAAAAAGAGGATGTTCTTTTTCTATTGCCTCCCAGCCTCCTTCCAAATATGCTGACAAAGAAAGATGAATGGGAACTGCAGTATCAGAAAGTGCCTATAAGGACTTGAGTTTTGCAGGTGGAGATGCAAGATCGAGGAACTAGGGGGTCAAATCACCACATCATATACTTGAATCAAACATTGGATTAAAAATTCTCTTTCTGGACTCGGTGCCTGGAAACCCTTGTATGAAGCAGAGGTGATGGATAATGGCAGATCAGCATTCTCAATCTATTCCCTGTTCTGACCTGATGTTAGGAAAAATGGCTGGGGGACTCCTATCCACCGATGAATAAATGTGAGCTTAACCCAGCAATATATTTAACCAAATTCCAATCTATGGCACTTGGAGATAAGCAGTCCTGTAAATTAATAGCTTTGCTTTTCTAAAATCAGAACAAAGAAGGAGCTCTCTAGCTAATGATGGACAACACATTTCAGTCGAGATTATTTTTCACAACCCAGTCTGCAGATTCGGTAACAATAAGATACTTTCAAATTCGCATCTTTCTGCCAAACAGTTCAGAACATTATTTAAAACAATAAATTGAAAAACATGTCCTTTCTGAAATCTATTTTTACATTTCTTTTTGCCCAGAAAATGCTTATCAGTACCACTGACATTTCACAAGCATGTTTTAAAGTGTCTAATTTTACTACTTTTCCATTATTTTTGCTCTCTCATCTGCTTGACAAGCCTGAAAAATAATAGGTGTAAAGGGGAAAAAAATAATCTATGCTGCTAGTACAGTGTCTGATAAAATAAAACCAATTCAGATAGGAGGCTTTTTCTTTTTTTACCCTACAATATGCAATAGGATTAACATGTTCCCTAGAAAGATGTACTTTTCTGCTAGGTCACAAGGCCATCTGACTGTACTTTGACTCAAAAAAAGCCCTCCAACTCTTGACCACCTCACAGTACAGTACTGGAAAACATCTAGGTCACATAATCCTGTCTCATCCAATTTGGATGCAGTTCTTCCAAGGATATAAATTCATTAGAGAGACAGATTGTAAACAAATATATACACACACAAGAAAAAAATATGCAGACAGATTCTGCCTGCTCACCCTGCATATATATGACTACTTGACCCAGAAACTAAAGGTATCACCATCTAGTCACTGGGTCAGAGTCATTCACCTACATAAATAACTTGAGAAATTTAGCCTCTCAACCACATCATAGAATGTCACAGCATTTCAGAGGAGATTATGGTTCCCTCCAACTTATTGTTTATTTAGTTATTCCTAAAAAGCCAAGCTGCCAGTCTTACAGTGAATTAGTGTTTCACTTCACTGAGAGCCTCAGTGGATTCCTGGTTACATGTCTTAAGGGATGATGGTACGCAAACAGTACCAAAGACATCAGCATCAGATCATTATGGATTATTCTGAGAGATTTAGTCACGCCACAATTAATAAGAACTGTACTGAATACAGAAAACACAGATACTGGTTAGCTGTGTTACCTTAAGAGTTAGACCCCCATGAACTATCTCCTATAAAAGAATGACTTACTTGCCCCAATCAGCCGAGCACAGCTTTCAAAATTAGAAGGTCTAAAGGAAAAGTCCAGGCCTTTGGACCTCTCACAGAAAGCTACAACTTTGTGAAGTAGGAAACAATGCCATGTTAGGCATTTAAAAGTACTTCCAGGTTTTTTTTTCTTTTAGTCACATGTGCCTTGCCCAAGACACAAACTGTAAAAACCACCAAGCTTTAAAGATGCTGTCAACCAAAAAAGAATACAGATCTGGTTTTCCTCTTGCAACCTGCTGTCAAAATGACTTTGCATACCTGCACAGTTGCAATTGCAAGGGTATTTTTGTAGCACTGATATGCCCATTAAATTCCCTCTGTGCCAGGGCTCCCAGGGAGCTTCAATCTAACCACTACATCATGCACAGCTCTGCCACATGGATTACTGAATTTATTGGTTTGTTATTTTCTGTCATCATTACAACCAGAGACACAAAGTAATTAATTGGGCAGACACAGCACTCTTGCTCATGCTGCTGTCTAGCACAATTAATTACCTGTGCCAGGTTTGGAAAAGCTGATCATCTCACTATTCCCTGTCGCACAGCAAGCATAGCACTCAGTAAAGAATTCTGAACAAACACAGGAAGCACCTTAAGTCAATATTCTGCAGTTCTACACACATTTCATTCATGATAACAAAAAAGAAAGAGGACCAAGTGAAAACCAAAGCTCCTAAATGTGTCCATATTAAGACCAAGAAATTATTTAATTTTTTATATTTAATTGAAAATAAACAGATGTATTTGCAGCACTTTCTAATATTTCCTGTAGAAAATTACTGAAACCCCTGAATACTGACTTTTATTCAATCCAACTTTGTTATCCAAAACAAACTCCACTTCTCTGCCATATGCTCAAGGAGCATAGGGAATCCTACATTGCCAACATTAGGCACTCATCTGTTGTTGCAATAAGCCCGAGATATCACAGGATGCATTCCCATCTGCTTTTGAATTTTGCTTCAGCTAGCAAGGCTAATAAATTCCCCAATTTGCCCCCTCGATTCCTTTAGGAGCAGTATGTGTGTCAAATCCAATGTGGCCAGCACGTTCTGCCCACAAAGGCAGTACAAAGCAGCAGCGGCATAAGGATGGACAGAATGGGCCTGAGTTACCCAATGGATGTCACCTCTCCTGCAGCATTCCCAGTCCTAGTCAGGAACACTGCTCCTAAGGATGGGTATCACTGGGGACAGTGGGCCCCTGCAGGGTCAGCACCTCTGTACTGCTAAGACCCCTTTGGGGAAAGGACAGTATTAGTTAAAATACTTTGGGAACAAGCCAGTGAATCAGCCTTGATCAGGAGTGTAACTACTGTTTTCCCAATTCCTCCTGTGCTGACAAGACCTCGAAATTCACCTCAAGTACAGACACAGTTTCCCTGTAAGCTCCTGGGTGTGTCACAGACCACAATCTCCTTCTCTGTACGGACAGGGCCTAAGACCTCTAGGCACTTAAAACAATGACAATCTGCTAGGTGCAAAATTAAACATATAGTTTCAAACTGTGTTCCTCATCTCTGTTCCTTGCTTTCTTACACATGAACAAATTACATACATATAAAATAAACAACCTGTATATAATTGCTCAATTTGTCTTCACTTGTACGTCACAGGACAGATTCAGGCTTCCTGGATTTAACCCCAAAAAGGTTTTAAAAATATATGATGAAGTCATGAACACAGGACAGTCCAGAACATTCAAAGAAACTCTTAAAAACACAATTTTTGTATGCTTTCCTAAATTTAATTAAAAATAAAATAAATGAACATTTTGCTTTTTCTTTACAGCAATTAATACACTGGAGGCTTAATGACCTCTGTTATCACTGTGACAATTTACGTTTATGGTAGCAGTGTTGTTCTTTTTTCCTCTTCAAAGAGATATTCACAAACCAGAGGAGGAACTCTTTGAAGTATGCAGTGGGACTTCTTCTGCCCACTCCTTATGCAGAACTCTTCCAACACGGTCTGACCGCAGCGCAGTCTTCCCGCTGCAGCTCTCGGCAGATGAATCTTGCATCAGTTGGATGTGCTGGATCCCAGAGCCCTGCACCTCAGATCCACTGAAGGGAGTGAGGAGAGACCAGGAACTCTCCAGGGTCCCTGGCAGTTCTGAGCACCACAGCAGCCTGGCAGCAGCACAGGCAGCCGAAAGCAGAACTCAGCCCCTCATGTGATTTGACTGTGACAAAATACAGACAAAAAAACTTCTTGACAAAAAAACTAAGGTGGCAGCAAAAAAGTGGGGAGAGGATGAATAATTTTGAAAAAATTTTCAATTTAACTTTCACTGTAAATAATTTAGAGACAAAAGCTCGAGACTGAGGTGGAACTTCATGTAAGTCACTAAAACTGTGGCAAAGGAGTCCAAATAGATTATGCCAGAATATACACCTGGACATGGGCATAAAAAGGGCTGGGGGTCATTTTTAGAAACAATGCTAAGGATCTCTAATGCAACTTTTAAAGTTCATGAGGGACAGGCACTTGAAAATCAGTGATCCTAAACCCAGCAAAGGCAGAAACCACTCAGATCCTGATCCAGCAAAACATCTAGACATATTTATGCAAGAAAATGTGCAAGTCCATGGCCGTGAAACAATTCAAGTGAGCAATTGCCTTTGATCCCTCAATCCTTCTGAAGCCAACAGAATGCAACAGTGCAACATTAGCTGAGATTATCTGGGACAATGAGTACAAGTTACAACTTATGATTTGATTTCATGAACTGTCTTGCATTTCTTGTGCTGAAGAGACAAAGGAGTGGCATTTGTATGTGTACTCTGGATAGAGTGATGGTTTTGGTTTTAATGAAAGGAATTTCATACTGATCATCAGGGTTCACTCTTTATAACTCAGAGGGATTCTCACAGGAAAATGAGGTGCAGCTAAATCTAAGAGGCAAATGGACTAGTTTTCCTAGGGGGAAAGGGGAAGAGAGAAAAGTAGCAGCAGCTTAGTCTACATTATTTTTGCTATGAAGTTTTTTCTCCACCATGCAAAAAACCCCCAAAACCCTACTGTGAAGACAAAACTTTTATGATGTCAGAACAGCTCTTCTTTCTACTGTGCCTCTTACCATGCAAAAAGGTGAGCACTACTTTTGTGAAAGCAACTTTCTAAAAAGCATTCCTGGATCAACCACATCTGGTTTGCACTGGACCTAAGTGCGGACCTTCCCATACTCGGGCCAGTATCTTAAATTCTCCCACATTAGTTGTAAGGACACTTGAGAAAACGGGAGCAGAAATAAATGTGTGAGGTGCTCTCTGTACAGTTCTTGCAATTCCTGTAGGACACAACAATGTCTCAAATGGATATTTGAAATCTCGGGTTCCTATATCCTGATCAGCAATCACAATTTGCAATCCCAAATTATTTTTTGCCTGTCCTTAGGCTATTTGGCAGTGAAATACGAGGCAGAAAGACAGAAGCCCAGTTCCCAGGAGCCAGGTTGGTGCTTCAGGGCTGAGGGTAGCTGAAACTAGTTTTGACAGGTTAGCCATGCAAATATTATGCACCAGTCATTGAGCAAGTATCTCTATGCTGCTCTTCTCCATCAGTGTCACAGAGACTGACACACTGTGACAACTTTCATACCCAGAGTTAAACTAAACTCATTTCAATCATGCTTTAAACTAAACAGAATTAACACCAAAATCCTAACACTTTAGCAAAATAAATACTGTTTAGAGAAGCAAAACATTTACACGCAAATCCAGATAGCCACTGAAGTGTGAATCCCAAAGCTATCTGCTCATTCACACGAAGACCCGTGGAGTCATCATCAGTCCAGCACAGCTTTAAGCTACCTTTCTCTGTGTGAATCCTACCCTGGCCAAAGAAAAGTGCAGGTAAAGTGCTGAAGAACTTCAGTGTAGGCAAGACTGGGGACAATAAATATACACACAGCACCTAACATAGCACAGCCCCGCTTTCCCCTCAAGAACACCGAGACACTGTCATACTATAAAAACTATTCTAGCAGTCAGCTAGAAACAGTAATAGGAATCCTGCAAAAAGTACATCAGTTGTCATGCTATAATTAGCCATGTACAGTTTAAATAAAATCCTGATTACTGAACATTTTCCAGAGGACCTCACGTTTCAGTGCTATTCCAGCCAATGCTGAAATCATAGAGTTGTTAGACGGAGAATGAAATAGGTCATTCGGGTGACACTCCCTCTTAGGGAAGAACATCACTGTGGACAAAAAACCAAAACAGAAACAAGAGTTACAGTGATTAAAAACTGTGTACAGAGAGTAGAGACCATGTCTCAGCCTTTTCAGTTTCTACTAAAGGTCCCTTTCTTTGGGTGGAGTGGTAAAAGGTTCATACCCTGAGCTCTCTGCACTTCTCCAGGTCCTGACAGTGTTTAGATACTGCACTTCTCCAGGTCCTGACAGTGTTTAGATACTGCACTTCTCCAGGTCCTGACAGTGTTTAGACCTGCACACTCCAGGTCCTGGAGTGTTTAGACATGGAAATAACAGCTGCACTTCTCACAGACTTACACGCTTCACACACCATGTTTCAAGTAGTGGAAGCACATGCCACTTTTGGAAGGCCAGCATGGAGACTCAAATGGATGCTTTGAAATCTCTCCCTTTAGAGGTGAGGCTGAAAGCTATTGTCACCATTTCTGTCTGTCTTAGAGGGCAGATAACCTGTCATAGGCAGAAATCAGGCAGGCTCCCTCCCTATGTCTATTAGTGACGGACATTTAACTCCATTTCATTCAAAATGGGGAAAAAACCTGATGCTATGGCTTTCCACTTGAAATGGCAACATGCTGCTTACAGCAAAGACGTCAACACCCTCAGCTGCCAAATGGAAACACAAGAAAGCCAGAGACAGACAAGAAAGTTTCCAAAGGAAATATTATTTCTCATTATTGTATTTATGTTTTATTTACCTTCTAGAACTAACTGTAATGAAGTTTGAATTGGTGGGGTTTTTCCATCCTGAGCTTATTATAAACACCCAAAGTATAGTGCAAAGAGGCTTAAAATATAGCCTTTACCAAACAAGACAGGGAAAAGTCTTCATATCACCAGAGGTTTCCACCTACGGTTGTCCTAGTGGAACATAAGGAAGCCAACAGCAATAGGTGCAGTGAAAGCCTGCCTTGATATCTCTTAGTACAGATAAACTGTCCAATATCCTGTTGATACAGAAAAAAGCTGTCCACAAAACATCACTGGGAGCAACAGTGTTATTATTTATATAGCAGAGATGAGAGGACAAATCACAAATGCGTAAAATATTGGGGCAGACAAGAAAATATTTTACACTTGGTAGTAAATTCTTCCTAGCTCAACAGCTTAGCTTTTGAACAGGTGTGAGAAGTAGGAAAAAATCACAAGGAACAGAGATGTGTGATAGGTATTACTCAAGGAAAGAAAGGAGAATGATGAAGGCCAACAATTTCCAGTTACATTAACCCCCTTCTGCTTCAAAGATCTTGCCTTTAAACTGTTGAGGTGTATTAGAAAGCTTCAGCTTGGTTTCCCATTACATTCTCCCTGTGTTATTGCACCTAATAACAGAAGGCTTTAGAAACGCTTCTGCTTCCATTATTTTCTCCTACTGGATGCCTAGTTGTTTAATAACTTTATCATTTTACAGTTATTTGTATTCAAAATAATCTGTAAATCAAATTCAAATATAACAGCTCAAAGTGGGGGCAAAGAAATATAATTATTTAGTATGGCCTGGAGTAATAACTCAGCTTAATGTGATAGAATTGCCAAAAGAAAATGTAGGTTAAGTACCAGGAACCATTTCCTAACAGCAAGATCTATCAGACTAAAAAAACAACCTCCCTGCAGAAAAGGTGGCATCTTTCTCACTTCCTTTTGAAACAGGACAGATGATGGCAGTGGAGCATATCACATAAGGAATCACCTGAGAAAAGAAAATGACCTAGCACAGCTTCCATTTCTATCCTTTTAGAGTGATTCACAACCTGAAGGCTAAAACTCTTGTGGGAATACGTTCTATCCCACCTTAGTCAAATGAAAAGCCAGACAGTCACAGCCCAAGCACCGGCGAACCAACACTTACGGAACCCTAATGAGAAACTGTATTTTTATTTTGCTCTTTCTGCTTTTTAGGAGTCTAACTGGGAAAGTGCCCAGGTCATGAATGGATTTAAGGATCTGAGCCAAATTTACTGAAATTGCAGATGTTTACTCATATATTCATCTTAAGCTTGTTTCTAACTTCTATGCCAAATAGAGACAAACCTCCTGTTGTGCTCTCCTGAATTGGGGTCTTCTGTATAAGCAGCTTACAGAATGAACAACTTACTGTGCATATGCATGCAATACATGTAAATATTAGTAAATTATTACTCAAGTTACTATTATTATTAAATGATATATCAGTTATTTGCTGTAGATGCCTTTCTGTTTTCCAATTCACTGAAGGAGAGTGTCTACTAAAAACATTTTTTCAAACTCCAAGGATTTCATTAATCAAGTACAACCACACCTAAAATGAAGAATACATCGCAATAGTCTATCAGAGCAAAATAATATTTTAGTTTGCATGCAAAACTATTTCAATTCTTCAACAGATTTTAACTAATTCCAGAATAGCCACGTGAATTTTCATCCTCATTTCACAGGGGAGAAGACTCAGGCTCCCAAAGATTAGATGATTTGCCCAAGCCCATACTCTAAAGCTAGCAACAAAGATTCATGTGTCGTTAGGAGCGTATCTAATTTATTTCTATCTATGTTTTTATTACACTCAGGAGCATGCTATCTCAGTTCCTTACAGTACTCACAATCAATAAATCCTTGTATTTTTCCCATCAGAAGGGATTTGTGACTTTCACCATTACAGAAGGCGAGAAATGAAGACACAGAGGAATACGCTGACTTGGCAAAAGCAACATGCCCAGGGGAATCAATGCTCAAGGCAGGAACAGAATCTGGACCCCCTGGAGTCCCAGTTCTACCTTCATAGTCCTTCTTTCCTATGAGATTTCCTTCTTTTTTTTCTCTCAGTTCCTTTTTCTATCTTAAGTGGGTCAGTCCAGAAGTCAATGAGATTTTCTTGGAGATTCCCTAACAGTACTTTTCACTAAAAGATATCAATATGTACAACAAATGAAGCCAACTTAGGTGGTGAAATTGTGCAAAACCCAGTTTTGATTCAAGAATTAACACCACCAGAAAAGCGGGAGAGAGGACGCTGAAATACAGCTGAAATACAATTCCACAGGACATCAGCAGAACAAAACAATTTATGCTGAAGCTTTTCCTCTTATCTCTGTAATATACCAGATGATTTTCTGTTGTTAACAGCCATGCCTTTTAGTTACTGAACTGCTTTGAAGCAGCAGGGACAGGTAAGTGGTAATTCAGGATCTGTTTCCAAGCAGTTTATTTAAGCCTGTCATTCCACATGGCCACTTTCTACAGTTCAAGAAGAAACAAAACCTGGGCTACCAAGTTTTGCATGACTCATGCATCACAAAGCATTACCTGTACAACAGACCCCTTAATCTAGTTACTTGCATTCATACAGCTTCTCTTTATTTGTCTTGTAGGATAAGCAGAGAAAAACTGACAACACAGACTTGGGGAGATCTCTGCTCACTACTGCAGAGTGCCTCAGACACCACTTCCCACCCTCTGGGAACTAAAGTATTGAGCAAGAAAATTACTACACAGTATTGAAACTCTCTTTTTTTTTTTTCCTAAGCCTTTTACTTCAGCAAATAGCTCACAGAACACCAAACTGTTTGATGTTTTAATGTTGCAATATATATCCTATGGCATGAGCTGGGTCTAGGGAAGCAGTTACAGCTTCACTCAGCACAGTAATGAACCTTAAGTAACTTCATGCTGTAATGATGGCACAGGAATAGCATTAAGATGTGGCCAGAGGTGTGTTTTCCTAACTGCTGATGAAGGGAGAAAGGCAGGCCTGCAGCCAGCTTCTGGAAATGCCCGCAGGGACAGCCATACATCACATTCTCAGAAGCATGTGTAGTCAGGTTACACCACACACAGCTGGCACTGCAGGAATGAACCACCCTCTCTCTCACCCCGCTCTTTAAACACATCCCTCCTGGTCCTCTGATTCACCTTCTTGGCATGGGGAAAGGCAAGGAACTGCTGCTTTGCTGCTCTTTTAAATCTCATGCCATCACAAGCATTTCACAAAGCTGTAGGTGACAATACAGCTGCAGTGAAGTGGCCCCTGAAATCTCAAGGCATTCTTTCAAGTCATAGCTTGCTCTGTAATCTCAATTCTCACAGTTAATTGTGCAATAGGTCACTCAGCAGTCGGCATCCACAACAGTTCATCCATCCAAACCCCTATTCCTGATTTAAACCAATGTGAGTTGTACAGCCACAGTCTAGCACCAATTATCAGCAGGTACAACACTCCAAAATGAATATTTAACATCACTAACAGGCAAAACTCACTGCTAAGTTTTGCATGAGGAAAGACACATGAAGCAACAGGACCTGCAATAGAAATGGTCTTCAAAAAACTTATTTATAAATCAGTGTTTAAAACACATGTGGGTTGGGTTTTTTTTCATACTGGTACAATGGCAAATTTGAGTAGGGATGGAATTTGGAGATATCTCAGTCAGAAAGTAAAAGATTTGGTACACTCTACTGGAAATTCTTATCTTGGCATAAAAATACTAGTTGCACCTTACTTTCAGAACCTGTACATGGTAAACTTTTAGTCATGGGCATTTCAGTTTCCCTAATTTAGAAAAAAACCCCCAACAAATAATAAAGCCTAACATCAACATTTTGTACTGGTTTAATGCCCTCGTTTGAAATAGAAGCTTTAGCCATCCATTTCTTTCCTCTCCCCCCCCCCCAATCTATTGTCATTTGACCAAAAATGAACCAATTTCTTTTAATCACTGGCATAGACTGAATAATTATATATATACTCAAAATTACTTCTTTGATTGGTAGCTAAGCTGCTCTAATGCTGCAAGTCTCTGTTGGAGGTTAGTACCTGTTCTAAATGTGTACTACAGATGAGGGCAAGATACCCTCTCTTTACTGCTATGACAGCTGATGGGCTGAGACTCACTTGAGACATTAGGGTTTTGTATGTAATGCAGTATTTTTATTGCACATTTCCAAGCCACAAAACAATTTAGCCATAAAACTGTCATATATGAAACCTGTATTTTTAAAATTGCTTTCTGCTACAACATCACATTACATTACCAAAATAGAAAAACTACCGAGATTAAACTACGCTTTACCATTTACTTGCTGCTAGTAGATTATTTATCATTTTCCCCTCAATTTAGACAACAAAAGTATGCAGACAGAGTCATGTTTATATCACACTAAATTTTAAGCACTATGCTGCATTCCCAGTTTTACAGAGACAGACTAAAACCTTCCAAATTCTTCCAATTCTTAATAATTGCCATGCATTTCTACATGCATGAAAAAATACATCCAAGGCTACTCTGCAGATTTATTTAAATATTTACTACGAAAGGCAAATCCAATCTTGCATTTAATTGCACAATAGAAAGTCTGATGGAATAGTGCTTTGAAGATCTCTGTTTACTTTCTACGACAATACAGCCAAGTAGGTAATTTTGCAGTGCTTCAGTCTCCCATTTACACAGGAGAGTAATGTTTCTTTTCTCACCTTCCCTCTCATTTCACATTAAATGGTCCTGACTGGGCACCTCCAGAATCTGTGCATTGTAGATGTCTGAACAGGTATAAACACCTTTTCTAACATAAGCCTGACAGTGCTCCAAAAATTCTTAAACGAACAATCCTTCATCAAATGTATTCTGTAACTTTATTTCCCTAAAATCTATAGAGGAAATAAACCCTCACAAAATCCTAAGCAAGCAGTTGTCAACTTAGTTGTCAACTTAAACACCACTTGCCTTTCTCTCACGTTACCAGACTCTCTAGCTGTCCTGTCATGGTTCCAATGACAAACTAATACTGCAAATATCAGGATTTTAAGTAAAACAAGACATTTTCTATGCTTTTTTATTTTGCCTTAATTTTCTGTACCTTCCAAGTTTGAAAGCTGATGTCTAAAACTGAGGGAGAATAAAGCTGTACTTGTGACATTAGTCAGATTGGTAATTGGTTTAAATCATTGTCATTGCAGAACAAAAAAGCTATCCTATGGCATATTAGCACTTATGAGTTTAAAACTAGGAATTTTGCTTTCACTGAAGAGAAAACTCTTTTCCAGCGTCTGAAAAATAAATAAAAATAGGAAACACTATCTCACCTTTTTGTTGAGAAGAATAATAAAATTCTAGGACATCAAAGTGTTTGTGCTGGACTGGTTGAAGCCACAGAAACTACACATTTCTGAATTATGATGCCAAATCAAGCGTAACTGTAATGAAAACCTATAATAATTAGATTTGTTCAATCCAGAACAGATAAAAATGGCAAGGTGTTATTTGGACAGAGGAAAATTCTAAAAGGTAACCAAGAAAATAAAATCAAATGAAGGTTTATTCTTGTTTGTGAAGAATCTATTCTAGCAAGAAATTGAACCATGACTCATGAATCAAAAGCGGTGAAGGGACCTATTGAACTAAGAAAAATATGCTTTTTTTCCTGGCAAGAGATCTCTCTGATACCTGCAAACAAGAGAGTAGGAACAAAAGCTACATATACAAACAGACTCCTTTTTAAACCTTACAGATTTCTTACTCAAGTACTGTCTGAACCGAACACTGCTTTTGTTTTTTCGTAACTAACTGAAGCCAGAGATGCTCAAACCACAATCTCATTCTGTCACACTCCTTTGCTCTTACCTTTCACTTGAAGCAGCCCACACCTCTCAGGCATTGACATCCATCAGACAACAAATGAGTGGTAGAGCTCAACCTCTAAAGAGCAGCCACAGAGCTTTTAACTAGTAAGACAAAGCAGATCTGTGAGTATGTTACCTACTCCCTGAAGTTCTTTGATCTGAAATTCTGTTAGGTCAAACTATTTTACCCCTCTTCACCAGCTCCTTGCCTCTTTTGATTTATTCAATGACAAACTTACTGTAAAAGGAAAAATTTTTCCAGGCTTTAGTAGGTACTAAGGTCTCATTCAGCAAAACACTTTGATACAGTCCACAGATCTACAGCCTATACTTAGTTGTCCTTTTAATTGAAGATCTCAAAGGTTACAGAAAATAACCGATGAAGAACTAGACCAGATCTCTCACGTGTATCTCCCAATCTGGGAAATTGCTCCATCCCAAAGATGAAGGTGGTAAGCCCACATGGGCATGGAGCTTCCTATGCACTCTTACTCCTATTATGGCTCAGTAGTTGAAGTCACTTCCACGTACTCGCAAAAACCTCGATACAAAACAATGGAGCAGAGGCAGTGCAGTGGAACTGCCTACTCATTGCTCCATGTGTTTAAAGCTGCGAGGCACCAGGTAAGATCTTACTGAACCATTTTTAAACATATTAACAGAAAGGAAAGATGCCCATCTTCCTTCAGAATTATAATCTTGCTCCTGTTAGAATAACAATTCTGACATTTTCTGTGTTAGTCAAACTCTTTCACAGGAAAGAAAAACACCACTGCTGTTTTTAAGAAAAAACAGTCTGTCACCCATTAAGGCTTCTTAGCAGAAAGCAAATATGGAGATTTTAGTGTGAAAGGTATCATTCTGAGAAAGTTTTAAATTAAAGAGAATACAAACTTGCCAACGAAAATGCCATCTTTAACCTTAAATACATTGCTACAGCGAGACTATAATGAAATGATAATGTGGGTGCTGACTGAGGAGAGAAAGAGGATTGAGTCAGGTAGAACTGACATACACAAAAAGTCATTTCTTTGCTATTCAGTGATTTGAAAAACACCAAAAGCATTATTTCCCCACATGAGAGAATTTTATCCCCACATAATAAATTTCAAAAGGGAAATGTCAATACTACAAGTATTTAAAGCAACCTCCAGATTATATTTAAAAAGAATGAGATCAAGTGCTCATATGGCATGTTTGTGAGAGCAGGAACCATGGAGATTTAGTATTTACTTACAGGCTGGATGTAGCACATTAACAACACTCACTATTTTGGATCCCAGAACTGTTAGCATGCCAATATTAATATGGTAAAACCCAGCAGGATGTAGACACTGTCATTAGCACTATTAGACATGCTACATGCACTAATAAAGAATTGTTGCTTTCTCCAAAGTAAAGCCGCCTTTGCTCACCGTAGAGCTGTGTGACACAATTCCAAGTTTGGTTTTTTTAAGTCTTCCTTCCTCATATTAAAAGATGATTTCGATTTCTAGTGCTTTGGGTATGTATCTTATTGCACTTCTTTTTTCTTTTATTAATTTGGAATTTTTTTCTTCATAGGTTTTTTTGGGGGTTATGTTAGGTTTGTTTGTTTGACTGTTTCTATGAAATTAAGAATAACAGTTGATGCTGGAAAGTTGCAAAGAGAACTTAATGGAAATAAGAAACAACATAATAAGGAAGCAGTGATTGCTGCTGATACAGGTTTCCGTTGTCAAAGATGACACTTCCAGAGAGCTTTAAAAATACCTTCCTCACTTGAAAAAGGACCCAAAATATACTTCTCAACAATATTTGTACAGTTTTGTAAGTGAAAGAAAAGAATGTGCAGTGTCAGAACCCTCCTGCAATTCTGCTTTAACAAACACACTCACTCCTCCAATCTGCCCTCCTGCAGCCAGGGATCCTGACTTGCACTGCAGCTGAACCCCCAGGATTCCCATTACTGCAGGCCTTTTGCTGTATAAACACTGTTGATTATTTACAAAAACAATTCCAATTGAAACAATAGTGTACTTGCACACCACGGGGAGCAGAGAAGTTCAAGGGACTGTGGTGGGTCAACCTGCTCTGAGACGGTGGGAGAAGGGAATTGCAGAGGAAAGCAGGGACTGTGGCACTCAGGCAAAGCGCAGGCTCACATCCACAGCAGCAGAGCCCAGCCCAGTCCTACTGAACTGCAAACATTTTTTTCTCCCGACTCGGAGGAACTTGAAACTGCTTTGTACTTAACTGAAGAAGGGCTTAACAGAAAGTTTTGAATTATTTCACAGTCACATAAGACTATTTCAAGCATATTTGCTGTTCTGCCACCAGTTCAGGGGACTCAGAGAGCTTGGGTATGGGGAGGTTACCAATGGCATTTACTTGATGCTGTTTGCACATGGGTGCCCACTGGCATAGCTGTACCCAGAAGTCAACGCTAGTTTTCTTTCCAGCTCTTGGTGAGAAGAGTCATGGTGTCTTTCCTACTTTTTCCTGGATCTGAATAACCTTCCTCTGGGTACTGCTCTACTAATTTTTTTCCAAAGGCTTTTCCCAGTGGGTTTCCATGACTAAAACAGGATGCTTTCAAAATCAGGATAGAGTCTGTTCACTACAGGTAACATTTCAGTGTCCCTCTAACTTTCACAGCAGAGGAAAAGGATCTGAAATAAACATACAGCTTTTAGATTGCATCAGTATTGAAAAGAAGAAACCAAGACATTTTAGCTCAAGCAAAGCAGCAGAAAAAAAATTGCCCGAGAAGATACTTTAGAATATTTTATTAAGGACATAATGATCCCTCTATTTTTAGGATACTTAAGGCACAAGTTTTCCTTGAAATGATTTAGCATATTTTCAAATTTTAATAGACTTGATAGGTTAGTCTTATAAATGAACAATAAAGAAATAAGAGTGAATAGCAAAGATAATGTTCAAAATCCGGAAATCAGGAAATATTCAAATAAAGGAAAGAGTTTCTAAATGTTAGATTAGTTTTCAATAGCATTGTTGTGGACAAAAAACCAAACAGGCAAACAACTGTCTAGCTCACGCTTGAGAAGTTTTTGGAAAAAGATTAGATGGCACTGGTGTCTGAAGAAAAGTCCTTCCAAAGTCTTGTTTTAAGCTCTAACAGTGTAATGACTACGGAGTCCTGTAAAAAGAGTAAAGTTGGAAACGTAATTCTGTCCTTGCTCTGCAAGGGCTCTACTGCAAAAATTCTAGAGGAATTCTTGTGATAACCAGAACCCAGGTTTAATTCTCTCCAGATGCTGACGTTCGTCCAAGACAGGAATTTTCTAGATTTCTGCTGCAAGCCATCAAGATGGACATCTTTGTATATCATCTACCTACCTGTTCAGCTACTTAGAGCTTACAACAGGTTGGGTCTGCCTTGTTAAGTGTGAGTGACAAGACATACATTTATTACAGTCAGTGAAAAAAGTTGCCTGTCAGGAAAATTCTAGAGCACCCATGATTAATATCAGAATAAAGATTTGAAGAGAGACAGACACAAAGAAAACCCAACCAAAACAGGTAAGAGATTTGTGATCCTGTCAGCTCCGTGCACAGACAGAAGACAGTGGTCAGCACCACGTGAGAGCACAGTGCTCACCCAGAGATGAATTGCCAGTTACCCCCAGGCTTCAAACAGTGTGAAGAGAAACTTCATATAAAGGCTGCTGGTTATAAACTCATTTGCACATGCAATTGTTTGATGCCAAAATCATTAACGTGTCCTAAAATCTAAGTCACTGGGCCCTTAGGAAAAAAATACATAAAAGATGGGATTCAGTACTACTTTATTTTATTTAACTTGCTTGATACACCCCTCTCTCTTCCATGGGCAACAAGGGCTGAGACAGCAAGCACTATTATTTTTACATGTATTTTGCTTGACTATGGAAAAATAAATCTTTTCTTGTATTTTCCACTGGAAAAGAAAGAGAACTGAAAGCTACCGAGAAAGAAAATTCCCAGTCCAACAGTCCTCCTAGCTAGTTGTTGTAAAGTCCAGCTTCCAAAACTAGGAAGTAAAAGGTCAAAACTGGAACCTTAATTTTGAACATTACAACTTCACAAAACCTGACTGAGGTAAAATATTCAAAGTCAAGTCCTCATTAACAGGAGATGAGAGCAAGAGGGAGTGTGAAAAATCCACCTGAGCTTGTATTAAGATACGATGCTCTGCAGACTATTAAAACTATTGTTAATCATTCTTCTGCAGACAGAAAGGATATAACAGGAAAGGAGGACCCTTCTGTGGTGGAAGAAATAAGGTTAAAAACTGAAATGTTTTAAGCAGCATGGGACAGAAAGAAGCAGGATACATTATCTCAGGCCTTGATCCTGTGCAGCTTCTCTCCATCCCTCATTTATCCATGCAGGCAACCTGAAAAACACATTACTCTGCAAGATGCTCTGCTGAAACCACAAGTACTTGTAAAAGAATAAGGAAGACAGGACTCACCCCTTTGTTGGAACGAACTAGACTGTGTGAGGCGAACTGAACCTTCCTGTTTTCTATTTCAGTGCATTTACTTCACAGATTAATTACACCTACTATGTGGAGAAAGAGAGCACAGGATGGTACTAAATGTATCAACAGCTGACCCTTGAATAATAAGGCAACCTGTTTGAAATATCCATATCCACTTCATGCAGTAGATTTTATCTCCTGGACCCAAATAACTCATCAAAAATAGGATTATGGGGTTTGGCTGTTGTTTAAGTTTTGTTTTCAGTTGTGTAACACGATAGTTAGCCAAGTGATTTCTAGTAATTGAAAAGATTGTCTTGAATAGCAAATTTTATGTTTTTCAGCTATTACCATAATACCCTTGGAACAGAGGAAAAATTCAAACAGAAAATTAATGGTAGAAAGCAATGTTTTATCCTGCTGCTTGCCAAATCTAAGGAAATGTCATTTATCACGTGGCAATCACTAATATGAGTGAACTTGCCTTCTTAAATGAAGATACAAAGGTATCACAAAGTGTTCAGTCTGAACAGTACCAGCTCTTACTTTAACACCCCATTGGAAGGCATATTAATATTGAGGGACCTTTGCTGCAACAAAGACCTCAGCTCAGCTGATGAAGTAATAATAACTGTTGTTTGCAATCAGCAAGTTGTCCTCATAGTCACAGAAATTATTTACTCATTCAAAGGCTTTCTTTTTTTTATTTTCACTGACATACCAGCATCACTTTATAAACCTGCAATTGTCTACTGCACTGAACTCAAGGAAGGCAGTTGCTGGAAAGGTACAGACCATTACTTCTTTGTTTTCCATTAAAAGAAAATGAAATCAAACTGTGCTCATTCAAGTGTGTGGAATGGGAGAGTATAAAATTAAGGGAGAAAAGACTCCTCCTGCTCTTTATAGTCAGTGAGGCTCCTGATGCAGCTCATTTATACTTACTCTCTTTCAAATGAACAGTTGTTCTAAAGTTAGAGTTTAGTTGGTTTTTTTGTTTTATTTCCTTTGTTAGAAGGCCTGAGGCTTCTAACACCAGTGCAACACAACCCCTATCTCCAACTGCAACACCACATGGACAGAAAGTCATCTTGTTTTCCCTTATAGTTTAACAAAAGTAAACTTGCTAAGATACATGAATAGGCACAAAATCTAGACACATTGTCTGGTAGTGGCTGCAGGAGTTGACATCTTGACTAATACTGCAAAGGCAGTGTTTGGCAGATTTAATCATGATACTAGACTCAAGGGGCAACAGAGGTGTGAGTAAAAGTAGTTGTGGCCATAGTTCATTCCATCAGTTAGGCTATGTCCAGCTGATACAGATGATCACAATCTTGACCTCAGCAGAAGGTTTTCATAGATCATGAAATCCTGCTGCCCTCTTCTCGCATAGAGAGAAATTCTAGGGGAAACAATGACATTAGCAACTCTTAAACAGAAGTTTCTCTCTCTGATGTTTCTATTCCAAATTTACCTTATTAGCTTGGTATATCCTATTCCCATGTTCTTTGACAATATAAGGTACTGAGATGCTAAGTCACCCCACAGTTGTTGTGTGACCTGAACCAAGCCCAACATAAGAATAGGTGCTACTGCAGAGCCAAAGTCATAACCATTTAGCCATTCTCCAGCTCCAGATCACCATGCTGGGAATGCAGCTGTAATCTCTCAAAAACGTTCATCTGCTTTTGCACAGCTTAAAACTGCAAAATGTTACAGAACATGCACAAAGTTGCTCTGTATATATAGTCTGTTGAAAACCACATAATGGAGAAGGCTACATGAAGTATGCGGCAGTAAGGATCTGATCTACAATGTCCAGAGACACCAACGGGAGAGTTTCCACACGCTCAGTCCAATAATAAATCCTGAAACTCACTGGTGTCTTGCTCAAAGTGACAAATCCATCTGGTTGCCAGGAAAAGACACAGTGCTTCAGTGCAGCAGCACAGATATGGAATCAACATTTAATGAAACAGAAAAAGCATTAGACACTACATAGGAGAAGTTTTTCATGGGAAGCTTGAGGCCATCCATACATATTCAAAAGGATTTGGATAATTTATTTGACCTGTGCCCCAGAATGCTGGAAGTTGCTTCTGGTCCATCATTTACGATACATAATCTCAACACCTCCCTCCACTCTGCACAAATGAAAGCATAATGCACCCTACTCAAAGATTCTCTTCTTTCTAACAGTGTGAGAGAAAAAAATCCAGCAAGACAATTAAAAACTGGCAATGAAAATAATATAGAAAGCAGTATAGGGCCTGGATCGCGGTGCAACTTCAAATGTAGCATTAAAAGCGAGGAGAGAGATCTAAAGAAAATCTAAATATGAATAAATAAAACCAAGCATTCATAAAATCATAGATTCATTGAGATTGGAAGAGAACTTTACCATCATCACGTCCAACCATCAACCCAGCACTACCTCTGTAACCCCTAAATCACTGAACCATCACCCACTGTGAGATCAAAACGCCTTTTCAACACTTCCAGGGCTGGTGACCACCACCTCCCCGGGCAACCTATTTCAATGCCTGACCAAACTAACTGTGAAAATTTTTTTTTCTAATATATCATCTGAATCTCTTGTCTCAGCTTAAGGCCATTTCCTCTGGTCCTCTCACTGCAGGCACAGTAGAAGAGACCAGTCCCCACCTGCCTACACCCCCTTTCCAGGTAGTTGTAGAGAGTGATGACATTCCCCCTGAGTGTCCTCCTCTTGACAACCCCAGCTCCCTCAGCTCTTCCTCATAAGGCATGCTCTCTAAACATTTCACAAGCCTTGCTGCCCTTTGCTGGACATGCTCCAGCACCTCAATGTCCTTTTTAAAGCAAGGGCCCCAAAACTCAACCCACTTGCTTTTCATAGATGAGGAAAGGATGCTGCTACACTCTATCTTGACTTGCTACTGTTTATATATTTACTTGGGGGTTAAAATTTTGCAACATGCGCTATTCAGGATACAAAGCACATTAGGAAACAAAGAAAATGCAGAGCTCCTGATGCGTGATGAAGTCTTACAAAAGCCATGGAAAGAAGGCACAGCAAAGAGAGATGACTCAGCTCTGACATCTCCCAGCCCTGCTGCTGGTGCATTTAAGGAGTTAAGGAGTGCACTGTGTTCGCATCATGAAACATACCGGCTTGCGGGAGCAGGAGGGAAGGCTTCAGCTCCAGGGAAAAGGTAAGCGCTGCCCAGCTCTGCCACAGCAGCAGCTGCACACCTTCACGCAGCCCACACGCTGGCAGCGCACAGAGCATGGGGAATCGGAGCTCGGCAGGGCCACCTGCCAGGTACCAGCGCTGCACACAGACAGCTGGTGACTGACGAGCAGCCACTGATCCCAAACACCTTGTGTTAAGTCATTCATCTCCTCTTAGTCTCTTCTGCTAAACAGCCCCAGCTTTCAAACAAAGCCTTAGCCCAGGTTTGCCAGTCTGCTCTGCACCCAAAGCAAGGCACGCAGCACCTACAAGACAGAGCAGAAGTTTTCAAGTGCTGATATACTTGGAAAGGGAAATTCAAGTTCCAGCACTTGATACTGACAGTACCTCCTTGAGAAGTTTGTATATTGATCCCTTCAAAATTGCTGCTGTTTCTCTCACTTTTGCTTGCTCACCCTCCAGCCAGCCTTGGAAAAAGGGGTGCTCTTAACAGTAGTCCCAAAACCTAAGACTAATGAAAGCTAAAACCAAACATAGAGAAGAAGAGGTGATACATTCAGACCCACTTGTATCACTCAGCCACACACAGGAGACAGACTGCACAAGAAAGGATGCCTTAGAGTTTTAATGTAGTAACTTCAGTGTTCATCAGGAAAGATAAAGAAATGCTGACTACACTAAGCTAGCAAATTCCCTAAACATGACAAGAGAAAAACACCCTCCCTATACACAGTTCATAGGAGGGAGATAGAAGACTTGCAAAATTGAAACTGGCACCTATTTATTCTTTCTTACCCACTGAATTCTCTACACTCGCCTCTTGTGATGAAAGACATGGAAACTAAAACACAAAAAACTAATACGTTTGGCAGTAATCCTTCAAAGTACTTTATTCCTATTTAACACAAACATGCGTCTGTGGTTTCTCTGGGAAGAGAAACCAGAACTGACACCTTTGTGTCTTCTCTCCAACCATCCTTTAGCATGAGCAGCAACATGCAGCCCATAACAAACATTATGAAATATGATGAAACACCAGAAATGTAAGGGAAGAAAAGTAATAGTCTACAGTTTTCCTCACAAAATGATGTGTTATTTCTCCCCTTCTATTTTCCATGAAAAGCAAATAAACACTTCAACACTTAAAACTCTCTTTCTATGCCAAGCAGCTGAGTGAAGTAACCATATGCAGATATAAGTGGATACACATAACCAAATACGATGCTAAAATAAATTTCCATCACAAACTGAAACCAAACAACTAAAATATGCTAGTTTCTTAAAGGTATTTTGTGTAAATACAGTGTACATGAAATTGGATGCAATAGTGTGCAGAAGGATTAACAAGAAAAAGCCTTCAGAATTATGAAAAATAAGGTAACATACTTCAGAAGTGTTGCATGATCTCCGATGGCATTTTCTGATGTTGTTGAGCAAAAAGCTATCTTACATTTCAGAGAAAAGAAGCTGTGCTCGTTAATAAAACTTCAGGAAACTAATTCCTGCATAACTTCCTTTTGTTAGGATTTCTGTAGTTACTAATTGTTTATTGCTGACTGTTTCTCCACTGAAGCCAATACCCATTACTGAAAGGAGGAAAAATCTGCCTGTGTCAGGGCTTGCAGAAGTTTTCAGGCAGCGTGACAACTGGCAACCTTACTAAAATGTTTACAAACAGCCTGAAAGAAATTAAGAAAGGCCTAGACCTATACAAGTCCTTCAAAATCAATAAGCTATTTTTATGATTCTTTTTTCTTTTCCTGAATTATCTTTAATCATAAAATAAAACAATGAATGTTTTCTATAAAAAATGATACTTGAATTTAGTCAGAATACAGATTTTGTACTGTGTATTTCCAGAAGAGAGTGAAAATGATAGAGCAGTCAGTAGAGTATCTCACACAACTCTCATACCTGACAAAAGGTCCTACATATACTAAAAAATCGTTGCTTGTGCACACGAGTATTTGCGAGCACTTCTCTGATCTCCATCTTATTCCTATTTTTCTGTTTGTTTTTATCCTAGAATTTCCACTAAGTTCCATCCCACAGAGCAGAGGAGATTGAGCCCAGAGCCCATGACACTGTACAGGAAAGCTCCCTACTGCCTCAAGTGCTCCATCTCAACAGGAAGAGAAGCCAAAGGAGTATGAGTATAAATGGACCATTGCAATTTATAGGTTGTATTAATAATTAAATGCTGGGAGTGCTATTAGTACCTTCACTACATCCCCACCCACAGGTTCTTCAATCATCCAGTATCATAGAACTTGTATTTTGAGGTATTTGTTCTCAGTGCTTTGAGGCATAAAATGTCCTGCAGTGCTACAGTCTTTATTTCTTCAGTGTGGTGAAGTTCATTTTGTGTTGCTGCTAAGGTTTTGGGTTTAGTGCTTTCTTTAAAAGAAGACTATTTCTATCTGGCCAGATATGGAGGTAAGAGGAGAGCTCACAGTTCCTTCTGAAAGGAAATGAGACATGAGCAAACAATACCTCTGCAGAAAGGGGAATCAAGCTAAGAGAGATTTCCAGTTCTGACCCTCCAGAGTAAAACTGGCAATGGGCCATTTGACAAGAAAAATCCATGGCTCCAGAGAGTTGGAAAGTGGTTCAGACTGACATTATTCATTTCCTTCAAGGCTACCTGTGACTACTTCCCAAACAAGAAAATCACCAGCTTAATTAGGGTTCCCCAGAAATCTCAAAAAAATGGAGCTATCCATTCTCCACCTACACTTTGCAGCCGACACTTAAAGCACTTTCTGCAAGTCTGACAATGAAGGTGTTTGGCTTTGCAAGGCTCACAACACAGCAAGGAGCCATCTGCAGCCCGAGAAGACACAGGGCAGAGTCTGATTAACGATTCTGTGCAGGTTTTCTATCTCCTATCACTGCTCTCCCCTCCCCCTTCACATCCCCTAGGGACACCAGTTCCATATTCAAAGCAGCCTGGGGTCTTCAAGCAGAGAAATGTGCATGATTTGTACGTGGCATTAAAGCAGGGAAAGAACTCCAAAATTATAGCAGCTGCATCCAGCCCTTGAGACGGCCCAGCACCGATAAGGGATTCAGAGGGTTGCATAATTCATTTCACCTGCAGCAGTAGCATCAGGGGAGGTTAAATATGTCACTCCATCACAGTGAGGCAATGGGTTGGGGGAAGCCTTCATCATTCATCCTGTCAGCTCTACACCCCCCTTCACCTCGCATCAGCAGGGGGAGATAGGGAAGGTTTTCTATAAGCATATGAACAACACAGTGGGGGACACAATGACCTTATGAGTCTCCCCTTCCAATTTGTGAATTAATTGTCAGCACCTGCCCTGCTCTACCAGCTCCCCTCCCTGCACTCCATCTTTCTCCCACTACCAAGGCCTGATCCTGCAAGACTAACTTCAATATGTGAGCTCAATGCCCTCCTGGGACCACACGTGCAAATGACATTGCAGAAAGGTCAGTGCTGCAGAACGAGATGTCTTGTCCAAATACAACCAAACATATTTAAATGGCATAGGAAATTTGTTCCAGGACATGTGTATCTCTCTTCTTCTGCCTTTCTTGGTGACAAAGGTACTTCCTCATTATTTTTACTGTTGAAACATTTTGTTGTTTCTTAGCAATCTGAGGGCCTGGTTTCACACAAAAAAATTTCTTAGCACATCCTCTCCAGAGTCATATTTTCACCTAGGCCTAAGATTACTCTTCTCTTTGCTGCATTACTTGCTAGAGTTCATCTGTGACCACTTTAGGAGAGAATGCATGTCTTCATGGACTGCACAAGTTCATGCACATTTGCACTCATGTACAGTGAAAAACAACTTGCCTGTAAAAGGGTCTGTGGGACCCCACCTCAGGATTTTCTCTTGAGAATTCAGCTTTTGAGGTATTTCTGTGACATGTCAGTTGTGCATGATCATTGTGCAATAAAAGCAGAAATTATTAAAAAAAAACCCAAAGGCAAGTTTGCTGAGAAGGTACAGCATCTTAAACCCTGCCATCACAAAATAATCTTTTGATACATAATACAGATCAACTTCCTTCAAAAAAAAAATAAAGGTGTTAAATTGTACAACATTAATTTCTTAAACAGTAGAGTGATAGAAGGACTGATAAGAATACACAAGCATTTAGATATTGCAATTTCTGGTATAGATAAGAACATAGAAAAGCAGCAAATTTCTTGAAAGTGATTAGAAATGAAGAGGGATGTTTTTGTTTTGAATGTATAATTCAAGCATAGCAAAACCAGAGAGGGTCAACTGAAATAAGTGCAAAATTAAATACTTTTAACATTCAAAGGTTAAAAACCAGTAAGCATGCAAGTCTTAAGCAAATTTTTTCCCTTTTGTCCTATCTTGGACATAAAGGGCTTTATAAACAAAACAAAGTATTAAGAGATGTGCTCAAACAATTTCTGTACCTACAGTTTAAATCTTTCATCATGTAAAATGAAGAACTTGTTCTCTTTCACTCTTGAAACTACACTCTTAAGGAAAGAACTAGTCCATTAGCCTTCTGCAGAAAAATTCAGCAGATGGCATTTTTTGATGTCTTGACTAAGAAAAAATACAGTCACAATTGGTGCTTTTATATTCCAAAAATATATATATATAAAGGTTTCAAGAAGTTGTTTTTCATGCCTTAAGGCTAAATCTTTGACTGGTTTTTACTGTATTTTCTCCCCTTGCTTGAGTTGCTAAAATCTGTAGCTGTCTTCTGCTCTGCCACCTGTACTACTCCAAACACTAAAGACACCTGAAGGATAAAGAGATAGTTCATAACCAAATGGATACTGGGAAAAAGATTTTTGCTTCTGCCAGTTACCTGCAGCTCATGCACACATATCCATGAACAAAACTAAACATCAGTAGGTGAGTAATTCAAAGCATCCTTTACTTCTCCACATGCTTTTCACAATGACACTACAGAGCAGTAGCACCCTGAGCCCCAGGACCAGTGGAGTTGTATTTAAAACAGACACAGACAGAGGGAAGAATGAAGTACCTACCTTCTTAATCCTCCAGAAACTATTTCAGCTGAAATGGTGCTTATTTATGGCATCAGTTTTGCTCATACAGCATCTATGAGTCACAATTGGGAGTAATTTGCTGAATTCCAATGGGATTTCCACATGATCAGTACGGAAAGTGAGCTCACATGTGTTTCATGGCATATATACCTTTAGAGGGTCCACAATAGCAAGCAGCAACTTTAGCTATATTATAAAAAATATTTCACAACATGGGACAATTTTCACTCTCTCAGGAAAGCTTCAATTCCATTCCAGAAGCAGATGTGGCAGCTGAGGACTCTGCTGTGTCCAGCCCAGTGGGATCACTGGATCCCAGCAGACAGCATTCCAGCATCACACATACCCACACCCTTTAAGCAACAATCTTGCCTATATATTCTGCATTGCCAAGGGCTCAGCACCATCACAGACCAGACTTCAGAAAGGTTGTAGGTTAATTCATATTAGTGAATTCATAGGAGTATTAAAAAAACCACTTTTAAGCGTCTTTCATGATTCTAAATTGCGACAGGAAAGTTGCAGTCCAGGAAACCTTTTCCAATGGTGAGATCAGGTAAATACTGGAAAGGTCACAGAATCTCCACATTTAGAAGGTCTTTTGGAACAAGCCAGGCAAAATCTGCTAGAGGTGGCGTGGATAAAGGATGCAACAGGCATCTCTTGAGGTCTCTCTCAAGAAACGTCTAGCAGCTGACCTGTGCAAGGTCTATGATGGAAAGCAGTAAAATGGTATGGGTTGCAAGTTCTGAGCAGTGACCAAATACAATATCCTTAACCTCAATTTGCACTTTCAGGACCTCTTCCACAGGCACTGAAGTTTAAGACATTTAGAATTTCCCTGATTTCATTCTGATTCAAATGGAACAGTAAAATTGTAACCAACCGAATCCAAAGTAGCTGATGAATGATGACCATAGCACACACATCAGGGAATCAAGCCTTTGTTTTCCATTACCTATTGGAAGTGCTGAACCATATAATTTCTTGGAGCAGAGCATGCACTGCTAGTGCTGTCTTACAGCCTCACCTCTACTGCAAGGACTGACTTTATTCTCCACCAAGCAACCCAAATGACACTGTTTTCACACCCCACAAGTATCCTCTTCACAAACTGGAAAAATTCCAAAGGAAAATCCCATTATATGTAACAACTATGGCTACAGTTTTTTTCTGGATTCCGAAAGATTACATGCATACCTACATTCCCGAGCATTCTTGAAAATCCCAGGGTAAAACCATACAGCAGTAGCCTTATATCATTAAGTTCAAGCTTCCTAATTGGGAAGAGGCCCTCGCAATGCAAGTTGCAGCTGAAAACGACAAACCACTGACTTTAAAACTTCAGAACTGAATCACAAAACAAATTAAAATAAAAGACTTGGATAGAGACTGGGAGGAAAGATGAAAATAAGGATGAGGTTATCTAGATCAGCTAATCACAATCAACTGGATGCTTTATCTTCCACGAGGAGCATGAATAAATAAACACCATTAGCAATCCCTAGTCTGCTGCTAAACATGGCCGTCATTAGCAAGCTGATTGCTTCCAGACACTAAACAGGAGTCACTCCTAAGGATGTCTTAAAGGAGGGGAGATGATGTCAGGTGCATAAAGGACATCGTGCCACAGGCAGGGAAGACAGAGATAAATACAGTGATGGATGAAGGGGGAAAGGGAGTGAGAAGACAAAAGAAGACAAAAGAAGACAAAAGAAGACAAGCTAATGGGCTCTGATGGTGAGAACCAGAAACTTGAACTTGATATGGCAGAATAGCAGAATAACTGGAAGAATCAAAAAGTCTGTGACATGATTAGAGTTACAAGCAATGAAGAATATTTTAGCACAAATGGACCAAATTTGGGGTGACAGATGTGTCTGGAGAAACCAACGAGGAAAAGAGTTCAGTGATTATGAAGAGGTGAGGAAGAAAACAGACCTATAATTTTGCCAGTGGAGGCAGATACTCAGAGTTAAGTTTGGAGCTGAAAGAAGCTATTCCTCAGAGTTTAGCTATCTGAATTTACCTAGTTATGTTCTTCACTGAGAAGCACTGGGCATTTTAAAGAAGTTCTCTATGTCAGGATTTTCTCACCACCTTAAGAAGCCTTAAGAAAGGCAAAACTCTAAAGCTAAAATTGCTGGTAGACAATGAGAGAGTTATCTACTTCAGGGACATTGCCTACTTTCTTCATACAAAAATCTGCAAATCTCAATCAACAAATTTATATGTGAAGAATTGTTTCAAATAGTTGTACATAAAGATGATGTGAGAAACCAAATGCCTTTTCCTCAAGCCTGTGATCTTTCAACTACATTAAATCCCTTCTTGTTTTTATGTGATAGAACATGAACAACATCTAGAACCAGCAGACAAACATTGGTTTCTCTCCTGGTATATGAATTTTCCAAGAAAACAGTTCTATCAGTACCCATCCCAGTAAGTGCACAAAAATCACAAGAACTGTAATGCTGAATTTTGCATGAATAGGCAGGTGCTATGGACACCTCAGATAGACCTAAGAGGGAAAAAGTATCTGGGATAATCTCTCAAGAGGAATTACAACAAGAAGGTGTCCAGAGGTCTGTCAGTTTCTGATTGCACCTCCTGTTCTGATGGCACCTTTATTGCTTCTTCATTTTAAAACACACTACATTTACCTTATCGGATGCTGTAAAATATCAGGGGAAAACCCCCCAGTACTTCTAAAGGCATGTGAGTCACTTGGTTATACCCACTAGAATAATTTCCCTTATGCTAAGATTTCTGGAATGCAAAACACTGCCTCCTGACTTTGTAATTCATTAATCTGTTAACCTGGCTAAACGATTCTCACTTGGGAGAGTCTGTCAATCACTAAATTAAAACCTCCTTCAACAGAGACACCACTCATTCTCCCCCTCCAACCCATGAAAGCAAAGCAAAAAAACACTCAGAAAGAGAAAGAAACTCCAAGAGGGTGATCAGTGTGAGTTTTGATCTTTTCCCTCTCAGAAGCACTATGCTTGATGCACTTGATGAAGTTAGGCAAGCTTGCTGTTAACAGCTCAGTGATTTTAAGTGTCTTGTCTGGTATGTGTCTGGGACTGCTGGATTGCATCTCTTATTTATTTATTTTTGAACCCCTCTTTTTCTTCTTTCTGAAACTCATCTCTGAATGTCATGCTCACAATCATCTATGCATCCAACCATGACCATGAATCTTCAGTGCTGAGTGCTTGTTCAGTCTACTTTAACACTGCTGATGGGATGGCATTTAAACAAAACAGCAAAAAAAAATCAACATATATGGAGAGGGATTCCAACATTGAAGAGTCATCTCACCTGTACAACCCCAGGCATTTAGCTTGTGAACCTATTTTTCTTGCACTACTCAAGAAGAAAAGCAAATGCAAATTACTGGACAGTCATCAGCCATCAGCCAAAAATACTTCCATTCCCACCATGAGAACTTTTCATTATCACTGTTCTCACCTAGGTATGTACAGACATATTCACAGGAAGACAAAGTCTACAACTTCTTTTACAGTAAAGAAAATTAGAGACCCAGCATGAAATTATCCGCTTCAGGCAGGAGAGCCACAACAGGAGGTTTTTCAGTCCTGACTTCTAAGCAGTATCTGATGGAGAAGAGAAGTAAGTTCCTCATGCTGTGGGAAGCAGCAGGCTGCTCAAAGCAACTGGGGGTGATGACCACACTCAGACAGCCCAGTCCACATTGCTATCAGACAGGAGAACACAACTACAGCACAGGAGTGTGGTCAGTGTGACTTCATTGCTCCAATAGTCAAACTAGATGGATTAAAGCAAGCTTGGTTAAGCCTGCCTGCATTTTGGAAAGATGGCAGGGGCAGAAGGAAAGAGGCTAGAGGACAGGACTGAATAAATTTGATTGTAATACACATTATAGTTTAACAGCATCAGAATAGCATGGATAAGCTGTGGCAACACAGCAAAGTCAAGAATAAACCTGGAACAATGCACCTGTTAGTGTGAGGAAAAAAAAAGTTATTCATTGTGATACAGGAGACCAGTCGTTGTTTTTTATGCTGAAAAAAAAAAGAGATAAGAGCTTTGCAATGTGATTGTTTATATCTCCATGTAGGAGTGCTTACTGCCACCAACCACACATATAAAGGGGTAGAGAGTTCGCAATAAGAAGGGCAGAAAGGAGAGTCAATGGTAAAATATCTGCTATGTATCTTCCTATCTGTACAGCAATCCTAGATTTCCATCTAGTGCTAGTTCCTACCTCCTGCCCTGTTCAAGAATGTGGCCCTAAATCCACTGCCCTCACGGTTCTTGAAAGCACAACAGACATTGGTCTTGATCTGCTTTAGTGACTTACACCCTGTGTCTACAGTCTACAATGTAAGGATTCCAAAGCACCAGAAGAAATCCCTTTTCAGAAAGGGCTGTTGGAACAGGGCAGTCCATCTCAAATCCATCTAAATCTGTGAAATTAAACAACAAAAGAAAATACCACTTGTTATTATACCACTAAAAGTCAAAAGTGCCCCTCAGCTTCCAAATACAAGGAAATGAGCATTTTACTGAACTGTCAGTCCCCCTGTAGTGCCAGCAGTGATTACCATTTTTTTCCTCCTCCATATTATTCTTAACAGAGCTTGTGGATTCTCATGGCAATGCATGCCACCATGAAAAGGCTGAACCTGATAGTAAGTCCTCTAAACCAGCACATTATTGGACAGACTGTTGGCATTTCACCCTGAGCTGCTACAGCAGCCCCAAAAATGTACTCCAGCACATGGCCTTCCATGAGCAGGACTTTGCCTACATAAATTAATGTATTTCAACTTTAGTTTCCGTGAAACAATGCCTGATTTGCACTACAACTCCCAAATTCAAAATATCAAAAGCCATTTTTAGAGAGCATAGAAGCAATGACATCTGAAGAGGTTACTCAGTACTGTTTTGCTACACAGCAAACTCTAGGCACATAAAGATTTTAATTCTTTTCTCATGTCTACTGCCAGAAAACTCCAGCCCAACTGAATACTTGAGAACAAACAGATGTACATCTGACTCAAAACTGAGAGACGTCACGTAAGAACCATTGATGTCAAAAGGTACAAAACTTGAGCTTAACATTGTGACAGAGCAGTTAAAAATATTTATCTGTTACTGTCCCCCATGCACCCAAGAGTGAATCTATTCTGCTTGAAGTTCTCTGAAAAGCTCTTCCTTTTTATACATGTCAGCAGTTTCACTTACAGCAGAGGCCTTCTGAGTTTAATGTCACTTCCCAGTGTTCTAAAAGTATTTGAAATACAAGTATTGGTGATGACTTGGCTGTGTTTCACATCATTAGAAGCAATGGCTTCCACAATTAAATGAAATCTTCAGAAA
Source organism: Corvus kubaryi (assembly GCF_017639235.1). Lineage (NCBI taxonomy): Eukaryota > Metazoa > Chordata > Aves > Passeriformes > Corvidae > Corvus > Corvus kubaryi. Next base: position 5,931,404 of record NW_024581131.1, read on the forward strand.
TATCCCAACTACCTGATCCCAGCAGCTTTGTATGTTTTTGGTAATCTACATAACTTCTTTACAGCCCTGACATGGGAGCAGGTTGCAGTGTCAGTGCTGGACACCAGAATTTACTTTGGAAATGGTCTTCTCAGGAGGACTGTAGGAGCCAGAGCTTAAAACTCCTTGAGCACTGAAGTGAAAGGGTTTTCCTTGTTCTTAGTAACAGAAAAGGATGGCAGATGTCACAAAGAACTGCAAAAATAATTCATTTCTTATAGGCCGCAGGGATCTGCTGACGTTCCTAACTGACGAAGCTCTCCTCACTAAAACACAGAGCCACAGAAGATGGTTTCTGCCTTCTCCACACAAATCAGAACAGACAAAAAGTAGTTTGAAGGATTTTAACTGATCTCTGAAGTGTTATTACGAATTGCATTTCAGCCCCATTCATGCCTACTTCAAAACTCTTGATTATTTTTCTTCTATCTCCTCCTTCCTTTTCCCAAAGCCCCTGGAAACATAAAATTAAGAGTAATAAAATATCCATACCTATTAAACCAAATCAAAAAAAGAGTTCTTTTTGTCTGGGATTTTGATGAACTGAAGCCTTCTAGGACCCTCACTTTGATGTTTTCAGAAACATCAAAAGATCAGGCTTGTTATCAACATCATTAGTGTGGCCTGAAGATGTTTAATACTCCAACATATACAGAAAATGCAGCACAGAATCCCCCAATGGCCTTTGCCTTGTTTTCATTCCTTCTTTTTAAATTTTGTTTTCAAATCTGATTTGCATTTCTCATTCCAAGCCATTTGCCTCTCTCCCACACTGCCCCATCCTCTCATTAATTCACCAAAAGAGCTTTCTAGTGCTGACCTATTCCCCCTTCCTGAAGGGAATTGTATAAACTCCTTTCTACCCCACCACAACATAACATACAGCATAGAATAGATTCATAGAATCATAGAATGGTTTGGGTTGGAAGGGACCTTAAAGATCATTTAGTTCCAACCACCCCTGCCTTTCACTAGACCAGATTGTCCCACCAGGTATCTCTGCAGCCACTACACACGTTGCGACAGAGTCTGAGATGTTCTTTCACAGTGAAGCCTCTTGCTTTGGCACTTTCAGGGCTTCATATTTCTCTGTGGGTAAGCACCTGAGCACTGGTTTCTTTTTCTGAAATTGCCACTTTATTTGAGCAGGCAGCACCTTACGCACAAAAGCTTGGAGAGAAGACCAATGATGCCACCAAAAGTGTATATAATTTAATTTAAAGCGCTGGCATCAGACTGAGCTTGTAGTCTGATGATTACTTACTTTTGTCCACCCTATTAACTGTAAGAAACAAGCAATAATCTTTGAGGACTGGTCAAGCAGAGAGATTTATTTCAACACTATCACGCTTCTTTCATTGCAAACAACATCATTATAAAAGTATTACTGCATGAAAGACCCACAGTAACAAAAGCTGTACAGGCTAACTCTGCTCTGCTGTCCTTGATTAAACACTCTCACATAATCTTCTGAAAGAATTAACGATTTCTGTACTCCTTTGCCATGAGCAACCTGTTTCATCTGATTCTCTTCTGTAGGGCTATCAACATCTATTTGGCTACAACAGACACATTTCTGTAAGGCTATAACTGCTTAGAGGAGAAAATAGAACAGGTCATCACACATCAAGTTACCCCACAAGCCCCAGCAGGTATGCTGAGGTTGGCATGGACATACCAGCACTGCAAACACACCATGCACTGCCTACATGCACTGCCTATATCAATATAGCTTGGTGATAACAAAAGCAATAACCCTCAAATATCTGAAAATATGTTTTCTTTTCCATCTTTTGTTATAGAAACCTTGGTTTCAAATTTGCCATGGAAAACAATTCAGCTTCGTCTGGAAGGCTCTGACCTTACAGCCTGGAAGGTGTGGTCAAATCACAGATGATTTAGGTTGGAGGAGACTTTTAAAGGTCATCTACTGCAATTCTCCCTTGGGGATATAGATATAAATATAGATATTTCTTTCCCATAGAAGCACTACATACCTTAGTGTGAGTACTCATTATTGCTACAGAGCAGAAAGGCACAGATGGGATAACCAGGAGGTATTCTGCAGGTCCAGGAGGCCATACTCATTTGAAAGAAGAGCAGGCAGAAAAACTTGCACAGTAGTTACCTGCAGTTCTATATGTCTGACCTACAGTAAATATTTTTCATTTGGAATTATCCCTCAGAGAACAAAATTCAACCACAATGCTTTAAAACATACAAAAGGAAAGATGTACGGGACAGAAATTTTATTAAGTGATTAGAGGAAATTATTGCTGCAGAATCCATCTCTGTCACATGCTTTTAATAGGAGAGCAGCCATGACTGGTAGCTTGCAGAAGCACTGTATTGTTCCACGTGTAGCTCTCTGATAGAAATAGATCACTTTATAATGTGTCTGCACTCTGCCCTTTAAGGACTGTGTTTTTCCTACTATTTGATACACTCAGTTTAATAGCACATTGTCCAGCCTTGCTGAAGAACTGGAAGACTGCCACTCCTCACATGCTGCACAGATACTTTTGGCTGACAGAGCAAGAAGCAGCACTGCTCTGCTACTACAGAGGATGGGCCAAATGCAGAGAATTTTTAGGCTGAGATACACTGGCTGTTGATCTCTGTAGAGCCATGTGCCTGTATCCTGGAATCTGAGACAGAGTCTTGGTACCCAACAACTTCATGAGCAATGCTGAGAGATACTTACCCAGCCCAATTCCAAACTGAAAGTATCAGAAGGGGCTGGACAGTTGACCTAGCTGTCTGTGATCATGGTCAAGAACATACACATCCAAGGTACAGTAAAATGTACTTTGTAACAGCAACATGGAAATGTCACTAGGCACAGGACACTAGACTTGAGACCTAAGCTTTATTCATGCTTGTGTCCATGGCCTGCTGCATCATGTCTGCAATTCACTTCACCTCCCCAGCCTAAATCAGTTCTCCTGTCTGCAGATGAAATTAACACTATTTGCTTTACATATTGAATGCTTTGAGATCTACCTCTTACAGCTGCTACATAAAAGCACTACTATTAAAGTCATTGTTCTGATTATATTTAGGAACTCTCTGTGTGAAGTGCTGAAGCACATTTCTAATGCCAGCAGGATATTAGAAGACCCCTTGTCTCACTGGAACAGCTTTAATGAGCTACTGGAAGTAGCTCAGTACATGTTTCTGCTGCCACAGAGCTTCATAGCTTGCCCATACATCAAACAGTCTTGGAATATTTACCTTTTTTCCTCTGAACCCTCTCGGCTTCAAAGATACAAAGGCAATTCATATGATTGGCAACGTGCCAGTATGAAAATCTGGGCAGCCTAACAACTTACTACAAGACGTGTGAAGATAAGGTGGCAGAGAGACAATAGGAGGCAAATTAAATTCCTCAAACTCCATCTATCTGAGAACTGGAAATTAAAGAATTAAGGTTTTGTTGTGTGACCTCTTTCCAGATCAAAGATTACGGGGAGACACAGAAGGCACAGGTTCCTATTTCATTCTTCATTACTGGTTGTCATAGCTTGATGAAACGATTAAGCAGTAAGAATAGCTAAGAATGCTACTATAATATTCTGAATTTTGGACTATGCTAAAGCAATTACCTGAAATGGCAACAGCTAGTGAGGCCTGGTACAAAAAGAGAACATTTCTGTGACAATGTTCAATTTCCATTACTGAGAGAAAATACTCTTTCCTGCTTCTGTGCTTCTATCTCCACCACCTAGCTAGAGATGTATGAATCCATCCCCAAGCAGGATAAACAACTGGTGCTATGTCAACAGCTCCTTACCATGAGAGAGAAACAGGTACCAGCAGGGAGAGAGGGGCACAAGACATAATTAGCAGCTTCCTCCTCTGAGTGCATCCATGGTGGAAATGTTTACTTACAAGACTCAGAAACGAAACAACAAATCTTTTATTAGCATTCAAAGCCATGTGAAATCCCAAAAAGACTTTGCAAAGCCTGGCAGTACTAACTAATCAACCATCTGCATTTGCACCAGGAACACGGCACACAGGCGTGAGAGGGGGAGACAAATGGGATTCTTTCTGCAGGAGCTTGCAGAGGGAAGAAAAGGGATACAGGGCACATGTTCCCAGTGAGATGGTTGCAAGGACCAATTCAAAGGCAGCATGCCCACTGCTTCCCTTCCTCTAAAACCAATATTGAATCTAAACAATCCATCCTTCCAAGCTGTTCAAACAGCACTAGCAGAGAAGAAGCACAAAAATGGTGCCAAACTAAACACACAAATGAAATGGAAATTACCTTGAGGAAAGTTAACTGAAAAACACAGACAAGAGATAAGTGGTAGAGGCAAAACCACCAACTTCAGAGAAATTACACCAGCTTAGACCAGCTGTGACACACAGCTGGGTGTGGAGAGAATGCATAATTTGACTGGAGAAGACTAAAAGCATGTTTTATAGGGGGAGGGAAAAGACAAAGTGACAGAAGGGAATTTTCTGAATAATACTTTTTCCACCAAGGTCTCTCTAGTTTAGTCACTCTTACTTTAGTCACTCAGGAATTAAGCTTTCTAGTCTTGCATTTGTAAAATGGAGAATGTATTATCTTCATAAAACTCTTCAAACACTACAGATAAAAATATTAATGTAAGTGAGAAGAATTACTATTGTTGCTATTATTGAGGATGCTGTAAGCTCCCCTGGTGAGCTGCTACCAGAACTGATCCAGTCCTTGACTCCATTTAAGACTCTGTGCTTGGGCTTTCAACTCTAGCTATTTTTGCAGAAAACATGTGACACAGTATCTGCAACCTAAGGAGAACCACAATTATTCTACAATTTCTAGGAAAACAGTTAAGGAACTGTTAATCATAGCAGCAACAACCTTTTGAAGATATGACAGAGTTCACTCCAAGCTGCGGACCTGCATCACCCATGCAATCCTGTTACTGTGTCACAGGGCAACACTGTCAGAATGAGTGGATTCACACAAGTATTAACAGGATTAACATACTAGTTTATCAGCCACTACACACACAATTCCCCAGACAACAATGCATTCCCATCACTGGGACGAAGCATGGCAGCTATTTAACTGTGCCACAACACAACACAGTCATTTAAAAACTGGAATCAAAGGCTCCTACATGCAGGAAACTGAGGGAGAGAGTCTGACAAGGCATAACAGGCTCTCTTTGGACACTGAAGTCAGTAACTCAGCTGTAAAGTTACACTACCTTTTGATGCCCATAAATAGACAGAGCCTCAGCTCAACCTGTCATTTAAAGCTCTGTGGCTCCTGGATTGGATTGTCACACTGAATCTGTGTAAAGTGCTGCCTTCTGAATCAGTGGCCTCACTCCCAAAGCAGAGTTTTCTTAGATGATGGATATTCTAAGTCACTGCTGCCCTCAACCAACCTCACTTAATATACAAATTTTAAAACCTGAACCTGCCTGCTCTTTTAAAAATGACCACAAAATTTTAAATGTTACAACATCAGAATCCAAAGCTATCCTACTACAGATGTCATCCAAGGACCACTGCCAACAAAAGGTGGATTCCTATACTGTTCAAAAGGCTTCACACAAGTAAACCATGGCTGATAGTGAAAGCAGAATCCCTTTTCTTATACATAACCAACACTACCATGGTGCACAGGACAGACTAGAAGCTTGGTTTCACCTCTATCCTAAACTTTGACCTCTCCAGCCTTTCCACTCTAGGCAGAGGCTCTCTTCCACTCATTCCTATGTCTTTCCACCCAGCAGCTCTCTCCCCAAGCCCTAAGAGAAGGCATTCCCTTCTTCATGAGTTCAAGTATCTGCCAGCAGCATCTATTGGAAGAATTCACTTCCTTCCTGCATTCCTGTCTTTTTGGATCCAGCTCTCTGGAAGAACCGGAATGGAGTTGGTGGGGTGGTTTAAGCAGAGAAAAGGTAAGAGTAAGGACAGAAAGAAGTGAATGAAACAGAGACGAGAGTGGTATCTAGTGAAAGCCAAGGAAAAAAATGCTAAATTGGGGTGTGAGACGATGAGACATCAATGAATAAGGGACAGAGAGCATGGCAAGAATTGAGCTGGTAAGTAGAGGAAGAACAGAGCTAACATTATTACTCCAAGTTTCCTCACCTATCATATCCAACTACTGGAAAGGAATCCAAGGCTTCTTCCCAGGGATTCATTACTAACCCAACCTGTTTAAGGAATCTACTTGCACTAATCAGGTTTTTATCATTTAATTGAATTCTTTTAGAGCAAATCCAAGAACAGTATTTATTGGGTTATGGTGACCACTGCTTACTGATCCCATAACTTGCATAAATATTCTAAAAAAAGAATATAAAAAATTCAGCTTCATATACACCACAGCAAACTGCCTCCTAATCCACAAAGGTATGGTACAAATCCATCAGCTTTGTCAGCTGAAAACCGGCAGATCTGCAAACTCCTAGTGCTTAGGATAGTAGGGAAAACTGACACATTGTTCCAGGGTTGTGACAGAAAACCAAATACCAGCATAGGTAGATTTCAGTAGCTGCTGTGGGTTGAGATTCCAGATCACAGGGGATGCTCACGTGGCATTATTGCTCAGCTACCCAAGAGACAGCAGAGAGAAATTAGAAGTGTGTATTTTGACTCTGAATGCCTTGTTACTGATTTTCAGGTAGCAACAACTACTGATGTTATACTAAATTCTAGGGTTAGCACCAGTATTTTGGAAAGCAAAAACTACAAAGCTCTAGTGATGCTTTCCCTTTGCATGATGCTAAATTGTACATGGAGAGTTGATATCAGCAGATTTTAGCAACAAATTTGGGTTAGCTATAGCAATTTGGATTTATGCTAAAAAATTTACAATCAGGGTTTGAAACTAGGTACTGTAAAGTGCAAATTGTTACTAAACTTGGAGAACTCAGATCCTCAGAAGAAAGATGAAGACAGGTGTCAAAAGACATTTTTTACATTTGATCATTAATTTTGAATAATCAGCTGTTATCTACCTTATACTCACACCTACTATTAAGGTTCAGTACAGCAGGGTACAAAAGCTGGAATTATTCTTTCAATTTGGAAGGTACAAAGACGTAATTTGAATATCACATTTTGAATACTGGAGCACTACTTGGTACCTAGATTATACTGATTATTAAAACTAGGAATAGGTTGTGATACCAAGATGGAAAGGGATGAAAATCTCCCCCAAACCCCTATAAGTTGTTGTTAAGTTTTCCCAATAAGGTGAGGACTAGTGTAAATTAATTTACACCTTTAAATCCCAGTTTTTAGACATCAAAATATTTTTCAATAAACTCAGGACTAGGGTTAGAGTTGTGGAGCAGGACCATAGTGGTCAGAGTATGTAAACTGTTGCTTTACTTTGCAAACATCAGAAAACAGACACCCACTAGCATACCGAATTTTAACAGGATAATAGATTCCAGGGTGCTGTAAGGATGGTCTACCTTACTAAATTAATTCAACATTGAAGTGCAAGGTTGTTAATGATGTAAGTCCACTGATTACATGTCTGAAATCAATGAAAAGAGATTAACTCACATAACTGAATTTGGTTCTCTGTTTTCAAGTCAGTGGATCTTTGTTCAAGCTTTATTTTGTCCCTTGCATGAGGTGATTTTAAAATATTTTTATCACAATATTGTACAGTGTTCTTTACTTTTTCTCTGCTCAAGAGATGCTTGGAATAGGGCAAATAACAAAGGTTCCATTCAGATATTGCAATAAAACTACAGAAATGTGACGAGCAGGAGTGAAACAGAGGCGCCAGAAAAGACTGAATAGAAGAAAAGATTATGTGTCTCCAACCATTGCTTCTTTAAGTGTTGAGAAATTCAGTTCTGCATAAAACTAAAGGAGTGCTCTAAGCTATTTTGACTGGCTTTGGACCTGAATGAATGATAGGGGAGATGACAGCATAGAATTCTTCTAATTCCTTTGTACATCAAACTACTTACAAATATTTTGGGGGAAAAAATCCTGAAAAATAAGCAAACCTGAACTGTATCAACTTATGAAGAGAAGAGAAAAAGAATGAAAAATGCTCTGTGAGTGAATGAGGTTATACCCTTTGAAACACCAATTAAAGTCTTCAAAAGCTACAACAATGGTGTTCTGCTAAATCCTAACCCTTCTGTTGAAGAGGGAGAAAGCTGAGCGGTAAGACTGTTTAAATTATTAATCTGACCCCATGCTAGTCTGCTTCACTGGAACAATGAGATGAATTATAGTGAGGGCAATGTTATTTTAAATTACACTCAGCAACACATGGAGCACTTACACATTTCCTATGGCCTGATATTTCCATGTGTTCATGCATTCCCCTCATACCCCGCCTGCATATATGTATCTATCTAATTCAAAAATCTTTCGTATGTCCAAAAGGAAAAGTGAATTATGGAAAGAGCAGATTCACCCAAGAAAAAATAATCTTTTTACTTGAATAGCTTTGTTACAAAAAGGCTGGCACTTATAAGCCCTCAGGGCAAACCCCTCTATGACAGGAAACAATGAACTGCTGTGAAGGCTGGCTTAGTAAATGAGAATGGGGTTTAGGATTCAGGACACCTGAGTTCAAGCCCTCTTCAGTTAATAATTCACTGTGTGAGTTTGAACAACTTGCTTAATTTATTACACCTTTGAGCTTCGTCTTTGTGTAATGCAGATAACTGCTTCCCGTCTCACAAGGCAACCAGTGTAAAATCTAATGATTCAATAATTCAGACTCATTTGGATGCCATCGACACCACCAACTATTGTCATTTTTGTTATGTTTAAGAGCATAGAAATTGCTGAACTATTTTTCCAGAAACACTGCCCTGGGTATGCAATGTCTGTCACAACTTTCACCAACATACTTTGCATTTCTCACAGTTTCTTCTTCTGCAAATATCTCTCCAAATCCCAGAAAGTGTCTTGTTGGGAAGGCAAGATGCAGGCTGAAATTCTTCAGATTTGTTTTGATGAAGATGAAATGAGGATCAAGTCCAACTCTATTTCCATCCTGCAATATTTGAAAGGTCACATATACACGAAAATTATCAAACATTAAATACTGGCAGCCACTGCTAGATGTGGCATGCTACGTGTCAGACTACAAACTAAGACTAAATGAGAGAGTGAAGTTCCTCCTCTAGTTGCTATGTGAGTGTATTCTGAGCAATGAAAATAATTTATATTAAGCACAGACTGGGTCTCTAGGATCTGTATTCCTCTTATGATTCTGCCATTACGTTTCTAGGTGACTTCAGGAAGTCACTAATCTTTTGCACCTGTACTTTCCTCAGATCATCTCCCAACTTTACCACCCAAAAGCAAAACAATAATTGAAGTACCTTGTCTCCCAGACAGGAATAAACAAAGCACAACTATCTGAACACCACAATAAACCCTTATATTCAGCTTTTTCTACATCTATAATAAAAGCTGACTGTGATGCAGATAAGTGCTCCCCTTCAGCTTGGTTCCACTCAAGCTTCACTTCCAAAAAAATTAGCTTTGCTGGCCCTGTCTCTTAAAAAAACCAGTGAACAGTTGCAGAAAAAGTTGTGTAACTTGAGGAAAGAAAGAGCTGATAAAGCAGTATAAATGTGCAGCATATATTCCCTTGGAACTGTGCACATTAGCAATAATAATTTCTAAAAGCAATAGTAACTTTCCAGCCAAGTGCAGAAGACTTTTTGTACAGTACAGTGAGTGTTAAGGGATGATTCACATTCTGTACATAAAACAATGTTCTCACCGTTCCTCATGCAAACCCAAGGAGATCAGAAATTTGCAACTTTTTTTGTTTGTTTTAATCTGTACTTCTCTGTTCTATCACTATGCCTCCCTTCATCTCACCCTAAAAGAAAACTAAAACTGTGGCCATTACTTACAGAAAACCACACTTATTTATCACTTTCCAAGTCTGGATACAAAAAAATAGCAAATGCCTTCAAAACACAAAATATTGAAGCGAAGTATTCACTTTAATTTATCTTTCAGCATCTATTTAAAAGAAACACATTTCTAAAATACACATAGTAAGTTATTTTAAACAGTTCTTTCTCTCCTCGATTATTATTTGTACTTTTACAAACCTTGAACAAGCGCAAAAATATGAGGCATGGACTGAAAGGCAGCTCTCAAACCACTATGGACTGTTCTCCCAACCCTAACAAGAGCCAATACATTTGGGACTGCATCAAGTCTAATAAAAGATCAAAAGAAAACTTCGCACTGAACAATAAAACAGTGCCAGAAAAATATCAAAGTGGTTTGTTATTTTGTTGCCGTTTGTTCCAGAAAAAAACGCAAACGTGTTATGAATTGCCCCTGAACTAAGTGTGGCAGCTGGGGACAAGGCAGTCCCCAGCAGCAGCTCCTGAGTCAGCCATGGCAGCTACTGACAACTCTGCAGCTCTGAATCCCTGCACACACAGGTCACTGCGCTGCGTCCTGGCAGGAAGGAGTCCCTACTGAAGAGTCCAGATGTGCACACAGACACACACACACACCACTCCTAAAGCCGCTGCGTGGCACTCCAGTGAAAACAGGGCTGCTCTCTCCAGCTCAACAGCAGCAGAATTCTTCTCCTCTGTCTCCTTGCCACCTTCCTAATCGCTGTCTTTTCTGAATCTCCACCAAAACTGTCTCGCTCTTAAGAACAAACAGTAAATACCTGGATAGTACTTCAGCAGGGCACCTGACGTCTAAGGCTTGCATAGAGTAGCAGCATTCTGTGCAACAGACATCACTATTCAGAGTACAGATGTGGCTTTTGATGCAACATAAATCTGGAATCCTAACTGGGTTTTGTTCATTTGTGTTTCTCTTAAACATGGTGGCCTAACATTAGCATGGGAAATTTAAACGATCTTTAAAATGTCTCTTGTGGTATTTACCCTGGCTCCTTCTTCCTTCTAAAACCCTGGATAGAGCTAATGGAATTTAATAACCACTGCTTTACATTACTTGGTAAAGTAGTTTCTGATAAAGATAAGAAACTTCTGCTTGAGAAACATCATGTTCTGTGAAATTTTACCAAGCAACACCAAAACTCTCTCCTGCACCTTCAAGTGTGAACTTCATTCACTACAACAAGGTTTACAGCAAATACTGGAAAACAGGTAGGTCTCAACAAGAACATGTTTTGAAAAGATCCCTCCAATTCTTAAATTTTTTTATTCCATTATGTATTTAGGCCTCAGCCCCCCATCCTCCTTGCAACAATATGTTTTAGTAGATGCTCTCAAGCAAATGAATTTAGTCTCTTAATCTCAATTTTCACTTGTGTAAAGCAACAAAGGACTTGGACTAACTTTTGAACTGAGAATTTCCGGTTTGAAAGAAAAGCTGGCTGATTTCCTGCTTGACTGAGATGAACATCCTAGAAAGCACTGACAGCAAGCACACTTAAATAATGCATTTCAGTGTGTACTTGCACCTCCCACTGCAGCTGCACGTGTGAAACGCAGAACAGGGACAAAACAGAAGTCACTTATGTAGGAAAGGTTTGTCACTTCCAACTGTTTAAGGTATAACTAAACTAAAACTAAAGATGGACCACACCTCTGAATGCTGTTCAACTATGCAAAATACAAACCAAACTGCAATGTGGTTCCAGTAACACACTAAACCTTTCATTTGCTTTAAATCACTTCACGCAATATTATACAGTTGAACCATCTTTCCCACTCCGTCATTAATTACTACTTGCACAGAAAACACTCTGTCTCTTGGATAAAAATTTTCTTAAGAAGATAATAGTCACATAAAATCTACCAATTCAAAAGGGAGCATTTTACCAAACGAGCCATGAAATTTGTTTTACTTTTCTGCCACTGGGATGTCAGAAAGTCTATGTCACCTTTAATAAACTTATCCAAATGAGCATGCTGATAACTGAACAACACAACATTTTTAACCGTGAGAAGGCAGAAAACCAGAAACAATTTCATTAAGAAATGAAGGGGGAAGAAAAAAAGCAAGCTGGAAGTATCTTGCTGCAAGTAAAATCTCGTTAAGTTAGAGTTTTGCACTCTTCTCAGGGAAAAAGAGGACTCCTAGGCCTAAGAGTGGCTATGTTTCAAATGTTACAGAAACTTTCCTATCTGACCATCCAGGAGCCATTCTGTCAGTCACACTCCCACCACTCCAAACTTTCACTGCTGGGACTGAGGCCCTTTCACAGCAGGCGTCTCCAGTGACCCCATGGATGCCCTTCTTGGCTCCCTGCACACCCCACACTCACACAATCAGACAGGGTTTCCTTACCAGCTCAGGCCTGGGTTTCCCACAGCAGATGTCTGGATCCTTAAAATAATTTAATCATGGCACAGTAATGCAGAAACAGCTGGAGCTGGTGCCTTTAGGGACAGACCCTCAACAAAGGAATCCCTGGGTTTTGTACCCTCCATGCCTGTGACAGTCTGGGGTCTCCCTGCTGAGTCCTTGGCTCCTGCTGTGTCCAAGTCCCCGGTCACCTGGCTGGTGCCACAGGTCCCTCTGCCCTCTGTGGTGCAAAGGGTCAGCACCAGGTCAGGGCCCCTTGCCTGGGGCTCCCACCATGTTCCCCAGCCAGGGCACAACCTGCAGCTCCCAGGGCAGCTGCACACCCAGCTACCTGCTCTCAGTGTATTCCTCAATAGTAGTTTCCTGTTGCACTCTTAATGAGACCACCCTGATAATACAGAAGGGGACTGAAGTGTGAACCAACCAGTGCATCACCACCTGAAGGGCAAGAAAAATGAGCATAGAGCAGCGAAAGTGATAAAAGCACTTAAGATACTTCAACAACATTCTCAGTCAACACATCTACTTGCAAGTTTGCAAGAAAAAATGAATTCATACTGAAAAAAAAACTGGAACAAAAAGAATCTGACACTTTCACAGAAAGGAAAATTCCAAGTTGAGTTCTTCTCATCTTTCTGGTCACAGATATTCTCTGTTCCTTCATATTCTCTTTTATATCATCACAAATATAAAAGCAAAATGAAAGAAGAAAAAAACCGTGACAGTTCTGCCACAGAGCATAAGAACAAATATGAAAAGTAAAATGAAAACAAAAACGAAACAAAAACTTTGGGAACGAAGGGAATGAAACTAAAGTAGGTATTTTCAGCTGATTGATTTTTTTTCATTGCCATTTCCTGTTTTTCAATCAGCTCTAATCCTTGGCTGGAGAATTCAATGGAGCTATGTCAATTTATATTTGCTAAGGATTTGGCACAACATATTAAGTATTTCCCAGTGTGATCATCTCTCTAAGTTAAGTAATTAAAACATTTCATGCAAGTAGGGAGAGAATCTATATTTCAGTTTCTTGACTGATCCCAGCACAGTCGAAAAGGCTCCAATTTTCTCAAATGAGATGAATTGGAACATCTATTTGTACACTGAAAGCTTTAATGCCATACCCACGGTGCCTAAGTACTCGTGTACACTACATATACCCTCTCAAATACAGTGGGAAGTACTAATTTATTTCATAACTTTGTCTGCTTTTATAAAATCATGTAAACGTCTATGTAAGAAGCCTTCTACTTCTGGTCCAGCACACTGCAGATTATCAAATCCAAGAGTCTTGACTTAATCTATACAACACAATAAAATGTAAAACTTTCCTCCATGGTCTTCATTTTTACCTGCCTGGTATTTAAGAGCAAATCCCATTGTGGGAAGGGAATTGCAAACATCAAGAGAGGTGATATGGCTGGTACCTTGATTACCACCAGTCAGCTGCACTGCAGTGGAATGAAGTGATGAACTGAATCATTCACAATTGAATTTTGCTAGAAAAAGGAAGGAGGTGAAGGAAGCAAATGCATATTTTCTGTTTTGATTCTATTTTTTTGTTGCTTTGACTCTTTCATGATTGTCATTAAAACAATATGAAGGAAGTTTTAAATTTGATTTGAGACCACTGAATATACTCATGCATTCTCACCCAGAACAAAAATTTTGTCTGTCAAACTTGTTGAATAAATTACAAAAGGAAAATCCACTGAAGTTTGATTTTTTTTTAAATTTTTTTTTACTCTGGCATGTGAAACAGACTGTGCCAAGTCTTGCCTTGATAAAAGAAGAGAGCCCTCACTTTGAGTCTGAAAAAAAAAGATGGAGAATTATTTAAAAGTAAAATTAGCAGAAGACCATTTTGCATTTAATCCTAAACCACAGGAATCAACAGAATTCTCTTCTTTGACCAGTGCACCCCTAGATCCACCTCTTTATGAGATGAATCTTTGATGAACATTACATATCAAAGCTTTTTCCAATATTGTTCTGTCCTCTTACCTGTCAGCAATATAGGCTTTTACAAAACAAATATTTAAACACTCCAAAACAAGGAAATTATAATGAGATGGAGAAAGCTCTTCCTGAACTTGACTGAAAGGATGCAGAACAAAACAGGAAGGAAAGTAAAGAAAATATTCATAAAAAATAACAGGTATGGAAGAAAAATTAGAGCCTTAATTTTTCTCAGGAAAGAAAAAATCTGTGTCTGACAGCAAGTTAACAAATATTTCTACTTCAGTTCATGCTGGTGGCAATTTATTTTCCCAGTGTGTCCTCTTGTCTTTAATAACTTGAAGTCTGAAAAGGTTTTCTTTTTCTACCCCATGTGTCAAACTCTGCCAAACTGTCTGACCACAGGAAACTTGTAAAATAACATCAGGACATTCAAAGCACAACATAAGGTGGAGAAAACAACTTTTAGAAACTCAGTCAAGGATTACAAATTACAGGAAGAATAAGGACAGAAGAATGCATTCCTCACCCCAACATGTGGGAAAAAAGACCATCAGGTGATTCAAAACAGCATTTCCAGTCTGTAGACCCCAGAGCTTTCACTATTCAGGTTAAGAGATTTGAGGCCAGAAGAACCATTCTACCTTGTCCAATATGCTGCAAAACAGGCCTGCAAACTGTTGTGAAGACTACAGGCTACATAATCTAAAAGATACCCAGTTTTCATTTACAAGAAGGAAACTCCTATCAATATGTACCACTGATAACATAACTCTAAAAAGGAATAAAAATAAAAACTGCATGTTATTCCTAGTTCATGGTTGTCTGACTGACTCTATTCTCATGCCTTTGGCAAGTTCCCCAGTAAGATGGAGCAAAAATAACAAAACATGCCTGTCCTAGCCACAGCAAAAGGTTTATTATAAAAATGTGGCAAAATGAAAACTTTCACACAAATGCCTCTAAATATAGGTGATTAACACTAAATGAGACCTCAGCACTCACCTAGCCAGAGACAGAAATAACAGCCACTCTTCCCAGGCTTGCAACAGTAAAATCTCTGTACTGAGCTTTGAAAAAACTGCTTTGAATATTCACCTTCAAGGGAGGAAGGAGGAAAACCCAAGACCCAGTCCAAGTGTCAAAGACACTGCACACTCTTTGGTCTGCTCCAGTGCACCCAAAACAAACTGTTTATAGAGATACCTGGTTCCAGCAGGAATCTTCACTGCGCAGGTGGGACAGATGGAATAAGCCCCTAAATACCCACCTAACTTACCAAAGACAGTGTTCATTTGCCATACTACTCCTATAGAAACGAACAGATTGGTTGAGTTTTAAATCTGCAAAAGGCTCTTTCTATATGCCTTTGCAATCAAGCTCATTTACACACAGAAGTAAGTGTTCTGAGCACATAAAAATAAGACCCTGGGTTAGGGCCCCTCAGAAAAGCTGTCCCAGGCATGCAATTACACCTCTCACACATAGCCTATGTAACTGTTCAACCGCTCACTGCTAAAGCATGTGTAGACACTCAGAGCTAACCCCAGGGCAGAAGAGCAGGGCAGAATTTGCATTTCTGCACTCCACATAACCCTGGCAGTTTTATAATTTTCCAGCTTTATACAAGGCTGCCAGATCTTTCATTGATGCTGGCAACTAAGCCAATGAAAAGAGCGGGCATGTCAGAAGATAGCTGTGAGAGGACACCGGCATCACTGCATATTCTTCTACACTGAAAAGCAAATTAGGTGACACAGAGAGAGACAGGAAGAAAAAGGAACCATGTGAACCACAACTGGGAGGCAAAAAAAAAAAAAAGAAATAGCTGTATTCAGAGAGAAGCCAGAGACTAGCAATCAATGTGCTGCATCAGAAAAGCACTGTGTTTTGTGGTCAGAAAAAGAGATTGAAGAAGAAAAGGCTGGATTCACACATTTATTCCCATCTTCATCACTGATACACTTTTTTCTCCAGTTTTGATCCCACCGCCCAGTGTCACAGCATGCCCACCAATAATGGATACAAGGTCTGAATTTCAGAAGTGCTTAGCACTGTAACTCTAAATTCAGGCAACAGGTGCTACAGGTACTCTAATGCTCTGGGGAAAAACAAACAAGCAAATTAAAAAAACACAGGTCTTTAATTCTTACCTAACTTCTCTGAGATGTTGTGGGGATTAATTAACTAATGTCTGTAGAACATTTAGAGATCCTCAGATAAAATGCTGTAGATGTCAGAAAAGTAATTTAAATCAAATTTCATGTAACCATTGAATGTTCTTGGGAAGAGACCATGCTCACAAGCTAAAAAGAAACAGTAGGTTGGCTAAAAGTACAGAGGAAAAGTGGACAATCAAAGAAAGACTTAGCTTGCTTAAAAATCTTAAGACATTCTCCCCAGCTCTTGAAGTCAAAGTTCGGTGAAAATTAGAGTAATAAGACTTGTGTAGGAAAAAGACCTTATTTGCCATCATGGCACACACACAAGACAAAAGCAGGACCAGAAGAGATGACAGCAGCACCAGCTGCCCACCACTCTCACCCCCGCCCCTTCCCCACACACCCACACGCACACATAGATTGCCATCTTTCACCCGATTAATCCTCTCCCAGGACAGATTAACGCTTATCTGCTCAATATCCATCTGCTTTGTGATTTCAGGAGATTGTAACCAATCCCAAGGCCTTATCAGCGTCTCTCCCCCCATAGGCAGATGGGAAAAGATGGAAATCATCGTGTTCTATTAGCGATGGCAGTGACAACAGGCTAACACAGCTGCCTCTTTCCCTTGTTCCCTCATTCAGGCTCCACAGCACAGAAAGATTGCAGTGTGGCAACACAGGCAAAGCCACCTTCTCCCTCTGCTTGCTATTCACCTGAATTAATGAGTCTAGAGGGGAGAGCAACTGCTAAATGCTCCTCCTAAATAAGTTTAATACAGGAGCGTTGCTGTCTCTGCCCCAGCTGAAAGATCAGAATGGATTAGGGAGACAGGAAGCAGAAAGGAAAGCCTTGAACTATTAAGATTTAGGCATTTCAGACATCTGCAGATGTGCAGCACAGAAACCAGTAAACAGACCTGCTACAGCAGTATGTTATCCTCTGATCGTCTCTGCTCTGGCAGGGGAAACAACACACATCCATTCTCGGGACATCCCTACCTGAAGGTTGCTTTCTCCAGCTCTCCAGGGCTGCATCCACCCTTTAATTCAAAACAGTTACAGGCAAAGTGGGAAAATAAAATGACATCAAGGTGCACAGTTTATTTGCAAAGGAAACATGTCTTCAGCTGTACATCTAAATGTAGCTACAGCCTTTACGTTCTCACAAATGAAATAAATTGATTTCTGCCCTTCCATGTTCCTCATCCTTTTGTGTTCAGTCACTAGAAAGAGTATAGTAATGATTTTATTTGCAGAAGTCT
The DNA here is from genome assembly GCF_017639235.1 of Corvus kubaryi. Lineage (NCBI taxonomy): Eukaryota > Metazoa > Chordata > Aves > Passeriformes > Corvidae > Corvus > Corvus kubaryi. Next base: position 5,949,096 of record NW_024581131.1, read on the forward strand.
AAAGGAGGGGAGTGAAGGGAAATAAATCTTTTTAAAGGAACATAGTCCCATTAAAAGTCTCAATGCTGTTTAAAAATATCTTACTCAGTATTTCTTGAAGTAATACCCCAGCCTCTTATAAACAAAATACACAAGACAAATATGAGGGTGAAAGAAAATATTGTCTTTTTTCTTTTTTTTGTAGTGAGTTTCCCTAACTTCCTGTAACACTCTTAGAGGGTCCTGTAAGTTCTTCTGGTAGTGTGCGTTCTTCCCATGTTTCTCTTTATTTATGGGAGCCACACAAATACCTTAAACCAGACTTCCACTAAAATGTTTAGTTAGGCACAATAAAACCCACTCTAGAATGAATAAGGTGATTTAAGAATCCAAGTAAAATTCCACAACCTGATTTGATTTTGAATACTGAATATTTGCACCAAATTGCTCACAATCCACAGACAAAGCAATAATTCTTAACATGCAAACACAACAAACAAATTCCTACTGGATTCTGTCTGGCTGCCCACTGCAACTCATCAACAGAAATATCTATAATCCCAGAGCACAGACACAGCAGTACTTAAAACCTACATAAATATATTCTTAGTCACTGAACAAAGATCTCAAATCCAGTAGGACGTGTAAGCCTGAAGTCATACCTGGCACTTCTTCTTGGAAACAGGACAAGTTTTCTAATTTGAAAGGGAAGTGATGAAGCAAACCACTACAGAGACAAAACATACACAGGAACTATCTGAACAAATCCCGAAGCACTTTTCAAAAGGTGAGTATTGAAATGTAGCATCTTTTATGGTGAAATGTGATAGCTCTTTACTAAAGTGGGGCAAAAGCACAAAAGTGCTTAAGACAGAGAAAAATGTGATTTCCCAATCTGGAATTCTGCCCAGAAAAATGGGTCTACAATCTCTTCTTTCATTAAATGACCTGATGGGCTCTTTAAAAACTCCAAGTGGGAGTTTTGTACATTTTCACATACACAAAAACTCAGTGCTAAATGTGCTATTTGAAAAAAACTAAACAACAAAATGAAACAAAAGGAACACAACAGACGCTGTACATAAAGTAGACAGGCACTGTCTGAAAAAGCAAAAGAAAGCATAAGAATACATTAGGCTGTTTCTAAAAATGCCCTCAATACACATACAGAAAAGCTCTATTCCCAAAAGGTCACCTGCATGCTGCATCTGAACAGCAAAGCCCACAAAATACAGGAAACATAATGTTTTTAATAATGTAAAAAGTCACCATATAGCAGGTCAATGATCCATTAACTCTCCTGTGACAGTCCTTTGTTCCAGTCCCTTATGAACTGAGGCAATAGTTGGCTGAAACAGCGTAAGAGACTATGCTACTGATCTTACACTGTTCCTCTAAAAAATATGGACTCCTCTCTGCAATTGTAGGGTAATATAGTGCAGTTATGCTCATAATAAACACGGAATAGCATTTGCTCACTCTTTCACAGATGAGGAGTGAAGTATTTTAGCCAGCAGAATCTCACTGTTTTCCATGGGTGACAGACACTTAAATGTCTCTCAAGGTCTGAGATTTTGTGAATAAGAGGAAAAATGGGGAAAAAAAAATCCCCAAATGAATGTGCTGGACACCAGGGAGTGCATGTCCCATCCACTGGCACGGGTCTCACCTGCTTCCTACCATCCAGTGCAGCCTGAGAATTAAGTACATACTGCATCTGCTCTACAGCCATAGATCCTATGAGCAAAAGCATGACCACTAAGGAAATTAAAAGTAAGTTCAAAGACCTCTCTGGAATCCTGTGTTGTATCTTTTTCAGAAGCACCAGTCATGAAAGAAGGAATCTCATGAAATCTAGCTCCAGGGTGGCTTTACCTCACATGGCATGTACAAAGGAAGGAAGAGGGAGGTATAAATTATTCCCTTTGGACATTGTGTGTCTAGAAGAACTTAACCCTAATGGTAATTCGTGAGAGAATCCAGATCTGTTGCATGAATAAAGGAGATGTGCACTGGGGTTCTCTGGATTTGCAAAAAACTTTGGTCTTGCTCTCCTGTGAGTGCTGACCAGTTTCTGTTCCAAGATGAAAAGGTGTAGCTCCTTCAAACAGCAGCCTAAAAAATAGAGCACAGCTCCAATGGGAGCTATGAGACTTTGTATTCCTGCCTAACATCTTCCTTCTGTCACAGAGAGGGAAAACACAGTCTCACAGTGGGGCACTGTTGTTCTCAGAAGTACGTGTATACATTATGAATGACTGATTTAAGGAGTCACAGCAGAGGACATCCTCTACAACATAATCACTAGGTAACCTTCCTCAGTACCTATTAACATTTCCCCTGTTCCCCACTTCAAAGCTTGTAAAACAATAATAAATATTGAGTAAACATACTAATATGTTTTTTAAAACAGCTTGGAAAAGGCTTTGATTTGATAGTATGCAAGAGAAATTATTAAGCTTTAACTCTTGCCAAGTATTTTTAAATGATTCTTGAAAGAATGACTGAGTTGAAAGAAGAAAACTACTCATCTAGAGGTCAGCTTTCTAGGCTACAATGCTCAGTGCTAGCCAGCATATGACATTGCCTGAAGGAATTATCCCAGCCTTTCCCTACTCCAAAATATAGTTTCTGATGTAGCTTTGGCAATGCTCAGTTCAGGCACTTACAGGTTATGATCAAATTATGTCATGTTATGATCAGTTTATGTCAGGTTGACATGTAAATAGTCTGACTGCTTTTGCTTACTAGTTTGCTGGTAAACAAGTCTACTGAAAAAAATTTTTAACCCTACAGTTAGGCTTTAGTTATCAAGAATTATCTGTATATCAGCTCTGTATAGGCACCTTTGACATCATCTTCCCAAGTTTGGGTTTGTAGGGTTTTTTAATTAGTTTGACATATTCAGGAAAATGGTTGATAGATTTTTTACCCTCCTTTCCAGGAAATAGTTCCACATTTCTGTCAACAGTCTCACTAAAAGCCACATTACATCATCTAACATAGTCCTTTCTAACACTGCCCTGCTATTCTGTTTGCTTCACATGGGAAGACCTGCCACATACAGATTCAGATACTCCTATCTGGTATGAGGAAGTGGACAGTGTTTTGGATTCCACCGTGTCTAGAAAATAATGCTATGGTGAAAGCTATTTCACAGCCCTCAGTGAGCTGTTCCCATTTCCTTCTCACACTGTATGCTCTCCTTGCCCTGCCAATTGACTGCACTGAGGCAATGCTCATGCAGCACAATACAGCTGGCACATTGTAGTTCCTGATTATGAATTTTAGTATTTGCATGATTCATCTGGAGCAAGAACTTCCAATCTCCTCAGGCACTGCAGACTCACTGGAGAACCTTGTAAAGGCAGTGGTCAGCACTGTAAGGAAGCAGCAGTTTGAGCTATCCTCAGTACTTGCTTTCCTTTTTTTCCTCCAGCTGTATCTTCAGCCACCTAGATTGATTATTCTTCCTCAATTACATCTCATTCAAGCCATGCAAAAACTACTGTTTCACAAATACCTGATGTGTGCAATAGTCAATCCATGGCTTCATGTTAAACCTCCACTTATTCTGCATCTTTTATCTCCTCTCCTCACTCCCTTTTCTTCCATTACATCTTGTCTAGAACAGCCTGTTAACAGTACAGCTTGTAATCACACACTTGGTTCTTGTCCCTCCTCTGTTCTCTGAACAAGCATCTCAAAACATAAGCAGACTAGCACAGACTTCTAACTCTAGTAACTGCAAACACCAAGGTTGCTTGTGTATGTCTTCTGCCTCAACTTGTGTCTTTAGTCTCCCATCTCCTCACATTAAATCTACCATCTCTTTACACAGCTAATAACAACCTGTGTTAACAGCTTCACATAGAAGCAACAGCACTGCTCTCTTACTCTCATTTTCAATTCACAAACATGCAAGATGTACAGGCTGGTGCACTGCAGGATTTGTCAGGTCTTTCTGGTCACAAGAGTGTCCTGACTACGGATTCTACAAATTGGGCACGTGTCAAAATTCTACAGCCAGCAGATTAAGACTTTCTCGTTTTTCAAGAAGCAAGGGAGAGTTTTCAGATGACAAACTTTATATAATTATATTGTAAGCCAATATATTTTAGGTCTTTACCCCTAGTAGATGTTATACTGAGCATCATTTGGTGGTTTTGCCTACTGGGACCCCTACTCTTGCTGATTTCACACTGGTATTTGGCATAGAAATCGAGCTATAGGCATTGGTCCATATTTCCTACTCTCTCCGAGAACGGTTTGTGCTTCTCCATCTGCTCGTCTGACTCGATGGATGTCTAGGAATAGTAATGGTTCCGACTCTTTTGCCCACATCCTACATATTCTAAGGCTTCACTGGGGAGAAGTGATGTCATTTTTCTCCATGTTTTTCACCAAGAGTTACGTCAAGGTTAGGGTCAAAAATGGCAAGGCAGCAGCTGGCTTCTCCCTTCAGGAGTTTGGCTGTAATGCTTTCTCCCTCCTAGAAAGTGCTGAGTGTAGATTTTTGCTTCGACAGGGGAGGACCTGATAATCCCCTGGTGGGTGATACCATCTGTCTGTTCAGGAACACATCCTGACATCAGAGATACACAGAATAGGCTGATACACAATGAGCTCTGAGCCCCACAGTGCCCTCACCACTGGGCAGCCACCCCACGAGGAGTAGTCACGCCTGTAATCACCCCCTCATCTCCTCGTAGTAAAACAATTTAAAGGATTGGAGTCTGTTCCCATCCACTGAAGTCAATGTGGTGGTAGTTCTGAACCAGCTGAAGTATGGGCTAGCTAATTTCTAGCCTGATACAGAATTAGGCCTCAAACTATTCTAATATAGTTTATAGAGTGAGGAGCTGGAGCTTGGAAGAGAAGCCTGGAAAAGAGGTGAGGGCAAGGAGGGGTAAAGGAGGTTAACATGTTGCAATGACAGCTACTAAATCTTACTTTCCCAACGGATGTTTTCAAGTGTACATTTAATTGACATTCTTACGTGCCTCTGGCTACAGCACTTACTGCTTTACTCCATTAGGACTCCTACTTTACAGCATTACATTATTTGGAAAGATGAAACAGGTAGAATTCAGAAATAATGGAATAAATCATTCTGGCCCTCCTACCTTTCCTCCTGTCTGCACCTGAAAACACAGTTCTTGTTCTTCTGTTGCAGCCAGTACATTACATGTCACCCTTAGGACATTTGCAGTAACTTTTGGAGAGGAGAAATAAACTTTCCTTTGCCATGGAGCACAGAGATAAAATGTTCACCCATGGGGAAGAGGAATCAATATATAGATTACAACAAAAATATTCACAAAGGTGTCCAATCACTAGAACATCTGAAGTACAAAGTGCAGGCAAGTTTGCACCAGTAAAGGCTTTTACATCACCGGCAAAGAGCTCTTTAATAGTGGCCATCCTGGACAAAGCCAAATGAGACTCAAATCTGCACCACTGGAGTCTCTGCCTCAGTGGGGCAAGCACACGTTTCTCAGAGTGCTGGAGCCATTAAGCCAAAATGTTATTTTGGTTACTCTGCACCACAGTGAGAAGGTTTCTGAGGGACAACAGGTCAGCAGGACCCTAGTAAGCTTCCATTTTTCCGGGGGGACAGGAGAGAGAACACAGCCTGACTGTAAGGAAGAAGTGCATCCAGCAGCCTTTGCAACTCCTTCATAGTAACTAGGGAGCCCAAATCAGGGATTTTTTTGTTTTGGTGGTGTCTGGTGACATTACAAGTGAACGAATGAACAAAGTAGCAAAAGCTTTTAAGTTTTATCACTTCTAATTCACGGCAGATATGAGTGGCTTTTCCAGCTCTTCAAAGACAGGCAACCTTAACTCTGCATTCCTTGTTTCCCTATTTGTTCCTGATTTTAACGTTTTAAAAGCAATTACTGATACACACTTACAACTGGACACTTATAAAGAATGTGCCTAAAGAAAAAAGAAGCAGCGTTTGGGATCTGACTGCACAACATTGACATGTACCTGTCAATGAATCCTGTCCTAATCAGACTCACATCTACTGTCCCCCTGAAGGAAGTCCCAACATCACAGTGAGCTAATTTTTTCCACTGGAAAACATAAATATCATATTTCTGCAAAAGTAGTAGGTTCACAGCCCAATGGTTAGTACACATCTGCTTAGGCTTCAGAGTATAGGAAAGGATAGCATTTTCCTTATACCTACTGAATTCCCAGAGGATGGATGCTCTTCTCAGTACTACGGGAGGAGACTGAAATATGGTTTACACCAACTGGGAGATGGGGTCAACAGGACTACAAGGTCAGGAAAAAGGACCAACTTTTCTTCTTATTAGAAGCAGGAAATTAAAATGCACACTCTAATACTAGATGTATCCATAAGAATTAACAACAAAATTGCTTTATTCAATCTAAAAAAAAAGATTTTGCCTACTGTCTATGACTACTGCAAGTTCTACATCCTCAACCATTTTTTCTTCTTAGGGAGGTTGTTGGGGGAGATTTGAGTATTGGAGCAAGTTCTCACACTGCCATTAATGCTGACTCATGGAGATTTTAGTGAAAGAATTACAGTGCTGCCACAACAAAGCTGCAATCCTAGCAGTCCCAAGATATCTTTAGGATGTGAAAAAAACCAGCATGTACATAAAATCCTTTTATCAGCCAATAACAAATACTACCACTATTTTCTTATTTAAATGTTCAGACATCAGCTATAAAGCAATAAAACACCAGTCTGAAGTTACTCCTCTCTTGCCCTTCTGAAATTACCATAAATAAAGCAGAGATATTAATAGTACTTGTAATTATAGAGCTCTAAATACAAATAAAGCTGAGGATCAAACTCAGAAAGTTGCTTTGCGCTATCAAACCTCATCTAAATACACAGGAGTTGCAAGCAAGCGGGCTTCTGCATCTCAGAGGACAGGAATATGAAAAAGCAAAACTTTTATAAATTGCTCCAAAAAGGAGCTGTTTGCTTGTTTATTTATTTTTTGGACAAATACTGTTGTTCTATGCTTCTATTTTTTGTACATAATAAAGAGGAATTCACTATAATACTCCTTGAAATAGCGTCTTCTAATGACACACACAATGTATGGGTGGAAAAGACAAGCAGAGAGGAGATAAGAGATGCAGTAACTTTTCATGCTGCTAAGGTCGTGGTAACCTTGAGTGCTCCTCTAAGGAAAGATCTGGCATCCTTTCTTCAAGAGCTTATACCTATCACAAGGGTCTGTTTGCAGTTAACTCTGCAAAAGCCTTCTGGCACAACAGAGCAATGCTCGGCAACACAGGATTTGCACCAGAGAAGGCAACAGAGTGAAGAAGGGACAACCTGACAAACAAACATAGAACCAACCTATTTTCAGAATGTGTTCAGCAGCAGTAAACCTCACTGATACCAGCTCCAGCTCAAAGCTTGGAAAGCCCCAGCCCCTGCTGCTATGATCTGTGCTGGGTTGTCTGACTGTACAAAACGAAGCCAGGGCTTGACACAGCAGACCCACAGGAAGCTAAGTGCTACTGTGTAAAATTGCTTTGCAATGCCCATGTCCTGCTCAAAGCCGACTCTGCTTCCTGCACCTTGAGCATCAGAAGGGATTTAGTTTCCCTGCAAGGGCCCACGAGAAATGAACAATACAATGTGCACAGTGGGCATAATCCTTGACTCTTGTTGACGCCACACAGAAATCCATTCTGTCTTCTTCTAATCCTTGTGCACAGCCGAAGCTTGCATGATGAAGCTGAAGGGACAGGAGCTATTTATAGTCTTTAATTTCATCCTGCATCAGTGGAATTTCAGGCAAAGGAAATAGAGCTTTTAGCTTGTTTCCCTTTTTAACCTGTTCAGCGCTCGCAGCTTGGAGAAGTCAAAATGGTTTTATTTCAGAGTCATTTAATGGTTTCAAGGAAATAAATATCCAAAAAATAGGTCAAAAACGCTAACGGTTCGAAGGCACGATTTCCTCACAGGACAGGAGCAATGCAGGGTTTCCCACTGCTGCCCCTACAGCTCTGCAGATGTTGTGTAACAAGGGGATACGCAAAGCAATGTAGCTCCCCACGGCTTCGAGAGCTATGCAGGCAAACTGCAAACAGAAGGACGCAACTATCCCCCTCTACCCTGTTTAGTCCTCAATTCCCATTTTCTCGTTTGTTCTCCATTTCCCCCCTTTCAGCTGTGTAGTCTCCTGCTCCACTGGCACCTTCTTCACTGTGGTCACACCATTAGAGCAGATGAGTTTCATGCAGGTACACAAAGCAGACTGAGAGCTGCCTGCGTGTGATAAGAGACCTCCAGAGAGACTGGAGCCTCTTAAGCCCCCTAATCCACCCGGCATGCAACACTCGCCGCTCGCAAGCAGACCCGACGGAACAACTCTCAACAGCTAAGACCTTGCACCAAGTTCACACTTTTTGTCTGCATTTTTACAAGCTCATTGCCTATTCAGTGTTTTTCTCATTACTTTTGTTTCCTGGGATTTGACATTCTAAGTCTAGGATGTGATCCATTTTGCTTTGTCAGGCATGAGTGAATCAGAAACAAGGAATCTTTTTTTCCTTCCCATGTTCAGGGGAATAAATTTTGTGAACATGTTTCTGCTAAAAGCTGTTGGTGAACATGAATTTGTCTTTGCTTTGCATACAAAGCCCCATTCCAGTAAAACTGAATAGCCTAATGTGCATTTGTAAAGCACATGCAAGAAATAACATTAAAAAGCAAGAAAAAATTCTAATAAACATTCATGAAAACATCCATAATTTGAAACCAGTCAGCAAGAAACTAAAACAAATGCCAGTGAGAAAATTAAAAAAGGAGACATCTAGGTATTAAAATCACATGGTCAAACTGATTAACAAGTTGCTGATTTAGCCATGGAAGTTAATACTTGTATAATTAAGTAGCATATTGATCCTAATGATCACTCTACACAGCCATGGCTGGCTGGCTACTCCCATGCAACTTATCTGGAAGCAGGGCTGGCCCAGGGGTGATGGATAACTATCTGAGATTAAGGAGCAGGCTCTGACCCATCTGAAAACACAGTGACATTCAAAAAGTCTAGCTGAACAATTTACGTTTCAGATGAAAATCTCAAACTTGCACTCTGCTAATCCAAAGGAACAAAAAACAGAAATAAAAATCAGTAACAGAAACCAAACCATGAGGCAAACCCGAGCAGTACAAACCCTTTCAACAGAAGACCAGCAGCACAACATCACACTGAGTGACAAGCAGAAAGCCAAAAACACCAGAGGTGGGACACAGGCGTGCAGTAAACTAATTGTAGTTTTGCATTACAGCTACAACACCAGACCAGTGCTTTTTCTAAAACTGAAAAAAAACCCCAGACCTGGAGATCAGTTTTTGGGACTTCACATACTATATCGAAAAAGATTTCAAAGCTTTGTAGTGTCTTCCATTTTTTTTTTTTTTTTTTCCCAGCCCAGACCGCAGGAGTTAACTCTACTGTCTGAAAAATACCTCCTTCTCCCTTTATATTCCCCTCTTCTTGATCTTACCTTAATTTCTGAAGAGCCTCCATGGGAGGATATACTTCACTTTTAAAACTAAACTTACTACAACAAATGACTGATGGTACAAACCTTTGCAGCTTCAAAAAAGGCCACAAAACTTTACTAATTGGTAATTGAAGTATGTTATCTTTTTTTTTCCTCTTTTGTTGAGTTTGAGTCAAATCTCTTTACTGAGGATTAAAAATTCACCCTTATTTCCTGCTCAAATGTTAGTATTCACACTGGGTCAGGATTTTTCAAATCAGTTTAAGAAAATTAAGCACCCTATGGCCATTGCGCTTCAAAAAGAACAGATACCTTACTCCCTCAGCAACCTAAATAATCCTACACGTAGTCAAATCCTTCTCACAATTACACTGGTGAAGAAGCAGAGTTATCCAGAGAGGTTCTGCAGATGTGTCACAGAGGCCATGAGCTCAGATTTAACTTCTGGAGAATGACATATACAATACATCTTTCCTGACCTGCAACATTTGAGGAAGTATTGATCAGATTAAACTACTGGACTGGAAATAAGATAGGATTTTGAAGGGAGATATATGCGTACATATATATAAATAAATACAAAGCTATATAAAAATCAATTATCTTTATAGTTACAATACTATTCTATATCAATGGACAGCATGTCCCCAACAAATAGCAATGTACCTCAATGCAGCTGCTCTGATGTTAACTGTGATGGAATACACAGTTTATATGAAAGAGACCTTGTAGCTTGCTCCTCCAGCCTACCCAAACATGGACTGATTCTTACATATTCCTCACAAACTGGCCCTCAAATAGAGCATTTGTATCTACACTGAATAAACAAAACAAGGAATCCCTTGAATCCGTGGAAGAAAACTCATTCTAGTACAGAAGCCCAGAAGAACAAGTTTGTTTGGGGAGGAGGGGAAGGTGAAATCAGTAGACATATACAGATAAATTCCATGACCAGACTTGCAAAAATAAATAAAAAACAATTTTATATGAGCATCTTGTCTGAGTTTGTTGGAACTCTTCTGTGAAAGAGTCAAAACGATTTAGATAAAGGCTTAGGCTTTAATAAATAATTTCCCCTCTTCTCATCTACCTGCCCCATTAATCTGGCCTTCCCTCTCCTGCCAGATCTCCTAAGAGAACATAATCTCCCAGTTGTGACATCAGTGTCTGATGCTGTGGGGAATGGCTGGCAATACCACTAATACAGGATTATGGTCAGCATGTGGCCATGTGTGCCAAGGCAAGCACACAGATGTGGGGAATGATCCTGAGCTGCACCCAACTGCTTGCCTCTATTCAAGCTCACCACTGGAGTAGCACATCCCATAGGGCTGTGGAGCAGCTCTGCAGGAAGACAGTGCCTCCCAGCAGGAACAGTCATCCCATTGGCACCGATTACACACAGGCAGCTGAAATCCTGCATTCAATGTTTCTACATTCAATCTCTTTACAGAAGCAAGTCTGGAGAGCTGAGTTAGCTGTCCTTGTTGCAAGGCATCATGAGGGTCTATTCCAAGTTTCTGCCTGGCCTCATTTCATCATTATCCCCATTTTCCTATCCAGTATCTGCATACCTGAAAACGCGTGGATTCCATGGAAGTCATTCCTTCCTTATTTATTCAACAGACTATGTCCATATCTTTACTGAAATATTTATAGAACAAGACAATGAGATTAGAGTAGTTTTCTGACTAAGATCCACTGAATTCAGTGTCCAAAGCCAAACAGTTTAGCCTGGCAGATCTAGCCTGATAATTTTGCATAAAACCAGGGTAAACCTCATTAACATCCAGAGTTTCATCATCACCCAAATCTAAGTGAAACTCTGCTGGCATTGCCCTTCCAAACATACTACATCTCTTACATAAGCACAGCATCTACATCTGAAACAGAAGCCATCTGAATTCAAATCTTCCTGTCAAGTAAAAAACAACACAAATATGGGAATCCAGTTTCACTTTGTACGTACGATTGTACGTATGATGCAAACAGGAAAAGCATATTCCAGTTTCAGAAGTATAAATAGTATATCATATACTGTCCAAATAGTATAGTATATATACGTATGGGAAACTACCCTTAAAATTAAAACAACCCTTCGAAAAGTGATCCACACATCAACCTTGAATAGATGCAGTTATTGCTACTGCAACTCTCTCCCACTTTCAACAGAATATTTTTTTAAGTAATTTTAGGCATATATAAGGCATAACAAGCATCACCCCAAAGAAATTTCATGCTTTTGTCCACAGCCCTTCAAGGAATATTCTCCTTGCCAGGTATTCATTTATGGAGTTGGTTATGAATGAATAAAAACAGTAAGACAAGACACTTTTGGGACACTACGAACCAATCTTCATTATGTGGAAGGAGGCAAAATGAAGAGCTAATTCCTGCACACTCTGCAGTTCTGAACAGCTTCTCAATCTATGCTCCAAGATGCTGTCTTTTTGTCTGTTACTGTAAACCCTTCCAACATAATGAATAATTAAAAGCAGCTAGATTACACAGTATATCACATTAATGACCAGAAAGCAGGCGTTTATATCATCTGCCCACTTCTCACTTTTATTATCTATAGCATTGCTGACCCCAGCCACCTCCTGAGTGTTATTCCCCTTGAACCTACTCTGTACAGCCTGGAGCCAAGAGGAGTAATGACACATATCTTAAAACAAACAAAAAAGAAGTCATCAGCAATGCCAGCAGGGCTCTCCAGTTCAGAAATGCAGCAATACCACTTGTAACTGCACCTACCTCAATAACCACACAGGCTCTGAAAAGGCTGTTTCTCAGGTTTTTCACAGTATCATGCTCCTTGGCACAGAGCAAGCGTGGCAAAACTTAATCCCAGAGATAACAGATCTCACCAGTTTGTGGAAGTGTGGTAGGAACAGAAACTTGATTAGCAACCCTGCATGCCACCAATATTCAATGCAATCTGTCTTCTGAAGAACAGCATCAGTCCTCAGAGATTTGCCAGGAAACAGAGGAGGAAAACAAACAAAGTGGAGAGACTTTCAGTAGTAGGGCATATCTGAACTTAGATTTGCTGTGGAGTAGTATGCATAGTATTTATAGTAAAGGACTCAGACTAAGGTCAGGTAAGTCCTCAATTAGTTTATGTAGTATCCACATATAATGCCAGTAAGAGAGGAGTATGATACCAAGAGAAGAATTAGCAAGGCAATTAGCCCAGAAACTATTTATGAGAAGTAGCATTTCTCTTCTCCAAAAATCATTCAATCTTGTTTCTATTGCATGCCAGCCTTTCCTTGAAGGCCCCTTCCCCATTTTCTCAGCTATGCAACAAGAAAAAAGCAAAAAAAACATCACAGATCATCATTTCAACTATTTACAGCATAGTCAATCGCACAAAACCCACATGTGTGTCCGGCACATCTGCCACCATCCTCCAGGCAAACAAAAAAAAAAAGGATCCAAGACATGCAACAAGATTTTCAGCATGTGAGTTGCAATGATGTATTTGCAAGGCAGCATCATGGCTACAAACCGCCCTACAGGGGCACAAGCAGATGGCTTGATATTATTCTCCAGACCTTGGATTGCCAAGTGGTAATAGGGCTGTAAATCACTGCCTTAGAAAAGTCAGACTGGAAGTGTAAATGCTGAGTTTATTTCTCTACCAAAACATGCATGGTGTTTCTATATTGCTGCCCATTGTACAAATACTTTCTTCTTCAAGAAGCTCTACATGTAATGTTTTGGCTTAACAGCCTCCAGTAGCCCAGAGAAGCAGTACTTGCTTACAGACGTCAGTCAGAAATACAAGCCATTTCAGAAGGAAGAGACTGGAGATGGATTCAGATTCTCTAAATGTTGAATGAAATACTTCAGATCACCTCAGCTCTCAAACTATCACAATCCTATCAGATATGTATGAAATACAGCAGAGGAAATGTTACTTTCTCTCTACTTCTCAAAACAGTTATATCTCTTCTTAAGCCCTAAACTCTCCATTGCTGATACAACAGTCTGGGCTATAACTAACTCCAGACTCCCACCACCACCAAACTGCACTGCACTTTGTTACCTTCTCCCTGCCCACTCCAAAGATCACTGAAGTCAGTAAAATGATTATCTGTTGAGAGCAATGGCTGTGGATCAGGATTTGCAGATTCCAGGAAGTTTACCCAAGCTCTCATCTGGGTTTTTTTTTTTGTTTTTTTTTCCTCTAGATTAATTCAGACCATTGAATCTGAGACATTTTAGATAATATTAATGTTAATCTGGGCGTGGGGGGAAGCAGAGGTGGCAGCACTGAATAATTAGGCTTAAGTACCCTATCAAACGATGAATTATTTAATCTCTATCTTGTTATAAAACAGAGAAGAAAATGCAAAAGGATTGATTTCAATAGGTGCTGCTGGTACGATTTCACATTTGAAAATTTGAAACTGAAGAAATAATTTTTTTCCAAGTGGGTTATGGACCAAAAGTGGATGAAAAATTCTAATGTATGGAACAACAGTGAACCTAAAAAGAGAACTTGATCACAAACTAGAGCAAACTTTTGAAGTGGCAAGGGGAGAGAAAACACTACTTCTGCACAGCTAGAAAGATGACAATATTATTTAACACATGAAAAACGAGACCCAAATTCAGAGTTTCTATAACTGGTGATGTCCCAAAGATATATTAGATTTCCTTTTTATCCTCACTTCCTTGCCAAGAGGTATAAATGTCACCTTCACTTCCTTCTCTGTCTCCACAAGGTCAGGGAGCTTTACACCCTTCTTCCTGGGATGACTGTGAAACTTGCCTGTTCAGCACACTGCCACAGAGACTATTGATCTCTGCAGTTGTACCAAAGCCAATGACAGCCCCCTAGGAAAGAGTTAGTTGGAGAAGTCTGCCCAACTAGAGGAATATAGTCAGGAAAAATACCTGAAAATAAGTGTGATTATGGAAGGGGTTTCAATAATCATTCCCTAGAAGAATTTTGAGAAAGAATGATGAAAACCAAAAATGCATACTGTTTTGGTGGTGACCAAATTCAAAGGAAAGACACTAATAAACAATTCAGTCAACATCCAACTTGGCTCCCAGGGTATCCCAAAAAGGATGAGAATGCCTGTATTTCAGTATGGTTATTTTAACAAGCTTTATGCATGAGCCCCTCAAAAATTGCCTGAATGTCTTCAAAGAACAGAGAGTGCTAATGCTGTAAGGCCAAACGATAAGCTTCTAATAGCCAGTACTGAAATCGGTTTCTTAATCACTCCTTAATAGCAAATTGGTTTTTGGAAGTCTAATAACTTAAAATCACCAAGATTTTTAAATGCTAGCCCTGAATAAAAGATGTTGGAAGATATTCTTTGCTATTAAATCTATAAATAGACTCAAAATTTAGCCTAGTTTTTAATTCTCACTGATATGCCCAACAAGACAATTAAAGTGTTTTTGCAGATAGAACAGTTTTCTTAATAAGCAGCTCAGACACCAAAATCTCCAGTCAGTTCACAACTGCTTCATTAGCACATTCATCTTAGGAGTTAGAACAATTGCTTAGTTGAATTACTTACCTAGCTTACTCCTTCTTTTTTCAGAAAAGTTAACAATTAAAGATTAATCTAAATTAAATGCATTTATCCACTTGCATTATAAAGTTGGAGGAAAAATGAAGAGATCCTGAGATGTAAGAAGCACTGACATTTAGAATCACCAGCACCATCAATCACTGAAATCAGTGTAAGCATGAATCTGGGGGAATTATTCCATGAACCAGTGAGCAGATGGATAAATCTTCTCAACAACACATTCAGGGTCTCCCTAATAATACAGCAACCTGATTTTCAGTTTTGGAAACAAAGGGAACAGGCAAAATGTAAAGAGCTATAGGTAAGCATAAATTCAGGTTAGAAGTAAAAGGAAAATTTGGATTTTTCTCACTGTCACAACAAAAAGACACTCAAACCTTGCTCACTCCTTGTGTTCTTGCATGGATGACACCGTGATACTGCCAAGTGTAGCATGTTGCACTTGGAATTGGGCCTACCCAACTGCATTAAAATTCTGACTCAGAACATTAAAGATTAGATTTATAGCCCATCCTAGACTGACTACAGAAACGCTGTCAAACTAAAACCGGAGGCTTTGACATCGCTCTATGAGTAAGAGCACAAGAGCAACAGAAGTTCTGTGTCAGCCACAAACGTGACATTTTTCAGGAGCAGGGAACAGAGTGAGCGGACACATCCGCACTTGCCTGAGCAGAAAAGCAGCCACACACACAAAGACACAGATCTATTCTTGTGCCAGCAGTCACTGCTCTGTCTTCCTGGGGAAGCTACACCCACTTATGCTGATTTGCTCTGCAGATACTTTTAGAACCAGATCAACCTGTGCAAATCCACAGAACCATAAAATCCAGTGGAGCAGAGCCAGTGTGCAGCAGAGGAGAATCTGAATCTTGCTGTACCTTTGACTGAAGGGTTTTACAAGGGAGGGAATTCCTTTTCTTTCAGCTTATTTAAATGACCTGCAGTTACTATGGTTACTCTTAATGCATTTGAAATCTGACTGCATGATGCAATTGGTGAAATGACAAGGCACAAAAATTGATGTTCCTGTGAAACAGGCTGTTCACCCAGGACAGAAAACCAAAGACTATAAATAGCTGAGGGTAAGGATCTCATATTTAGCCCATTGGCTCCACCTCAAACACATTTCAGTTCTATTAAATTACCATTTCCACTGTAGCTCTCTTGGTGACATGGGGCACAAGTGCTTTTGTTTCAACAAAGCCCACTGTGTGAAGTTCACTCCACTGAGGCTTTAAGACAATAGAGAAATGCCATTCAAAGAGCAGGAAACAATGAGCTATTCTCTCTCTCATTTATCTGCCCTATCCATCAGATAGAGAGCAAGAAAATCTTGTTGCTTTAACAAATTATGTCATAAACTGCAAAAGAGGCTGCATACACACTTCTTTCTCATCCTGCTATGGCTGCATTAGCTGAGTGTTAAGGAGACTTTCTCTGAGTGTTTGGGCTTGTCCATTTTCCCTCATAGGCATTATAAAAATACTGCACCCAGCGTTGTAACAAAAGCCACGTTAAGATATAATGAGTTAACGAACAGAATATGGGAACACAAAAGCAGCCACTGATCTCTCTTGAGCACAGTTACTTATACAAATACCAATGGAGACATTTTAAGTCTAATAAAACCTGTTATTTTAATAATATAGAAAGTGATGGTGTAACTTTTTTTATCCATATTAATTTTAATTCATTAACCTGCACCAGGCTGACTACTCAATAGCTTACCTTTTCTTCAATCCTTAGCCCGGTATCATGTGTGACAACAAAACAAGGAAAGAGGTGGAGGAAGAAGGAATTGTTTGTTAAATGAAATCCAAATGATGGATTCAGATAGATGTTTTCCATTATTAAAAGGAACTGAAGTGTTACTTTTCCAAACCACAAGAGTACAATACTGATTTCAATAAATACAAATCTAATGCAAAACAGAAAGACAGCCCTTCTTTTTTCATTCAGCAACTACGACCTAAGCTGAGGATGCCCAGTTTTGCCCTGTAGCAGAGGCTGCCATGATGACACCTCCAGTAAGGCATGGAATTGCCATTTCAGGCCCTCATCCTGCATCACTGATGCCCCTGAGAGCTGAGCCACTGACTTCAGAGGTCTAAGGATTAGACCTTTAAGTCTCAGTACAGTTGCCACATACCACAGGAGTAACACCAACTGAAGGTTTCTGGCAGCAAGGGACACATAACATTTTCATGGTCAAAAGCTGTTCACTTGGCCTTCGAAGCTTCCACTTTTGATATTGCCTCTCAAAGTTGTGTCATGGTAGTAAAATTGTATTCAATAAGGTGTCCAGTGTCCCCTCAAACATAAACCAAAATTCTAGAACCAAATCAAAGATCTTTGAGTGAAGTCTCAAGGTAGACAGGACTCAAGTTACATTTCAATAAAAATATCTCTAGGGCTCAAAATTGCACTCCAAATGACAGGTGATCCCTTTTGACTCATCCTCTCCAGTACATGCCCTTAGCTCACCAAACAACCTTTTAATCTGATGCCTTCAGCTTTAAGAGCAGTTTCTTGCTAAACCCACTCTAGTTGCTCCCTCTAAAATGATACACTTAATGTCAGCATTGGTTTAGAGCTTTGTTTTTAAAAACTCCTTCTAGACCACTGTGCTTGCAGGACTTGAGGCACCTGTTCCTTTTTTACAGCACTACGTCAGTGGCAGAAGCAAGGCCAGAATCCACAGACAAAGCTCCACCAGTTTCTGCAGTGCCAAGAAATATTTGTATTATTTAGTTTCATCAGATATGACCTGCTGCATAACATGGAAAGTAAAATGCACTCCAGCCAAGTCTCTGGACTGCAAATTTGGGATGTAACAACATACTGAACTAAGCAGCAAAGCAACAACCATGTCCTCAAACACACCTCCCACTCCTAATAGCTAGCAAGGCCTCAAACCCTTTGCATGTTTAATCTTTACCTCTGCATATGCAGGTCATGTAAAGGCAGGAAAGAGGGCTGAGTGAAGGGGGCCTAAAGGCTTCTCCAAGCTTTTGGATAGCATGCTGTATTGTTAAGCAGCAGCAGGAGAATGAGAACCCTGGATGTTCAGCATCTGTTTGTGTTTCAGCAGGCAGAAGATGGCTGGCTAGGCTACAGAATAAGCAGCAGGAGTCCTTGCTTTGCCAGTCCAGCCTTACCTTAGAAAAGCAGATGAGGAGAAACTCTCTTCATTACCTGTGCCCTCCAGGTTACTGCAGCTAAAGATTGCACTCAACACTGACTGATTCTACCCTGGAGGGCAGCTGACCAATTCACAGTTCAAAAAGATAAAGAAATGTTCAGGGAAATCATCACAAAATGAAATCCAGTTTCTAATAAAAAAATAAATGGTAGATTAACCAGTGTAACTTAAACTGTTAAGTCACACTAATGGCCTCATCATGATTCCCAGCATTTTTATTTCTTCTGGATTAGAAAAGTTGAAGTCATTCTTTAGTGCTAAAATAGCAATTGTACATCTCAGAGGATATGGCAAACCACCATCATAAACACAATAAGTGTCTTTGATCACACAAGTTTTAGCTACATCATAATCTCTCACACATTCTAGTCTGTAAATCTTGCCATCCAGTCCCACAGGCTCTCCATCAAAACAGTTATGTTACAGCACTGGGAAAAAAAATAGGAGCGAGGGCAGGGAAGCAGACAGAAAAATTCCCATTAAAAATATACTCTGGAAGGCCATTACAGTATCCATCAAACAGCAAAATTAATAGAGTGTTGATGTAGGGGATATATTTCCAAAATATTAGAGTCAACATTTCCAGCTTTTCTAAGAACTATTTGGTAATTTAAGAGTTTATGATGCTACTTTTGCAACCCAGACCAGCAGTATTGATGCTACACTTTTGCTTCTATGCTTCCTTCACAGCAGTCTTCTGGCTAGGGCTCCAGAATGCAATGGAAATGCCACAGCAGTCACTGGAAAAAAAGTGAACCTATTCATACAAGGTGCTGGAAATTAAACAATTAATCAGCCATCAAGCTGAATGCTTCAGAGGGGTTTGTACCAGTGAACCTGAATGCTGATGTTGCCAAACTGCCCTTTTACATCTGTATATGTGTCTCAACCTGCAGGATGAGTGGATAATCCATCATATATTTCTGATGAAACATTAAAAAAACCCCAGTAATTGTACACCACTGGAGTCATCAGAATGGGAAAACAGAATATCTTTGTGTTCCATTTGCTTCTTTCCTTGTAGTTGCTTTTAAAATTAAAGTGGCATTTCTCCCCACAGGCCAAATACTTTCATCTCGCATTCCACAATCTCTACTCATGTGCTGCTTAGGTGTTCCTCACTTCGTTTGCTCTGGCAAAAGTCGTGCTGGCACAACTGGAAGTTAAACTCATATAGTGACTGCAAGTTTAAGTTCAAGATTAGCAAGATCATTTCACTGACATTACTTAAAAATAAAGGACTTAAGTGTGTCTGCAAATTCTATCATTTTCATGGCGTTATGTCAGCAGTATTATTATTATAATATTTCAGTATTATTCTCAAAAAAAGAGCAAAGGACACAGACCCACTAAAAGGCAGGGTGTGGATATAGAGTAGCAACTGGTAAGTCCACCCAATCAAAGAAATCAAGGTTTTGACAACAATTCCATCCCTCATTTATCTCATTTTGCCTAAAAGCCCCTTCCCAAATACAATCACATTGTGAGTATTTGCTTGTATTTCAATATCTCAATTAATTAACGAGTGTCTCATGAAGCTGGGACCTAACATGAAGACAGGGTACTGAGCATGTTTCCATGCTAAAACATCTAACACTCCTAGATGTCATTAGAAACCTCAGAGCATCTGAATTTGGAACATTCTTCAGCAGCAGTTCTGCAAAGACACTGAAAGCGAAGGTTCTTTTCATCCCTTTCTTAGGAAACCTTACAGTTAACTAAAATTCCTTGGAATAATACAAGCAATAGGACAGGAGGAAACAGCCTCAAGTTGTGCCAGGGCAGGTCTGGCTTGGATATTAGGACAAATTTCAAGCCCTAGAGCAGGCTGACCACCATCCCTGGAGACATTTAAAAGATGTCTAGATGTGTCACTTAGGGACACAGTCTAATGGTGGACTTGGCAGCACCAGGTTAATGTTTGGACTCGATGATCTTAGAGATCTTTTCCAACCTAAATGAATGATTCTTATATATCACAGGTATAGGTTAAAAAAGACATCTATTTGCATAATATATACAAAACAGATATCTATTAAGTTATCTATAATTGCACCACAGGTGCAAGACAAATTACTATGCACATAGCACCAAAGACTTTATGAAAATACATTAGTTACAAGTGAGAATCAGAATATCACTTAGCATTTAATCCTTTCTTCTGATGAAGAATAAAAGGAATGAGACTATGCCTCCACATACATGTGTATAGGTACTGCAGACACTTTCCTTGTCTGTTGATAAAGGAGAGATATGTCTCAAGAAGGGCCCTTCAGTACCCTGACAGCTTTGACAGCCACTGTCATTACAGCTTATCAAAAAGAGGACATAGCATGATACCAGTATGTAAAAATCCCTTCCCCACTTCCGCCTTTTCCTTGACATTTCTTATTGTTTGCTGCCAACAGTCCTTTACATTGTAGGATTATCACCGACAGACATCATTTCAGAGTAAAATTTGTAACAAATTAAAGACCTGGCTTTCTTCTGTCATCATTAATTCTGAGAACCATGAGTTTGATAAAAGCACAAAATTCACTAAAGGTCAATCCACTGTCCAAAGAAGTCAAAACTGTATTTCCAATGAATTAAGATCTGATGAGTATGGATGAAACCCTATAACTATAATAGGAAGCATATTTCATTAAAAGATCACTTAAGAAGATCATAACCCACTTCAAGGACTAATTTGAAAGGTTTTTATTTTAAAAGAAACTTTATGGTACAACCAGCTTTACTAGTCAATTGTATGGTCCCTTTGAGAGATTTTGCCTTGCATCTTACCCGAGGGTGAAGCTGCAATGACAGCAGCTACAAAGAAATCACAAGCTGGGTAGATTTATGTTTACAGAAACTAGAAAAGTGCTAACAAGGGAAAGAGTACTTTCCACAGGTTCAAAGCAGAGCTCTTCTGGTTTTGGTTTTAAGTCTGGTTTGATCAGAATCAATCTTTTAATTCCCTCCTAATTCTTCCCCCTGCCCAGTCCTGTCTTTTCTTGTCTGTCTGTAAATGAAGACCTAGAGAAGATCCATATTTGAGGGGCCGTGCCAACCTTTTGTGAAAATGAATAAAGAAGCATTAACAAAAACCACAGTCTGCTTAATTTTGGGCCAATTACTGTTTTCTGTATCATCCCAGCAAATCCAGCTATTTGTGAGTTGGAAAAAGAACCACTGTCTGCATCATCCCACAGGCTGTTTTGACGACACGACTTTTACCTCATCTCCAGCAAGGTGAGCTACCAAGATTTTAGTCCAAACCTGAAAATTAAGAATTGCTGATTTTTTTTTCAAATTGGGTTCAATGACAACACTGAAAGTCAAAATTTTAAAACAGTTTTATCTAAGGCTTCTAATTTATACTGCCACCAACTTTCTACTTTGCCATCAACTTTTTAATATTTTGCTTTCTGTGATCTGATCAATGGACATTTCACTAAGAACTCTGTGACCATCTAATGTTGTGCACTTAAAAAACCAACCAACCAACCAACCAAAAGCTTATGGGAGATATTTATGAAAATATTTATTAGTATGCACATTGAATTAAATGGGTTCTCTTCAATTGGCTCTGAGAGTCTTTGCTCACCTCACATGAAATTCTCTCAGACAGGTAAAATAGTTTTCAACACTGACATGAGACCTACTTTCTGCAGCAATGAACACACTAAGATGCATTGGCAGACTAAGGTAGGAAGAACTCAGTAGGAGTTCACTATTTGCTACAAATCTCAAAAATACTTCTGGGCATAAAGTTCCACCAAAGTTTTATTTGATAAAGAGGATTTAGTAAAAAAAAAATTAAAATCTATT
Organism: Corvus kubaryi; assembly: GCF_017639235.1. Classification (NCBI taxonomy): domain Eukaryota; kingdom Metazoa; phylum Chordata; class Aves; order Passeriformes; family Corvidae; genus Corvus; species Corvus kubaryi. The sequence goes on from NW_024581131.1 coordinate 5,971,176, forward strand.
TTCTAGTCCATGTGTGATACTAAAGCCAGTCTGGAATACAGATGCTCCAGTGCTGAGCATTTCCCTGGTAAAATAGTTGCAGGATCTGGTCATTAAAACACTGCACTGAGATTCAGACGTGGATTTCAGCTCACAGCTGTGTCACAGAATTCCTCAGCAAGTCTGAGATGTTATTTAATCCCTTTGTGATCAACATATTCAATGAAATTTATTATTTTCTTTATAATATCCATCATGCACTTACTGAATCTAGCAAAACAGGGTTTGAATCACATTTCAATCCCCACAGTGTCTCTGTAGTATTAAATTCTGACACCAATTCCTCACCATGGGAAGCCAGCTGGCAAAGGAAGCTGTGGTTAAAAAATACGCCTGCAAGTGTCTTTCTACAAATCCAATTAAAAACTGGTTGCCCTATCAGTAAGAAAGGGATATACTCAGCTCTGCTGAACAATTCACTGATAAAATCCTACTGACAAGGTAAAAATCACAGTGCCAGCTCCACAGACCTGGTGTAATTCACCAAGTGCTGCTAGAATGGCAGTTCCCTAAAACCCAAAGGCCCCGAGTCTGTCACAGGATACACCAGGCACCAAGCGACAGAGCCACAAACCAACAGCAGTAAGAAAAGCACAGCATTTCATCCAACCATGCAAAAAGCATTGTTTCCTCCTTGGCATATCACAGTAGATGAGAAGACACCAGTTCTCCAAACTGCCATAAAGGCAAAACAAAGAGAATCCTCATGCTTTGATTATGCATGAGCTTGGTTCCAATGACAAGAGTTATATTAATGAAATGCCTTTGATATTTACATAGACATTGCACTAATTTCCACAGGGACAGCTCTCTTCCAGGGATGTTAAACACTAGGCTGATAGCAAAACAAGCAGGACCATAAGAAAAGGAAACGATGAAGTCAGTTTTCCTATGGGTTTGTGTGACAGTTGGTTTCCAGTGAGGTGCAAACTTGAATTTAAAATTTTCTTTAGGCTACAGTTCTCACAACAGAGCTTTTTCATTTGCAGCTCTGGTGCCTAATAAAGGTTATACCTGTGATGCTCTTTTCTCAGCAGAGTATTTATGAACCTCCCCCTCCTGCACTATGGAGGCTGTTACCTTTCTGATCAAATTTGGATTAAACTGGCCAACAGATCTACAGCTGGAAAAAGATGGAAGACAAACAAGGATGATAAAATTGTTCATGATCACATAGGCCTTAATCCCTCATGAATCTACTAAGATATCATGAGGTACCATGTAAAGCCCAGTAATCTTAAGCCTTCTCATAAAGCCTCCAAAGTTCTCAAAGCTAGTTCAATAAATAAACAGAAATATTCAAAGTACAAGTGAAAAATGAACAACAGTGTGAGATGATGGGAGAGACTTCTATATAGAAGCACAGAATTAGTGCTTTGCACTATTTCTGCCTCAGCACATTAACCTTTCTCTCTCTGCCCTCCACCTCCCTTTAGTTACTCACCACGAAATAAGTCTTTTAATTGCTATGTAACTAAAGCTCTCTTTCTGGCAGATTGACTGAGAAGGCCAAGCTGGTGTCTGGGGACCACAGGCCCTTTGGTGACAGTTTTAATTCTGGTCAGAGCAGAAAAGTCAATAAATCATTCTTGCAGAAGTTGTTACTGACCCTGAGCAAGCCCTGGGAGGAGAGATGCGATCTCTATTCACTAGGAAATAAAGTCTTGCTCATTTTTTATTTTTTTAACTTTCAGAGACAAACCAAAGAAGTCAAAGATAAAAGAAAAAACAAAAGAAAAGAAAAAAGACATAGGTTCAAAAAAGTCAGGAGGTGCATCCAGCTTTGACCAACTGGAGGAGAACATTCTATAAAGTTGCTTGATAGACCTAGTTCTGACTCATCTGAAGCAGAGCTGCATTGCCAGTATTTCAGGACACTGACCCAAACCCCAAGAAGGCAATAACATACAATCAGTCTTCTTGCACTGTCCTCATGTATTTTGTTTCTTTCTTGACCATATATGAGGTTCCATCAGTCAAATTAAATTTTTCTTCTTCCAGATTTAGGCAGGTTTGGGTTTTTTTGTTCTTTGGGGTTTTTTTGTTTTGTTGTTGTTGTTGTTTTGTTGGTGGTTTTTTTTTTGTTTTTTTTTTTTTTTTAGATAGACCAAAAATATTTTTAGGTAATTCGTGGAAAAGTTTCAATTAATACTAGGTAAGGCATCCTCTCAGAGATTGCAAGTAAATACTAATTAATCACATGATTTTCCCTCCTCTCCAGTTCTCTCTCCAGTTCTCTTTGTGGTCTTTGGTGACAGTAGCTGTTACACCTCCAGCCTGTTTATATCCACATTCACCCTGTGAAACTTCACCAGCCTCTGTGAGATTTATTTTTACCTGATAGAACACGTAAATTTCCAACTTTATTTTCTATTTTTAAACATATTTTAAAGTGATGTGTTCCAGCAAAACAGGGAATTTATTTGGAACCCTCTAATCATCAGAAGAGCAGGAAATGAAGGATCAGTGACCCTGGGTATACAAGTTTCCAATGCTAAGCAAATTATTGTCAAGGTGCTATCATATTAGTACCACAATGACAAGACTCCTTCAGAAATATGAGGAAGGTAAACATTTTGTCACACATGTAAAAACGAATGTGTTCTGACATCATTTCATGCTCACACGGCATTTATTTTATATGGTTGTGTCTGACCTTCCCTTTGACCAATATGGATTTTAGCACTGGCTTTGCTGGAAACAGAAGTGAACAAAGATCCAAAACAACCTTAGTATGGAGTAAAAGCAAAAATCTGAAGTGCTTAAGATTCTCAGCAAAAAAAAGAGCTAGTTACAAAGGATAAATGCAGCAGGTATCAGCAGTTACTGCTGTAACCTCACATTGTTTCACTTGAGAGAAAGATTAATTCTCCGCTGCACTTGGCATATCTAAAAAATTACAATGTTCCGTCTAAGTCACAGCAGAGGTAAAGAAAACAAACCCAGCACATCCATGCTTTATTATCGCTTCACTTCATCATCGACTAGAACACAAGAAAATCAATAAGAATCCTATAAGAACACATCCACCATAATAAAATATGTGGCTTACATATATCAAATCCTAACAAGTGTGCTTGCACGCTCAGTAGAGAAAATCACTTCATAAAACAGTCCCAGGAGAGAACTAAAAAACAAAAAGGTATCTAAGGATGGGACAAAACTGAATGATATATCCAGAGGACAAGGAGATAGCTATAAGAACTCTTCATCAATATAGTGGACTTGACAGGCCAATGTTTCTATCCATTATTCTAAACCTTAGATAACTTCTTACCTCCAAAGAGCCATATGCATTTAGTTTGTTCATTGCTCTGTACAACAGGAATTTCCATTTACCAAATCTCCAAATTTACTAATCCTTTTAGGCAAAAGGACTTCTCTGTTATTTGAAGATACATTTTTTACAGTGTTTCCGTATGTTCAAGACTAGTATTCTAACCCAGGACCTGTCTCAAGTGGTTACCTACAACCTCCTCCAGAATAAGCTTCTACTGGCCTCCAGTAATAAAGCCAAGATATTAAAACAAACAGCGTCAATTTTCAAGTAATAGTACCCCTACTCCTGTAATTACTAAGATTATTGACTAGGAGAGAGTAGACAAGATTTATCTTTTTTGTTTGTGGCTTTAAAATTTGTCTTCCTGTCTTCTCCAGTTTTTTTGGCACATTTAGCAACTTCTTTATGTGTAGTCAGCAACACCCTTTTCTTTGGCAGTGTGTGTCCTTTCCTAGTCATCAAAAAATCATTTAGTGAAAAATACTACAAGTATAACTGAGACATAAAATTTTTCAGCAAGAAAGATATAATGAAGAAAAATAAAGAAGAAAGAGTAGGCCTGAGACATGCCTTGGTATTGTGGGTTATGTACCTTTCCAAAAGACCTAGCTTAAAAGACAAAAAAATTTGAAGAGTAAAGAATAAATAAATAATTTAAGTTGTACTGTTAAAGTGTCCTTTACTATCATGCTGTTTTCCTAATCAGCTAAAAAGCAAATTCAAAGTGAGAGTGCCCCTTGAATGTTCACCTATTCCAATTTCCTTGATCTTGGATACTGCCTCGTACTCCCGACTGCCTTTACAACATCCTTTTATTGAGCTTTCTTTACACTGTAGTCCCACGAGGCCAGAGAGACTCCTCAAATCAATTCTTAGCGCACCTGAATCAATTTCTGAAGCTCACCATGTCAAGGGAGCAACCTTTTTTGAGACTAGAGCAGTCATATGAGTTTCTAATACAGTGCATTAAATTTCTTCTGTAATTCAGTGTCAGGCTTTAAACCTAGTGCAGACAGTAGATATAACATATACTTGTAAAAACAGAGAGTAGGGTATAAACTTGCATTACAGGTATTATAGCACACATTTGACACAATAGTTCCCTTCTACTGTGAAAACAACAATGGAAGAGTTCCAATTTCTCAGCAAGATCCTGACATTTGGGCACAACTCCTCACAAAGCACAAGCTTGTGAATTAGTTTTACATCACAGAAACACGACTTGAAACTTTGATAAGGATATTTAAAGATAAAGAACAAAACCCACTGATTCTTCGGATTCAGGGCAAGATTCAAGAGGATTCACTAGTGTACCCAGGAAGATGACCCGGTTTCTGTCACTTAAAGAGGGGAAATGACATACAATGTATTAACAAAAGAAGTCTAGAGAAACTCACGAAGTGTGGCATCTCTGTGAAGATCTCCTAGGATCTGAGTCGGGCACACTCACAATTCATTCAGGAACTCTGTTCTCCAAAAAGCAAACCAGCAGGTGCTATTAGTCCCACTCCCACAATTCTCATCTCCCCAATAAGAAGAGCAAATTACAATGATTTAGTTTGCTCTCAAAACAGTTCCTGAGCGTCTGCTCTGCCGATGTTTGCTCCTGAATATTCATCCTCTACTTTTCTCAGCAGAACCATATTTGCGCCGTATTTACTATAATACTCTCAAAGGACAGGAAAATGGATCATTTGCCTCTTTCCTCCAGCACCTAATTTTAAGACCCAGCAGTACTTCCCTGCTTACTAACAACATAAAAGTGCCATTCCTATATCCAATTAAGAGAGAAGGTACTCCAAACTCATGAAGAGAAACTTTAATTACGCAGAGGCTTTGAAAGATCTCTCTATACAGATTTAATATTCTTCAAAGTGCTGCTCATTAATAACTTAATCTGAACAAAACACATTTTTATTACTTTAATGTTATTTACAAAATAAATTGAAGGTCTGCAAACATAGCAAATTACTCCTGTTTTTTGTTCAAATTTTGAATACTGTTGGTAAGTCACATGCCTCAAAACAGTATTTAATTAAAAACACTTAAGAACAGAAGACAACTTTAGAAAAGAAAAAACCAAGGCGTTGCATTTGCCTATTGCTATTTTTCGCAGTTCAGTTTAGTTTAAGTAGAGTAATTCTTCCTTTTCAGGAGCTCCAAATTCTTTCCCCATTAATAAATAAAAAAAAAAATCTTTCAGCTTTTTATGTTAGGTGAATGTGTTTAATTACATTCCTGGATTTTGCGTATGTGTGTGCATTATGTACACATATGCTCTTATCTGCACAACAGAGAGAAATGGGGAAAGAGGCACATGGATAAAGACTTCCTATTTTCTTCTTGCATATTTCTGGCACCAGATCCAAATGCAATGTAAACTAATCTTCTAAAAAACGGCTGGGATATGTATTAGTGTAAAGTTGATGCTTGAATAAGAGCAGATGCAGAAATGAGCGGTGACCAGAAGGAAGCCATTTTCTCCCAAGTTCCAACCCAAAACCAGCTTCTGCTTCTTGTTGGAGGTGATACAAAAATCCCCAGTAACCCCTGGGGGATTCTCACCCTCCATTTTATTTGAAATGTGTTGTCCATGGCAGGTCAGTCTGACTAAAGGATTCTGCTTTGGAATAAAAACAAAGGAGCCTTTCCTGGTTCTCCTCATTCAATGGCTCAGCTGGAGTCATGTCACGGTGGTTTTTAATCCTGTCACAACACAATACCAAAACAGCAAGAGAGAACCCACGTACCTGGATGAGCTTTGCAGCCAAAAATCTGGCACTGTATGTAATGTCTTAAAACACATCTTTGAATCCGTTTTCAACTAATGACCCATTTTAATGGTAAGAGAGACTATACTTCTCTGATTCAAATACAGCAAAGCATAAAAGACCCCTTCTAGTCAAATATGAGGGTACATTGTTACACTTTCACGGCTGAGCACAACCATGACTACTTCCTAACTTTCATGTGTCCATAAGAAGATGTATCAGTACCAGTTTCTGCTTCCCACTTCAAAAACGTCTCACACTCTGTAAGCAGCCAGAGAGGTGACATTTTATAATTTATCTGCTCTGAGATTTTGTAATGATGTTTATTTTCATACCTTGTTTTACACAAAGTAATTATTACCTTCTGGAAAGCTTCACACTTCACTTGGCTCTCAGTAGATTAAGTCCCTTGGAGTGGGTTTACATGCACAGGAAAACCCTTGATTCCCTCCACACAGGAGAGCTGTTACATTGGTTTGTCAAGTGCCTCCCCAAAACCCTGAGGTTGTTTTCTAAGTTGGGTGGGGAGGTAATTGATTACTGCAGAGTAAAAGGAGACTTTCTTCCTCCCACAGCAGCTTACACTGACACCAGTCACTGGCTATGGCTTTCTCCTTTCTCTGTGTTGGTAAAGTCCACACCCAAACAGGGTAAGATAACTGCAGTGAAAGTGGGGATAATGGGGGATAATAGAATCGAGCTGAGAGTTTGACAGCCCATGGAGGCAGGGAAAGAAATTAAGAGGACATTCCCGGCCAGAAATGACACAGGTACAGGGAAGAACAAGAACATCCATTTCTTCCCCCTTTGTCTTAACCAAGCAATTATTCAGCAAAATGGGCAGCCACATTATAATCTTTTCATTACTGTTAGCAATCTAAGTATTTGAACAAATCTTATGGCAAACTCTAGTTAACAGGAAAGATTTTACTTCCAGGAACAGTTTTAGCTCCCCTGTCACTACCCTGCTCCTTCTATTTTTGCACCAAAAAGGAGGGATGATGCATAACGGAACATGTCCAGAAAAGTACATGGAGGCCATTGGCTTGTCCTTCTAATGGTCTGCATCATGATACCACAAATTCAAGGGGACACAAACAGCAGGAAAACAGAAGCTCAGAAGGTGAATTGATGAAAAAGAGTTGTATTTCTTACTCCAAGCATGCAGCACTAATTCCATTTCATAGATGCTGGCTGGCTTAACCTCAAAACTTCTAACCTCCTTCCAAATTATGCCACATCCACTTTCCAGAATCTCTCTGATTCAATGCTTACAAATACTCCCATTTTAACTCATGCAGTCACTCAAACATTTCTGCAGGCACTAAGATGTCAGGCAGTGTCAACACACACAGTATTGCAGTTACACTGATGTAGAAAAACAGGAGAGTCACTCCTGCACAATATTACAGGTTCCTCTAATTTTTATATTTTATTTTAGAGTTCCCAGAACACCTGTGAGAATGAACTCCTACAAATTTTGTCAACATTCATTACACGCAAAATCTGGAAGAACTCATGCTTAGGCACCATACACACCATACACACCAAGGACCCCAGAATCAGGCACAGGAGGATACACAAAGATATCAACTTCCTTTTTTCACACCTAATTACAGTCTCAGGTGTTTCAAAAGAAGCAACCACAGCATGGAAAGAGATCTTTTTGTATGCAAAGAAAGTAAACAGCAAAGTAAAAATATGCAATCCCAATCAGCCGTTACTGCAGATCTCCAGAATTATTTCTGAGTATTTTAGCCAGCAAACATAGCACTCAAAGCAACATAGGCATAACAATTTCACTGAAGGCAAACCCTGCAGTGCATTTCTTGATGAGGTCTTATAAGAACACAGAAATCCAGTAACCTAAATGGGGCTCTGGACACAACAGGGTTCTCCCACAACCAAAGGGGACCATGTAATTCAGACTAATTTTAGGAAAAGTTGTATACATCAAAGTAGGAGGTGTGGGGGAGATGACTGAAGATACACACCACAAAACTTAGCTTTCCTTTACATAAGGGCATTTTACCTACAGTGCCATTAACGATTTACAAAGAAGATTTTATAATTCCCATGTCTCCAGAAGCTTATGTTCAGGTTCAGTGAGCTAATAATACTCCTTGGAAACATTAAATTTACAACAGCTATTTTAAGAAGTAAAGAAACCTTAGAAAGAAAGACTACAGAACAGAACCGTGCAATGATTCAAAATATAATACCCCTTCAGTGCTACTTGGCACAGCAGAAGACACTTATATTCTAGTAGAAATAAAAAATAGCTAGCACTTCACCAAGTGTCTAAAAGCTCTTTACAAATTCAATGCTGCATATTCAATAAGTATTTCGATTGTCACCCAGGACAGAAATGTTGTTGCATATGAAGCAGTACTTGACAGCTATTTAATAACATTTGACATGATACAACAATGTGTTTTGCTTTGTTTGTTTAAGGACAGATTTGACAGATATTTGGTCATAACTACAAAACCAAAACTAAGGGTTTTGAGTAAAGAAATCCATTGAAGGCTTTTGTCCGCTGACACCCATAAACAGGCTGTCAAGGTGAAACAATACATCAAAAACTGTCAAATAAGAAATAATTAAGAAGAAGGAACAGAGAAAGGTATTGAGGAGATATTGGAAACTCCAATATTCACCTAAGGGAGACATGTATGTGCCACCCTGCTAAATCTATAGGAGCCAGCCAAACACAAGCGGGACACAGGTCACCAATGCTACTAATAGGAGTAGTAACAACTGTATTAATGCTTGGAGTTCCTAAAGGCTAACTAAAAATGGTTACAGCATCTGCTTATAGTGCTAGGCACTCTGCAAGTACTGAAACATAGCTGGGATTGCTCCCCAAGTCCAACAGAAGACAGTAAGCACAACAGGGGAAAGGCTGAAGATACACACAGTGAGCATAGCAAGGGCTTGCAATCATCAGCAGACTGTGAGGAACGCAGGGCAGGGGGTGTGTGGTGCGTTTACTTCAAAGAGGACACCTAACCGCAAAGCTAAGGGCAGGGAGGAGCCTGGGTTAAGGTCATGTGAGGAGGATCAAGGAGGAGACACCGAGGCAAGCTTTGAGCACATCAGTGGTGAGGGCAGGGCAGCAGCGCACGCTGCTCTCGAGGCCTCGGCCTGTGCCGTGCCGCGCCGCCTGTGCAGCTGCCGGGCCCAGCTGGTGTCTCGGGCTGGTCGCTCCCCCCAGCTGTTTCCCCAGGCCAGAGCCAGGCTGTGACGGGGGGAAGCACAGCCATGGTCCGACTGCTGCCTACGCAGCCTCGGCCTGGGGCTGCGAGTCCCACAAGGAGACTGGCAACACAGTTGAGCCCGTGTTTGATTCTGCCTTGAGTCTTTCGCTCGATTCCACTCACGCCTAAAAGAGATATTGGTACAACTTGAAGGTTTTCAAGCATGGAAAATATTATCTGCCTGGAAGGACTGTTCTGCAGATATTTAAAATTAAACAAAACCAAAAAGACTGGATATTCACAGCTTGCCTAATAGTGAATGAATAAAGAAAGAAGAATAAATGAAGAATGAAAAATAAATAAATTAGAAATACAAGAAAATATATGCACCAATTGTCAAAAGGAATTATTTACTGTGGTAAATGGTGGTAAATGCAAGTATGAATGATGGAAAAAAAAAGAAAAATGTGGCAGTGCAGACAACTATAACATCTAGGAAAGAAACAGAAACTGCAAAACAGTCTCCAGAGGAAAAGAATGAAGTTCCAATATTCAGAATTCTTCAAAGCAAGCATAGGCAAATAAAGTGTTTAAATGATGAGAAGAAATGTCTCCATTCTGTACAAAATACAAGAACTCTCCAATGCCAGAGGGCTGTCTGGATAACCCAAGGCAGCTTGTCAAACACCTATTTGCTGATTACAATTTGATTGAAAATAAGCGCATTGCAGACTACACAAATGCAACTGAACACCAGTATTTGCTAAGACCTTAGGTTAATCCCTCTTAAAATAATGCTGTTGAATAACCTCAGAACTTAAAATATCTACATACAGTAAACTAGAGCACTCAGAAATTCAAATACACTTACGCTGCATATTTCAAAGTTTAGAACACAACTCTTGAAGAGGAAAAATGTATTCTTACCATTATTACACTACTTCAAAGTTCCTAATTTGATGCTTCTCACATCAGAAACACACTGGAAATTTATAATGTTCCTTTAAATGAGAATTTACAAAAAGAATTCATGGTATATACCCAATAACTTAGTTCAACATCATTATTTCTTTTATAGTAGCATAGCTCGATTAAATATCTGGAAGACTAAAAAAGAAAGAAAAATAAATCAAGCTCTGTAGTGTAAAGGATGATGCTAAGAAATTTTTTTTCTAACGTAATGAGATCATACCATTAAGGCTCTACTGCTTGCAACTTACAAGCAATTTTCTTGCTTTATGGGATATTGTCCTTCATTCATACACACACTCCATTATGCATTATAGATAACGTATATAGGGGACTAAATGGAAGAAATTGCAATAAGCATTTCCACAAGATAATGGAACGGATATATGATGCAAGGGAGACTCAGCATGGATGAAGAAATCCGCTTATCAGGCCCTGCACAGTATTCCAGCTATTTATGTAAAGTTTAAGCATTGTTATCTGGAGAAGGGGGGAAGAAGGGGGAACTCAGAGAGGAACAAGGTTAGTCATTTGCTTTAATAAGCCTGTGTGATAAACCCTTACTCACATTCGCCACACACACAACTTTCAAAGATTTGTCTTCATTGAGACTCTGGGCTCTCTTTTGAAGTTTTACTAACAGTAAGAATGATGTTGTCGATGCCATTACTACATAATACTGTAAAGGTGCAGGACTGAGTGGGAACAGAAGTGGAAAATTTTTTAAGGATATATTTAATTAGAGGCAAAGATATTTTACCACTAAAAAATCCATAATCCTGTTAGAGTTCTCTTTATTGTCAGCTATCCACAACTCCAAATTCAAGTTCTCTTACTGAGGAATAAATAAAGAAACCTCCTCTCTGGAACAATACATACTATTCAGCTTTTCTTACCATGAGAGAGGTTTAATCCAAACCATTTTGGATCTCCATTCCCTCCACTGAATTTAATAATATCTGGAAAAGGCTTCTGGAATTTAACCTAATCTCACAGGCTTAGCTAAGACAAGAATCACTAAAACTTAAAAGACTGAACCTGCCTTTGTGCATGAGTTATTAGTCAAGGGATGCTTTCCTGGCAAATTACAATTCTGGACTGGGTATCTTTTCCACCAGATAGTCATTTCCACTCTAATTCCCAGCACTTCTGTCTGTAAATTTCAAAGAGCTCTTCAGTACTGAAACAATTTATGGGGATAAAGGGAACCTACAAGTGAAGAACTAAACCCTAAAGGTCTTCTTATCTGTTTCGCTTGACCAGAACAACCTTACCAGCAGGCAGCGTAGCACACAGATGTTCCTACTTTTCACTTTGCTTTTCTCAGTAACATCTGGTCACAAAACTCCACTGGAAAATTTCAAAGCAATGGCAAAACATGACAGAATGCTTAGCAACTAAATTTAACAGGGCTTCACAACTTATAGAAAAGAGCATTTCTTAAACACTGACTGCCAGCATCTCAACTTCTAATACCTGGTTTATGACCTTCACAGGCACTCTGACACATATACCAACGAGCACGTGACCTTATTATGTCATCCACTGTCCAAAACATGGGATTATCTTCTTCTTAGAACTTGTGTTCGCTGAGGAGTTTTGCTACTGATATCAACGGCTCTCCTTTACAAGCCTCTTGAATCAGCTGTCGCTCTCCATGGTTCTTTTCAGAAATGTTGGGAAGTACAGACAAGTTTAAGAAAACTTCTGTCGACAATGTCTCCCCTTTTCTCCACGCTTGGGTTTTCAATTGCAATGAATTAACATCCCAACAATAACAAAACTTAATTAAAATATAGGCATTATCAACAATAGACACACATCCCTCACTGATTTCTGAACTTTCCAAACCCCCTGCCACTTTAAAATAATGTTAGGAGAAGAATTCAAAAGGACAAAAAAATTTATAGCATATAGAGAAGCAAATGATCCAGAACAAATAACTCTTTCATTTCAAAAAACAAAACAAAACAAACAAAAAACCCCAACAATATAAAATCAGCTCTTCCATTGGTTTCTTGATTGTTGGTGTGAGGTGTGGTGGCATTGGGGACCCTCAGGTAGCCAGACTGAATTCATATACAGAGTCACAGACATGAATAACACTCAAAACCAACAAAAACTCTCAGATGATGATTCCAGCTTCGAATTACATGTATCTCCATTATAAACACTAACACAAAAACAGGGAAAGAAGGAAGCACAGAGAAAAAACCAGATACCTCTATAAGCCAAGGTTAACAAGGTATACATAGAACAAATGAAAACCCTTGAAAAATACCATGATAGTAACATACACTGGTACATAAAGCTTTTGGAATAAGGAAATGCTGTACTTCACAAAAAGAAGTCTTTTAAAAGCAAAGAAATTGCCTTAAAGCTGCATGTTCCATGATTTTGAGTGTCCCCATATCATAGTGTCTTACTTTCAGGGTCAGAAATCCTAAACAGAAGTAGTTAAACAAAAAAGAGAGCAGTTGAGAAGACCTTTTTCATTTTCTTGCATCCATGCAAGACATCCTTCTGGAAAAGCCACATCCCTACTGATGGCAACAAACCAACAGTTAGAAGCACGTTAGGTGAATCCCAAAGGATTATAATTTGTCATTGTCTAAAAAAAGAAATAAATAAAATCTTAAATACAGGTGCAATTAGAAGTCCAAGCAATCGTAACCAAAACATTCAAAACCAGGTGCAGATACTTACTTAACTGTAGTCTTTATCCCTGGAATCTGGGTCCCAATTTACCTATTGCCTATGGACACAATTTTTAAAAGCATTTCAACCCTCTACACAGTGCCTCTTTCAAAACCTTCACCTTACAGAAGATTCTGGTTTTCACGTGGCTTTGCCACCAATCCAAAAAACATTTGTGTATATCCCAAAGCAGCCCTGGAGCTTTATTTTATGTAGTCAGAGTACTTGGAGATACTGGCCTGTAAATATTAAGCCTGGAGGAAGGTCAGAGTCTTGCATACACATGGCTCCATCAATTTACAAACTGAAGACAATTCTGCTTTTTACCCTCCCAAAATGCAGTACAGAGCTACTTGTATTTCCTCTCAGAGCAAGGTGATCAAAATATGGGACTGGTGGAAACAAGAATGATCAATTAGCAAGACCAGATAGAAGCCCTTCAGGCTTCCCTAAGTGACTTTGCATTTCCAAGCTGAGAGGAAACATCATTCTAACCCTGCACCGAGCTGGGTGGTGGGAGGTGAAGCAACAGTTCCAACACAGAACACAACTGCCAACAGCAGAACCTGAAAGCCAAAACGCAACTCAGTTTGTGCCAGAAGAATGATATAAACAGCCTCAGATCTTCCTGTTGTGATACAAAAGAGCACTTAATAAACAGAAACATCACAGGCAAAAAGATGCAGATTGAGCATCCCCCCTGCCAACACTTAATATAACCAACAGCAAGTATTGTTTTAATAACATATCGCTCCAACATTTCAGAAGAAAGCAGGACTGCAGAAAATAGAGACTGCACAAAGTAACCCAATGGACACATGGATCTTGTTTACCTCTTATGTAAGGATGAGAGATTTGGGGGGCAAATTAATTGTTTGCCCTAACTTGAATGCAGTTCACTAAACAAGTCTGCACAGTTTGTGAGCCCTAAGAACAAATGTGAATGTCCTGTTAATATATAAATTCATAACCAGAAGGCTTCCCAAAAGAGCCAAGGAGAATGCCACTCAGCCTGAAGATGGCTATCTCAAGCTCTTCTATTTTTTGTAATAGCTCCAGCATGAATTATTATGTTGGCCTCCTCAGAAAAAAAATCCACAAATTCAACAGATACACAACCATCCATAGCATTGATTGGATTTGTAGGAATGGAGCAGAGATTACCTGCACACAAAGACTTATCCCTACACCTCTATCCTTTCTCTCCACTACAATGTAAAGTGCAACAACTCAATTTACAGCATTATCCCGGTGGAATCATAGAATGGCCTGGATTGGAAGCGACCTTAAAGACCACCCAGTTCCAACCCCCCTGCCATAGGCAGGGACACCTTCCACTAGACCAAGTTGCTCATAGCCCCATCCAACCTGTTTCTGAACACTGCCAGGGATGGGCCATCCACAGCTTCTCTGGGAAACCTGTGCCAGCGCCTCACCACCCTGACAGTAAAGAATTTCTTCCTAATACTTGATCTAAACCTGCCCCTTTGAGTTTGAAGCCATTTCCCCTTGTCCTGTCACTATATGTGCTTGCAAATAGTCTCTCTACAATTTTTACCATTACTATCAATTATTATTATGACAAATAACAGGAAAGCAAAGAGAAATAGACCTGATCAATGACATGGGGAAAAAAATTGCTACAGAGTATTTCTGATACTATGCCAGAACCGTGTACAGGTCAACTTTGGTCACAACAAAAAGAAATCATGTCCTACAGATTTGCACCTATCAGGAAACTGCTCCCTTGTCAAACAGCCTTCATGCAGTGCTGCACTACAGCACTACAAAGGATGACCTCATTTCTGAAGCAAGATCACTCCTACTTGATGTAGCCTCTGAGGCTACCAAAATGAGCAAATTCAGGATCAAAATTTCTGCTTCTGCACTAGTTGGACTGCAATTAATCACATTCCAGTATCTGTACCAACTTCTTGTTTTAAGTTCTGTTCACTTTAATTCTGCCTTTTTCGCAAATATTTCAAATATTTTCTCTCTCAATGCCTTTCCCTCTTAAATACAGTAAAAAGCAAATCAAACCACTATAAATCTAGCAGTAATAATATAAAAAACTTTGTTAAAAGCCCTCTATACTTTATTATAGAAAGTATTTACCAGGCCTTTCAAAGACTGAATAATTCAGGGTGTTAAGCCATCTGTGAAAGGTGTAAAAATTTAAAATTGGTTCACAAACATAGCAACATCAGATTCCCAAGCCTTTGTGTCTTTACATATTTTGAAATTTCATACATAAGTAATTTCTTTGTTTTCCCATCACCAGGCACTGAAAGATCAGATACAATGTATTTTTATTCCTGGCATGTCCCCTTACTTATTACTTACTACCTTCCTTACTTAGGAAAAAAAATTAAAATAGGAAAAACATACTGCTACTATACATTGCTGAATTAAAAATCGTCAGTGTTTATTGAGGGACAAGGTATTGGGGGGCAGGGGGAGAAGGTTGAAGCACAAAACCCCCAAACTACTCGAAGATGTCCCTTACAAAAACCAGCAATGCAGGAAAAAAAACATTACGACAATCCCCAAAAATTGCACCAACTGCAGTGTGTGCCTCTTCACATTATCCAGTAATATCCTGAGTTCAAAGTATCTTGAGGGAAGTAAGGTATAGAACCTCATATCATCCTTAATTACATGATATTTACTTCCTAGACTTCCATACCAGCCACCATCAACCCACAAATCCAATTCAAAATAATTTTTAATTGAGACACCCATGACATCTTTAGAGCATTTCCCGAACAATTACTAGTTTGTATTTGCCCTTGTGTGTATTTCTGTAGATCATTCGCAGGTTACGCCTTTGGCCCCTCTCCTTTTGGGAGGGCTGGTATGTTCTTAACTCAGCTGTATTGGGCTTGTGCAGCCAGGCTTTGGCAGAGAGGGGACCACAGGGGTGACTTCTGTGAGAAACTGCCAGAAGCTTCCCCCGTGCCCCACAGAGCCAATGCCAGCTGGCTCCAGGATGGATCCACTGCTGGCCAAAGCTGATCCCATCGGCAATGGTGGGAGCTGCTCTCTGATAACTCTGACCTACGTTGGAGCAGTTCATGAAGAACTGCAGTCCATGGGGGAACACTGAAGTCAGAGAAGTTTGTGGAGGACTGTTGGCTATGACAGGGACCTCATGCTGGAGCAGGGGGAGAGTGTGAGGAGTGCTCCCACTGAGGAGGAGGGAGTGGCAGAAATAACCTGTGATGAACTGATCACAACCCCTATTCCCTGTCCTGCTGAGCTACTGGAGGGGAGGAAGTAGAGAATTCAGAAGTCAAACCCAGGGAGAATGGAGGGGTGTGCAAAAGGTGTTTTTAAGGCCTGTTTTTATTTTCCAATTACCTACTCTGACTTGATTGGCAATAAATTAAATTAATTTTCCCCAAGTCAAGTCTATTTTGTCCGTGACAGTAATGGGTGAGTGATCTCTCCCTGTTCTTATCTTCACCCATAAGCCTTTCATTATATTTTCTCTCCACTGACCAGCCAAGGAAAGGCAGAGAGAGCAGCTTTGGTGAGCACCTGACATCCAGCCAGAATCAACGCATCACAAAACACCTTTGAAAATTGGGAAATATTCAAATCTGATATGCTACCTTAACTCATTTTAGAGAAAAGCAGCATGTTACAACAGCTGACCTGCTTGCCAGTAACACTGCAGTGTGATTCCTTTCTTAAGGAGAAAGGAAAAAAGCCACATTTGAAATAAATGGATATGTCATGTAGATACTAAGAGATATCTAACAGACAGATTAGATAATGTACCTTTAATAGATTACGGTTACAATGGTGACATATACCACAAAGGGATAAAGAATTTTTAGGAGGATTAAAATATTCCCAAAATTACATACAGCAAGAGTTATCTGAAATAATACAACAGATTATTCTTGCCTAAATACCGAAAATATTTCCCTGCTATTTGGATAAACAGCTCTAGGGATACTTTTCAAAACAATGATTTTAATAGTCTGTATTTGTTTTGAATATTTAGGATTTAAAAATAGGGATATTTTAAAGAGACTGAAATACAACTTCTGTGGTTATTCTCAAGCATTGTTTCAGGGATTACTTTTAAAGAACTCAGTATTTACTGGGAATCATTTAACAAATACCGGTAAATCTAATTTCTCCTGGTTAGGTATCAAAATCCCTATGGCATACATTACAGACCTCAGAGTCTCAAGGGCTTTCCACAGGCACCTGTAACTGCTGTAGGCAAGCTTTTACACCTAGGGCTGCAACTTCGAAACCCTTCTCTAGAAAAATCAAAGGTTTTCCTTCATTTTCATTAAATTAAAAAAAAAATCTTTATATAAATAGAACATCAAAATAATCCTCCTGCAATCTCCTAAACATGACACTGCAGATTATATTACACTTCCCAATCCCACCCTTCAGGGAATTATTCTAGTAATGCAGGGATGTTACAGAGAATATCTAACTCCTGAATATTTAGTTTTGATGGCAAGGCTTCACTAAAGAAAAATAAAAACCTGGACAAAGGAGAAAATCACAGCCAAATCCTCCAGAGCAATACTTGGTCACAGAAAAGTCAGCTTTATTTGTGTGAAATGCAATTACCAGAAACTCACATGAAACCAGTTGTACTGGATAAATGCATCAGTTTTCAATTTAGTCACTGACATCTGTGTGACTGACAGAAATCTTTTTTAGCATATGAACAGGATGACAGAGTCAGGACTCCAGTATTCACATTTCACTGAAGGAATGCACAGATCAGAACAGGACACAGATTCAGGCAGTGGAGGCTTTATTCCTACAGTTACTCTGTGTGATGTGGGTCAGATTGAGCTAGACTTACATTTGCAAGTAAACTGGTGCAACAGGAATAGATCAACTTCAAGCCCCTGATGTCCACACTATACAGACAATTAAGTCATTTCATTTCGCTGTAGGTCAGCACCCAAAAACAACTACCACCAATACATAAATGGTTTGCAGCTCTCTGCAGGTTCAGATGCTGGTTCAAACCCTCTAAGACCTTATTAAGAGTTGCAAAATGGTCCTAAGTAACACCTCATTTATGCCTGAATATCTTGAGATTACCAAAGGAAAAGTACAAATCAGTCCCGTGGTTGCATGTGCATGGTTACATTTAATACTGTTTTATCTTCTAGTCATGGTTAAGTGGTGGGTAGGAACAAATGTGAACATTTGCAGTAAGATCATGATTTTTTAAACATGTACACCCTCAGGAAAAATCAACGTGTATGTGTTCAGACCATTTACACACAAGAATTACATCAAAAGGTTGGCTTTCGGCTTCAGAGAAAAGCTTCAATTTGAAAAAGCTTTTGCATCTTCTGCATATACATAGATCCAAACAAATCACTCCCAAACAAAATCTCCATGCCAGGCAAAGTTTACAGTTCCAGAGGCTGATCTTTTAACTGTGAGCTTTCAACAAACTAATGAGAGTGATGCCCAATTTCACAGAGCAGTCATGGGGAAATTTAAGACATTTCACAGGTTTATTCTGTAAACGAGGAGCAAAGGGACAGAGGGGTTTGGTGGGCTACTCATACGCATAGTACTGATTTTTTTCTGCAGTTGTTTTAAGATGCAGCTGAAGGCAGTACAGAGCAAAATAACCTTGTGGTTGCAGAAAGCACGTAGCACCTAGGTGACTTCTTTGGGGACATTAAAATTGCCATATTAAATTGAGCCAGTGGTCCAGTCTGACAAGAGTCAGTCTACCAATCAGAACAAGGAGCTAGAAACAAGCATTCACTGTACAATTCTCAATCGTCCTGTATTTGACTTTGTCCTGTCACCCGTTATTTCTGCATTTGAACACATTCCATCTCTTCTGTACATGCTAGCAACATAAATCTCTTGGAGACTTCAAGGATGCAACAGATGAAAGCGGTGTATGTGTATTTCACTAAAGAGAACAGAGTGCCAAGTGGTACTGTGAACATTGTGACAGTAGTTTTATCAAAGTAAGAGAGCTTTTGCAAAACTTCCTAAGAATTGTAACATCGTGTTTGTATTATCTCCTCTATGAATCTGTACACAGCCACATACGCAGCTGAAAAAATTTCTTTAGTATTTTATCCTGTGTTTTGGCAACTGCAATTTGCCAGGGAATAGATATAGGCTGCTCTGTAAACCTTACCCTGTAACAGACCAACAGAGATCTGTCCTGTTAATTACTGGGGCAGGGTAAAGATCTTGTAAACACAGTGAAGCACTGGAACACATCTCTGTAGCCTATGTGGTGGGGAGAGACAACATTGGTTTTCATCAGCAAGAATTTAAATAACATTCACTCTGACCTCAAACCCAGCAGAAACTCCTGAGACTGAAAGACAAGAATGCTCTAACAAATGAGGACATTTCTTGTGTGAAAAGCAAGTTTTCTGCTTGAAGGCAATTCCCCACCCCCCCATCATAAATGTCACAGAAGTTGATTGCTTCGCCTAATTCCAGTGCAAACTTCCACCCTTGTGATCACAAATAGCCCTTGGCCATACCTCATTATGTTGTTAGTATTCCATACTAAGGGAAGTGATAACTGGTTTGGTAGGGATTTTTCATTTTGTTCAGCTTTTTTTTCTTTTGCTTTGGTTTGTTGGTTTTTTTTAAAGATGAACAAGCCGAATCACCACAGGGAGCATTTGCAGTGAAGATGCCAGGAAATGGATTTCATATTCCATATATTTCCTGCCAAAGTATATTTGCATACTATGCCTTCCACAGCTGACTTGGAACTGCAAAGATCTGTTTTCTCTGGCCCTTCAAAGTTTGATTGCTACTTCCCATATGAAAGCTCAACAGGAATCCAAGCTCTTTGTAGCAGTTCCTGTAAAACTGGCAAACCTGCCCACCAAAACCCATCATCAGTGGGACACTCCTACAAGCCCCCAGTTACAATAGTAAAAATTGATAACTGGAAGATCTTAATGGATAATCCCTTTTTCCTAATTAATGTAGGGAACTATAGTGGGGTTTCTTTTAAATAATTTTTTTCTGCAGCCAGCCAAGAACAGAAATTGCAACCACTGAGCCTCAAAGGATAAGTCAGAAATACTTAAGTGGGGAGACAATTTTTGCAAACTCACCACACTCGTCTCCAAGTAGACAAGCTATCCCTACAGTTCCTTGAGAGTGTCCAGAGGTTAACTACATGTTTGAACACAGTAAGTGTCACAGCCAAGAACAACTGCTGACCTTCCTTCATCAAAAATTATGAATTACATTTGGGTGCTGTCCAACAGGCATAACTCTCAACCTGCAGTAAGCAGAATGGAACTTGTATACACCATTTCTTACTGTGCTACAAATAGTGGCATTACTAAATAATCCCAACATCTGTTTTAAGGACCTCATTCTTAGATTCAACATGATGCAATCAGATAAACTATTCAGTTACTACCTTGGAAAACTCTGCCTGAATGTTCTCTGAGATGGATCAGATGTTATGCTGGATCACACCAAACCGCCAGTGTCTTCCTGCTGTTGGGTAGTTACATGGGCAGCACAACTAAATAAATCTGTTCTCCCACAGGTATTCAGTTCACACCAGATTCTTTGGATTCTGAAAGGGGCAAGCTCACATCAGACTTTTCTGTAGTTCAGTCATGTGAAGCATCTCTCTTGTATTGATTCTTTGGTACCTAGAAAAAGCTGAGCTTCCATTATAGTATTCTCCTTAGATGTGGAAAATGGAGCACTAACCCAGTTTCTTTCCTCTGACCAAGAGTCTGTTTTCAATAAGCTTTTAGAAATTCAATATTTTTGACACTACTACCTCTCTGTCCTTTGTGCAAGCAGCCAACATGTTTATAACATAGAGGCAAGCAGAAATCTGTATTTCTTATACTGAATCACAGGGAAGTATTTCAGAGATGTCACAGACGTTCTGGACCAAGTATTGATCCTGGACCAAGGGCTACAACTACACCAGGTGACAAATAGACTGCAAATGACAGGAACAAGATGACAGGAAGGCAAATTTAGCAACCCACAAAATTTTACTAGGAAAAAGAAGAGGAAGTGCGATTTATACTAGGTAGCAATACATGTTTCCCAGGTGTCAATATCATTACAAGTTTTTGCTTACATGCCACTAGGAGACAACAAATAAATTTTTATTAAAGACACAATCACCTTGTTTCAGCAGCCCAAGAGATTAATTTGATCCCACACTGTAACACAGCTCACGCTAAGGTGACAGCAATAATATGCAGCTATTCCATTCAACAGCAAGTAACACCCATGCCCTTACAGTGAGGTGCAAATCTTCAGCACTGACATGCCAAAATGTTGCTTTAACAGATAGAGGCTCTCAAATGCCAGTGCACAGAGTAAACAACATAGATTGAATGCTGTGCTATCAAAGGAGTGATACTAAATGGGCTGTGTAATTAAGCAGAGCCCAAGTGCACTAACACTAAAAGTATTCCTGGACTGTTCCTTTCCAACACCGACTTATTCCATTTTTTAATGACAATTCAAAAAACATGAAGCTGGCTAACAGACCTAATTTTTTAAATATCTAAGAAAGCAGTGGCTCTGTAAAACACAGGCTGGCCCCATGTGATACCCAATGGATAGGCAGCTACTAAGGGCCAACTCAAGTTCTCCACACCCTGCCAAATATTCAAGTATCATCTCATTGGCTTCTGTTTCTCCAGATACCTATAGACTTAAAAATAGATGGGGGTTGGGCTTGGTGTTCCGTGTTGTTGGTTTTTTTACTGATCTCCATACACTCTGCCAGGAGCTGAAATAAAAATTCCTGTGGTTGTGCTCTAATCTCAAAGCTGTTCTGGGAACTCTGGACTAACATTTGCACTAACTGCCATAAAAATTAATTGCAGAATTCTGCCTTCCATTTCTCCGGCTCTCAGTAACCTTACATCTTCAATAATAGAGGAAAGAAGCTTTTTACACATAAAGAAATCTTCTGAAGGACCCAGAATTGAAGAAAACCTGCTTTCTTCCAGCTGACAAAGGCAGCAGTGCACTGCTCAAAGGTGTGACTTGCATCATGATGAGTGCAAGATGCAAACTAAAAGCCAGAAAGGATTCATTCTCCTCCATCCATTTCATTATTATTTGTGTTATACTGTAAAAGCCTCAGTCAAGATCAACTAGTCACTAAGAAAACAGAAAAGCAAGAGAAAGGAAGCTTCATTTACTTCATTTTACAGTGGAAGCTAAGACACACAGAACGCTGAACAAGCCCAGGCAAACACAGCTTGTGCAAGAGACAGAAACCTGACTGCAGATCTCCTGAGAGAATCAAAAGAAAGGCTGTCTTTCCCACCTCATTTTGCAGTGGACAGGAGAAAGAATTTTGAAAAAGCAAGGAACACTTTAGTCAGACAGGCCACAGATACCACCTGCACACTAGAAAGAAACTACTTCTTTGGTTGCCATTGATACTGCATTCAGGTACAAAGTTAAAAGACTTATTTTGTTTCACATGGTTACTTTTAGCTTATTGGGCAGTTCTTGGGAGATGCAGGGAACAAGTAAGGAGGAGAACAAAAACTAAATCCATATCAGATCAGAAAATTGAGAATTCAGTCCTTTGTGAATGGGGATTGAAAACAGAGACTTTTTTCATGTCCCAACCTACCTCTGCTTCTGCAAAGCTGAGCGACTGCAGTTCAGACAGAACTGTAATTTTTTAAAGTGAAATGTTCAAGATAGCTTTAATTGGAAATAAAGTTCAAATAAAATGAGAAATAAGTGCATTAGGGGAAGAAAAAAAAGCAACAAGATGCCTCCATTTCCTACCACTTCCTCTACAAGCGTAACTGAGATCTTAATCGATGAGACTGCACAAAGGGCACCAGCTTTAAGCAATGCAGCTGCTTTCTGAGAAGCTCTCTGAGAAAGGGCTTGGTTTATCTGCACAGCTGGAACAAATACATGAAATGTTCAGATGATTACCTGTCCTCTTTCCCTTCCCATGAGGATATTCTCCAACATCAAGTGACTTTTGAAACATAAAAAGCTGTAACCATGAAACACGACAGTTTCAGAAAAAGCTGTAGGTAGTCAAAAGATTGGGTAAAACAGAAACCTTATGGGAAAACTGAATTTTTGTTCAAGGTGGCTACAAAACTGCAAAAGAACCAGTAATCAGTGACACAATCCAAACACTTTCAATAGGTTTTACATCATATCTCCAAATAATGCTCTTAATTCCATCAACAATTTCTGTATGTCTTTCAGTAACTCCCTCTGTCCAATTCAGTCTTCTCACTTGCAAAATATGAATAATCATATGCACTTTATCTGAGTGGTATTATGAAACTAACATTCCTAAAGTGTTTTGAGATCCCTGCTGTAGAAACACACCTGGTGTATTATTAATTTTGATTAAGAAACTGAAAATGTAATGACTAAGTATTCATGCACAAAGCAGGAAATCCTTATCTGAACTTGGGAACAATATAGAAAGAAATTAATCTTGTATACACTTGTCTTCATGTAAGATATATGTGATCCATACATGGTACATTAAAGTGGTACACTAAACTGTGAGTCTGTAGCAGTAAACTAAATCCAGTAAACTACTGTACTTAGGTTACATGCAGAACATTAAAACTCTAGTAACCTGCCTTTTGCTCAAAAAAGCCCTGCCAGACACATACTACATCTCACTGCTTTGCTTTTTAATCAAAGTGGCCATCATTAAGAACCGTTTTAAGTTCCAGTTGTGGTTGACATTTCTCTACAGAAAATTAAACACTGTAAAACAGGGTTACTCCTCTCATTTCAGTACATGGATGAACCCAAGAATGCAGTTGTCAATGCTCAGAACTCCTTGTGCTGTGCTGAAGAGCTGAAAATAAAAACATCTCCACTGCCACTAATAGCTGCCAGTTTATTCACAGGATGAAAAGCCTCAGATTATAACAGCATGGATACAGTGACATTCAAATGTATTTGGCAGCGAACTCAAAGAGCAGGAGAAGCAAAGAGGAAAAACAAAGACATGATTCAAAGTCTATTCTGTCATTTTTATAAGTACTCGGCACCTCTGTTCTGATGATTGCTGAGCATTCTTCAATTCCCACTTTAGCAATCCAACATATGGGTAAAATAGATGAGTACAACTTTCTCATACATATGGAAAATTGATACTGAGACACATCAGGCACAATTTTCAAGGTCCATTATTTTCATTTATTTAATTCTATGTACAAGTACTCCAAAGACAATCAAACTGAATGTTAACGGGATATGATATGAACTTCTGTGCCTGAAGCTTTTAGAACATTAAAGTAACTTAAAAGCAGACAGACGAATAAAACCTGAGTTTAACTTTCTGAATCTTTATTCCAGTTGTTATCTTCACTGCTTCCTCTAGTTGGAGGCTGAAGTCCCAACTAGACTGTGAACACTGGAATGGCTAAACAGACAACAAACTTAACAACTGGTTAAATGCAGCTTTGCATTATAGTTCCTCCCTACCAGCTCAAATAGAGAAGATCACAATGAAAAACTATCCACATCAAACTAGTAATAGATCATCCAAAAGACAAAAATCAGAATGGACACAGTTCTGCTCTTAACAAAGCCAGCAACAAAAGATGCCACTTAATTCCAGAAGAACAGAAAAATTACCAAATAATCACACAATTTATGTTCACCATATTGGTTTAGATATTTTCGGCTAACCTTTCCTGGCTTAAAACCAGTTTCTTTCTCCCAGTTCTAAAACTGTATATTTTAATACCCCTTAGACATTTGTTAGATATTTTAATACCCCTTAGACATTAGATCCTTTGTTTTAAAAAAAGCAAACCCATCAGACTTGCAAAATGACCTGGCAACGCCAGGTCCCAGAAGTGACAGATTCACATTGACTACTAGAATTTTTTGATAAATAGGCTGCTGCTCCAATTTTCATGGCTAAATATGGATTTGAGAGCCCAAGATGCTATATAAAGTGGAAGAGCTAGCTACTATTATTACGTATACAAGGAAATCTCCAGCCTTGTCCCTGGTATCTGTGCCCCTTTATATTATGTAAACATGGTACATCTGCATCCTAATGGCATTTATTATATAGCTGCTACTGAACCTCACACCTAATTTTTATCTGTTGTATCATAACTACAGCATTTAAATTAGAAATGAAAGAGTAGTTTTTCACAGGCTTTCATATTTTCAATTTTAAAATATACCCAATGCCACTGCAGTAATTTTAGAAGAAAACTTGAAACAATTTAATACTTTATTTTTTCCCTTTATTTGGAAGTAACTTTTACAGCCATGTATTGAATATCTGCATCTAATCAAAATGGAGTTTTCCCTAAGTTTTTATGAGCCCTGACAATGGGACAGAAGTTTTGTAGAAAGAGAGAGTCATAAATTATCTGATCCGAGAGGCTGACCACAAAACTTACTTGCACTTCTGGTTCAGCCATTGTACAGCATAAAAATCAAAAAATCAATCTTCAATACATTGCAGTTATAGGTGTTCTACTACTATCAAATGGTAGAAGGGGCTTCTGCAAAGCTAGAGAAGCAACAGTAATTAGCAAAATTGCTTTTTTTGGTTCACTAATTAAAATAACAGCTCTAAAAGATGGTGTCCCATATGGAACTGCAAAAGGTTTTCCAAGCAGTGAATAGAAAACCGGCATTACCAGACTCAGCATCTTTCCAGAAAGAGTTTAAACGTTTTTGGTAGCTTTCTTTGTTTTGACTGTTCTTTAGTTTTTATTTTGTTTGCTTGGGTGGAGTTTTTGGTGAGGTTTTTTTTTTGTTATTTGTTGGGGTTTTTCAGCAGGGTGTGTTTTCCGTTTGTTTTTGTGGAAGGTTTTGTGTTGCTTAGCTTTTGAAATTCTTTTAAGGCTTTCATTATGCATGTATGAGTATCAACATTTTAAATTTTCTTGCTGCACTTTTTGTGTAGCAAAGACCCCCCTAAAGTGTTTGTATTGCTGTGACCAAAACCAGGCAGAATGCAATCTCAGCTAACCCACTCCTCCAGGCAATAGGCTACATCTATAAATCAGCTTTCTGCCTCCACCCCTACAGATCAATGTCATAAGCAGCTATCTAGGGAGCAGCAGGGAAGCCAAGCTGGTGACCGTGTTCAAACACTCCAATAGGTTATTGAGCTGTGGTGTTAGGTGCTGCAGTCCAACAAATCTGTTATGTTCCCCTGCTATGTAAACCAGACTGCTTCAGAGCGGTTCACCACAAAAACTACAAGATGAGGCTGCTTTTGTATCACCTTCAAAAAGAACTACTCAACAAAGGTCAGCAAATAACATAGGCAAAAGCCAAAATAAAATAGAGAGGGGAAAAAGAAAATAAAGTTACTGGCATATGGGAAAGAGTATCAAACCCCTCTAAAATAATTGCTAAGTCTCTTATCAGTTTTTTAGACAGTCAGACACTATCTAAATAACTCACATGAACAAAATAGTGAAAATTCCCTCCTCCTTTTTTGTGCAATGCAAGTATCAATTGTTCTAGTTACTCATTTACTGAAGTGCCACAAGAACAACAGTAAGAAAAATAGAAGAAGAAAATGGGACAAACATTGCAACTTACACCACTGAGCCAGAGAGGGCAGTAGGGAAAGATTTGATAGCTGTTATCAATAACTGATAGAAGCATACTTCAGTTTCATTGCTAAGACAAACCCACATCCTAAGTGGGAAATTTTTTACAGAATTAATCAGGCTCCAGATAAGGCTCAGGGTGATGTAATCAAGGATGCATTCCCTAACTACACAGCATACTGAGCAGCACATGCAAATCACTGGCTAGACTGAACTTGCAGTGACTTTGGTGCACACAACAGACAACCAGAACCCAATAAAGCCATCCCTTATACATGAAGCTGATGAAAAAGTCTAGCAGAATGAAAGGAAAACACACCTCTGGCAAATGTGCTGCTAAACGACCCTTCCTTCCCACCAAAAAAAGTAAGCTGAGCTAAGTAAACAGCAAAACCTTCCAGTCCTTCACTGTTTCAAGCATCTCTGCAGGAGTCTGGTGAACCTCACTGCCCTTACAGCAGTTACAGGTTTGTGCTCGTGTTTCCTCTGGTTTGGCTCAGTCCAATGCACAGGCGGTGCTGCTTAATGCTTTGCGAGAGGCTTTCAGTTCTTGCTTAACAAAGCTTTCCTCCCACATGTCATATGTATTCAGGCTACAGTCTGTTTATCTAATATCTCCCTCTTTCTCTCTCCCCCTCCCCCTCCTTTCCACCCCCTTGTCCCCAGAAGAGAATAACCATAATGTGCCTATCGCTTGCAGAAACAGACAGCTCAGCTCCCCCTTGCCATCTGGTCATACTCTGGTCTCTCAGCTGTCGTCAACATATGAATCCCGTTGTTTTGACTAGTGGGGTCCCAAGGAACAAGCAACAGTGCAGATTGCAGGGAATCAGGATGCCCTTTTCTCTCTTCCTTAAACCAAAAATCAACCCACATAATTAGAAAGTGAAAGGGTGTTTGTGAAATGCAATACGAAGGCACAATTCCTCTACCTTTGCTCATGTGATGGGGATCCTGCCAGCCACCCCAAGCTATTCTGCAACTCAGCAAATTAATATATTTACATAGTGACTTAATGTCCAAGACACATTTTCTGCCTTTATCACCATCACAAGAACATCCTGTCCTGCTTACTCCTCAAACTTCTACCTCTTTAAAAACAAAAAACAAAAATCAAGCTCCCACAAAAGCCAAAGGTAAGTATCTAAACCCTTAATCCAGAAGAATTTATCTTACAAAGATAGGGTATTTTAAAAGACAATTCAAAGTTTGTACTAATTGGTAGAACAGGTAGGGAAGAGATTAGAAAAAGCCCAGAAAAATAAGAAATTTGTGACAACTTATAAATTTCTTCAAAAGGCAAATGGTTAATACTATTTCTAGGCTAGAATAGCATTATAAGTCTATAAAGTATGCCAAGGATAAAATTAAAATGCTGCTTTTTTTATAAGCACAACCAAAGTTGCTTCGTCACCCTGTGTGCTTGAAACATAGTGGAAGCAGCTGACTCTGAACCAGTCAGTAGCATTATGGAATATGACTGCACCAAAGTCTCAGCAAAATGACCAGCTTCCACACCTTCTCCTGCCCAAATGAAGCCAGAGGCATCTGAATCTTTCCATGACAATTCTTCAGTGGGTTCAGAACCCAGCAACTGACTACTGCAACAAGGAAGCACAAAATGTATCTTCATGCTTGGACTGGGAAGAAGGCATAACTTAGAAATACACATTAAAAATTCACATCAGTGCCTTAGTAGTAAGTTTGAAAAACTGCTTTGTTTTGCAATAACTCATTTGGAACAATGCTATGAAAGCTTTCTAAAGTCTGCTTCTGAATCAGATACTTCTCAAAATTCAGGTTTTATGTAAACAAAGTTGCTATTCTCCCACAATACTACTAAAATTATTCACCTTGTGATGTTTTATTCAATCAGGAGTGCATCTTGTGCTCCAACAGTTCCACACATCCAGGTT
Organism: Corvus kubaryi; assembly: GCF_017639235.1. Lineage (NCBI taxonomy): Eukaryota > Metazoa > Chordata > Aves > Passeriformes > Corvidae > Corvus > Corvus kubaryi. The sequence goes on from NW_024581131.1 coordinate 5,999,634, forward strand.
CATTAGTCTGGCAACAGCTATATAGTGAAACCTTAATCTGTGAGTATGTGAAAAAATATTGTATCACAAAACATACTCAAATAGAGAAATAAAACATAATTTGAAATTATATTCACATAAACCAATCCGTTTTCCCTCATGTAGCACACAGAGAGAAAAACAGCATGAAGCTCTGCCAGAACAGCAACTAGATGGCATAACAGGTCTCCCTCCAAAGATGCAGTACCATTTGGGCCCTTTGTCTCTCATATCTATGACTACACAACCAAAGATATCACAAGTAGCTCCTTGTCGGCTTTCAGGATTCAAAATGATTCAAAATGTGGTCAAAGTTCAACTTTTAACAAGTAACACCATAAGACTTGCATTTTGCATCTATATTGTGGCAGGTATCTGCCTACCTGAGCACAACTACAAGAGCAGCAAATCAAGAGCAGCACAGGACTCAGCACTGGCTGGGTGGTTTTTGATCCAAGTACTTACGAGTTCCGGGCAAGTTTATTCAGCCTGGGCCTGTCAGGACATTCCTTCATTCTATAGGTTGTTGACCTAATCAGATCAAAGTCAGTTTAAGGATGCCTACAGATTGCAGCCATAGCTCCTACGGCATGGCAGGTGTACTGTACATTGCAGAAAAAGCACTAAACTTTGCAGGAATGAAAAGGCCATGGAGACTCCAGGTAGGGAAACAAGCTAAAAGTTATTTAGGGGTTTTTTTGAGGGGGATTGTTTTTGCTTGTTTTTTTTTTTTTTTTCCAGATTGCTCCAATATATTAGAAGGGCAGCAGACAAAGCAATTATACTGCTACTGCCCATATGGTACCTGTTTTAGAATGCAGGTGAATTCACCGAACAACTGTCACAACCACTATGAGTTAAAACAGGAAAATTTAAAAACTCTCTCAACCATTATAATTTCCTTCACTAAGTGCAACAAACAACATGTAGAGCAAAAATATTTATCTTCTGAATTCCAAATACTGCCCAGGGCTGTCTGAGGTCTGGTGTAATTTAGAGCAACCGAGAGTTCTGGCGAGTTCCTACCACAGACCAGCCGGGCACTAAAAGAAGTCCTGCCATCAAACATGTTGCCCATGCAGGGGCCAGCTCTACAGCCACAGGGCATGCCCTGCTCCATATTCAGCAAGATTCCCTAGCACACCTACATTTGATTTCCTACAACAAACACCTACAATGCCCTTCACTAGTACAGCAGCGTGACCTTTAATTCACATAAAATATATATTTATGTATATTTGCTTACATCCATTTATATACAACACATTATATCTCACTAATATTTTTCAGAGGGTTTTTCTTAATCTATGCTGGTTTATGATTAGCTGTAAATCCCCTAGGATTTTTTGATCTAAATTAAATACGCCACAAGTCTGAGAGGAACACTACATCTCCTTATAGATAAACCAGCATGTAACCCCACTTCTTATCTGCCCAGTGCAGCAGTTTCTCCCAACCTTCCATACAATCAGAAAATATATTTCTTATCTGTACAAAGTCAAGGCTCTGACAAGGCTCTTCCCCTTTCAAATGTCACCATCATTCCACTCACCTTTTTCTCTCTCCCTCCCCCTGCCCCTTGTCACTTACTAAGGAAACATTCTGTGAGAACTATCAAAAACTGTTGCGACCCAAAATTATACACGTGGGTAGCACTGCCCTCTGCCTTTCGTGATTCCTCACTTTATCAGCAATATCAAAGGGCAATGCAGCATAAAAAACCCTCAGTCATTCTGGCTACTGGACTCACTTGTGAAAGGCAGGAGTAAGACAGCTGGCTTTCCTCACTGACTTTACTCATATTACTCGTGATATTTAGGTTCTCAACTCTTCATTAAGTTCACTGAGGAGTCTTATTTTTCCTTAAATAAGCAGCCAATGTGCCTCACAGACTGCTTTGGTATAAATAAATATTTCTTGTTATAAACCCAATTTTTAAAAAGGAGAAAAAGGTAGACTTGGGGAACTACAGGCTGGTCATTCTTGCCTCTGGGCCCAAAAATATCTTGCAGCAGATCTTCCAGGATACTGTGCTAAGGCACGTGGAAAATAAGGAGGTGATTGGAGACAGCCAACATGATTTAACTAAGGGAAAATCATGCCTGACAAATCTGGTGGCCTTCTATGACAGGGCTACATTGCGGGGAATAAGGGAAGAATGACTGGTGCAATCTACCTGGACTTGTGCAAAGTATTTCACACTGTCCCACACAACATCCTTGTCTCTAAATCAGAAAGACATGGACCACTCAGTGGATAAACAATTGGCTCCATGTCCATGACTGGTGTTCCTTGGGAGTCCGTGTTGGGCCCAGTGCTGTTTAGCACCTTCATCAGTGACATGGACAGTGGGATCAAGGGCACCCTCAGCAAGTTTGGCGATGACACCAAGCTGTGTGGTGCAGTCAAATGAGCTGAAGGGTGGCGATGCCATCCAGAGGGGCCTTGAAAGGCTGGAGAGACAGGCCCACAAGAACCTCCTGAAGTTCAACAAGGTCAACTACAATGTCCTGGACAAGGGCTGGGGCAATCCCAGGCACAAATACAGGATGGGCAGGGAATGGATTGAGAGTAGTGCTGTGGACAAAGTCTTGGGGGTGTTGGTGGACAAGAAACTCAATATGACCCATCAATGTGTCCCTGCAGCCCTGAAAGCTAAAGGTGCTCTGGGCTGCACCAAGAGGTGTGGCCAGCAGGGTGAGGGAAGGTATTCTATCCCTCTACTCCACTCTGGTGAGATCCCACCTGCAGTACTGCATCCAGGCTGGTGGCCCCCAGCATAAGGAGAACATGGGTGGATCTGATGGAGCCTTCCAGTACCTAAAAGGGGCCCATAAAAAAGCTGAGGAGGGACTTTTGACAAGGACATATGGTGACAGGACAAGGGAGAATGGCTTTAAGCTGCAACAGGGCAGGTTTAGATTAAATATGTAATTCTGTACCGTGAGGTGACAAGGCACTGGAACAGTTTTCCCAGAGAAGTTGTGGATTCCCCATCCCTGAAAGTGCTCAAGGTCAGGTTGGATGGGGCTTTGAGCAATGTGGTCTAGTGAAAGGTGTCTAGTGAAAGGGGGTTGGAATTGGATGACATTTAAGGTCCCTTCCAACCCAAACCATTCTATGGTTCTATAATTTTACTGCAGAGGGTAGAAAACACATTTCTTTCCAATGGAACTCATATAACAAAAATGTATTATCAAAGCAACAAATGCAATTCAGAATGACTGGAAGGCTGTTCTCAAAACACACCAAGAATCTAAATGTGTAAACCAAGCTACTTGTCAGTCCTAAAAATATGAGAAGCAAAAAAATGTGCTCATCCTGCTTCAGAGAATGTGGTGCATTTGGCAAAGCACTAATGGAAACTGCTTTTCCAGCTGGCTGCATGACACCTGGCTCAGACAAGGTAAGTGGGAAAGGGGAGAGGATTAGTTTCCAATGCTGTTTTAAACCCTTCGAGATGACAACTCATAACATGCTGGTGAGCACTCAAAAGACCTTTTTCTCACCCAGCTGTAACTTACTGCAAATGAACATAATTTGCATGTAGCACATCGTAATTACAATACCTAACTTCACTGCAATATGGCTTCCAGTCTTTTTAATCCCCTTTCTTTCATCCCTTATTCACTACAGCAGCTATTAAAAAATGACAGTGATGAAAAATTAGGTATCACAACGATTAACATCTGCGTACAGGAAGACAGTGGGGTAGTTTTGGACACTAAAAGTTAGATACTGTTGAGAGATATTTTCAAGTAAGAACAAGTTTTCCAGGAGCAATACACTACATTACAGCCTGCATACCCAAAGTCACAAAGTATATTTGCCAGAAGGTATTATTCCACAGTGGGGACATCTGTATCCATTTTTACCAAACAAAATGACATTAAATGTAGAGATCAAATCATAAAGGCTGTTGGCAGAAACCACGACTTTGTTGGTGATAAACTTATCACCCTCACTGCTACACAAGTCAACACAGAGCTCAGCCAAGGCCTATCTGCCCAAGTTACATTATTCAGACACTGTTGCTTTAAAGCAAATTGAAGGCTGAGGACGCTTCTGCCATACAACTCAGATTCAGGTTTGATGACAGCCTGATACACTGCAGCAATGGGCAGCTCTGAGACCTTTAGGAGACTGTCAGAAAGAAGTCAGTAGAGCTTTCAGGACTATTTTGCAGAGTCATTCTGAGCTAACAGCTAATGGTATGCTCCAGTCTCCTGTGATAGCTCTTGTATAACTAACTCATGAGAATCAGCTGCAAAGGAGGGAGATTTTATGTCTCATTAATTTTGAAATTTTTAAGATGTTTTTAATACCAAGCAAATAAATAATCTGAGTATTATACCCCACTTCTCCTTTGTTTTCATCTCTACTGGTATTCTCAGCTGTGTCATAATTTAGACACAGTTCTTTATCATTTGGTCTTTATCATTTGGTCTGAATACCTAAATGCATCATAGTTTACTAGTGCTGTTAAAACCAATTTTGTTCAATCTGCATTTCACAAATTCAGAAGTTTGTGGAGGTTTCATAAAGAAATTTAGTAATTAAAGCTTGCACCACTTCTGAACAGCAAGTGCTACAATCAGGCTACAAACAGTACTTGTCTTTGCGATTTGCCGCAGTTCTTTCACGTCAGAGAGATATACATATACATAACCACAGGTATCCTATGTACCAAAAAAAATATTGCATAGATGAAAGACTTTTGAAGCATGGAAAGACAACATTCAATGTCACTTCAAGTTTATCAGTATTTTAATACATTCAGCTAGGAAAATGCTGGACAGTTCCTTCTGTTTGCCAGAAACGATTTGCCTCTGTGACACAGGTTTCTTGCAGCAAAAAATTATAGAGATGGGTAAATTCCTCAGGATCGAGAACATCACCAGAAAACTGGGAGTGGGAACATGCAGTGCAACCTATCACTATGTTAAGAATCCATAAATTTTATGTATGGTGTTACCCATATATACAATTGTGCAGTGTACCTTTAGATCAGTTTTAAACAAACACGAGTATACAACTGGTATTAATGCTCTCCATGTATTCATCATGGACCCACAAAGAGAAGGATACATCACCTGTGACAAATGGTGAAAAACTTTTGTATTCTGCTGGGCACCCAGAATAGATGTTGCCATTCAAAAACAATTACTACTGAATAATGCCTTACAGTAAAAGTCTTATGACGATATCTGTAGATTGACAAAGGCACAAAAAAGGATTTAGCATACACATGGAACTTTAACACATTTCTCAGAGTACTGACACCCCTGTTTCAAAATACGTGAGGTGAGACAGTGAAGAAAGTTAGTTTAAACTTGCCAGTTATTTGTATTATGGAAATATTTAGTAGAGGAAGGCATCAATAATCAAGAGTGTTAGTGTTTTCATAAATATATGTTTTGCAAGAATAAAAAATACCTTTCTTTTTAAATTACTTTTCTTTTGCTTCTGGCAGTACTTAATACCTGTGAAGTTTAATATTCAGAATGCAGGTTTCTCTGGGTAGCAACTGCTCAGCGAGCATGAAGCTCCCTAAGAGGATGGCTCCCAAGATATTTATATAATCTGAAAACAGTAACAATAATAATCAGATGTTTATCTCAGCTTAATGAATTGATTCTAGATCTCTGCTGCTTGAATAGTTGAGAAAATAGAAGTGTTCAAGAATGATGAATGAAGAAGTAATGGCTTTCACTATCAGCCTGTGGCAGAGACCATTCTTTAAAACAAAAACCACGTATCCATGTTACAATATGATTAGCTATGACCTTTCTATAGGTTGCTTAAAGTTGATAGGAATTTTATTATAATCACCTTACAGAGCTGTACTCTAGACATGTTAAAAACAGATGTCCAATTGTTTCATTTCTGATATTTCCAGAATACCAAGTAACTCCCACTTCAGAAAGGTTTGCATGTATTCAGTGAACAGAATGGGCCCCAGGGCTGTAATACACTCACCCTTATCATTTCAACATGACTTGCTCCTGTCTACAGAGGTGCAAAGATAAAGTTGCCCAGAATGGCAAAAATACAAGCAAGTTCACACCTACCACAGGAAGCAGAACTTCCTGGCCTCTCATAATTTTTTCTCCACCTATTTGCTCTGTTTTCAAGGTAGCTATTGCTCCTGATCCATGACATATAGAGAAAAGCAGCATCTCTCCCCTGACTATCCAAAACTGAAAGGGAGCGTGACTTGGTTTTTAGGAATCTTCATAGAGTTCCTTCATCACTTAACCTGAAGCAAAAAAGAAACTCAACTACAATAATCAAGCCATGATAACAAATAAAAGCTACCACTGAGGGAAGGGATGAGGGCCTTAATTCAAGACCTAGATGTAATTACAAGTTTCGCAGTTACTCCAATGCAGTTCAGAAAATGCAGCCAACACGAGGAGCAAGCCTGTGTTTTGTTCTACAGTATTTCTAAAGAAAGAAGGCATAGCAATGATCCCTCATAGAAACTTAGGTGTCAGATTGGAAGGGGCATTCTGATGGCTCCATCAGACTCACAATTCCATAAAGTAAGAAGGAAGACAACAGGAATCTAAGGAGTACTTATGCAATAAAAAGAGAATTAAGTAGAAAGAGTAAATAAAGTTCCTGTTGTACTATAAAACATCAAGAAAAAAATATTTAGACTCCAAAGTTATTTAGCAGCTATAAGACTTTAAAAACTGGGCTAAGGAAACTGGAGAGCAGAACTATCCTTCTCAGGAAGTTCTTTCCGTATTAACTCTCCTCTGTGAAAGGAGCATCCACTCCAGCAATAAGTGAATCCTGTACTGACAGAAGTCAAACCAGGTTAGTTTAAAACAGTGAAACAGATTCTCACCTCTCAGCATCTGTACATTGGAATTGGTGAGCTTTTCTGAAACCGACCCTCTCTCTTATGTTGTTGTCAACTCCAAAGCCAAAGAAACCAAGCAACAGGAAGTCTACTTTGTCAGAACGGCTTCTGGTCTAGTTCTAAGATAAAATCTACAGAGAAGCCAAAAGCACAATTTCTCTATCTGACTGAATTTCTCACATCAAGAGTTAGAGATTTAAAGGGCAATACCTAGCATTTGTTAACTTGACTCCATGTATTTTTCATCATTGTAAAGTAATAGTTGTCATAGCCACATTCATCTTCAGATTGTAATGTTAAACAATAGTAATGCACATTGAAGAATGATAAGAACACACGCTACAGCTGATCAGAGCACCAGCCAGTTTACATCCATCCTAACTTCAACAAAGATAAACTGAATTTACACCAGATAAATCTATGGTTTATGGTTTCCCTACTAGTTAGACCTTTTTGTGAAATTAAATCCTCACTTTTCTTCTGACTTCAGGAGGGGGGAGGAGAATAATTTCCCAACACATAATTCAGTACAGAAGAGAATAGAAGGGAAGGTTCTAGAAAAAAAAGTAGTTCCCATTTTGCATCATCATAAGCAAATTGTTTTCAAGACAAAACAATTCTTGAATGAAATGAATGAGTCAGCTAACTTTTCATACTAATCAGCACGATTTCTTGGAAAAACAGATAATCATCATCATTGAAACTACAGAAGTGTCTGTTTTAAAGGTCAACTTCTCTGCTGTGGAATACCTCTACTTAGAGAGGAAAACAAGTCACAGGGAGAAGTCAGCTACAGCTCCCTTTCTGGGATAATGTAGCCAAGAGATGGAATCGTTCTCACATATGTCACTAAATGTCCGAGAAACCCTGTATCAGTGAATGACTGGCATGGTAGAGCTCTGTTTCAAGCACACTTTTTTATTCTACAGTGTGTAAAACAAGGGCAATGCAAATAGCAAGGCCTGCTCAGGAGCCACCTCCAGTAGTGAGACACCACCACTGGAAGCAGAGGCTTCTCTACCACAGGGAATTTTCCTGTTGATCAAAAAGAACTGAAAGCAGACTCCTTCACACCAAATCCAACAGAGAACAATGCTTTAGAGCCCTCATTTTTCCTTACTAAGGACGAAAACGAAGTGGCAAAACTCTGAGGGTCTTCCTGATTTACGGCTTCAGCAAGTCCTAGGGGCAGAACCTGTAAGTCCAACATGATATGCAAGAAAGGTTTCATAAATAATGGCTACATTTCAGGTATGATGAAAAGAAAAATACATAAATAAAATCAGGTTTGGGCATTCCCTTCCACTCCTTTTCCTGAGTTCATTTGCTGTATGTAGCCCTTCCACCGGCCTTGTGTTTCCATGGAAATTTCAGTCAATGTGGTGACTACAAGAGAGTGGCTTCATGCCTCTGATAAGGAGTACACATTGGCGGGAACTCATTTCAAAGCTGAAGCATGATCAGGACAAAGCTTCAAACTGTGACATTGGGAAATAACTCCAATAAGTTGTATAAGAATCTCATTATAAGCAAATGCATCATTTGAAATACCAGGCCAGTTAGATCTTTTTTTTCCAACCTTAAATCTCTAGATAAAAAATAGTATTCCTGAGCAGTTGCACATAATCCAGATGTTGCTCTTCTCCACTACTGAATCTGAATCATGATCCTCAGTTCTGATGGCACAACCATTCTCCCTGAGCAACTGATTGCAATGTTGGCACAAATGAGCATGACCTGTTTTAAGTAAGTTGGGGAAGTTGCTTCTAGAAACCAAAATCCAACTTTCACTTGGCTTCCCATCTAGTAGCATAAATAAAAGTTAATATAAAAAGGTAATTGTAAGTAAGGTAAATTTATTTTAATTAGAATAGCTTAAGACACAAGTGATTTACTGTATCCAGAAGTTTTTTTGCAAGGTTCTGAACTGGCTTCCTTATCAGCTTTCTTTCAGTTCTGTTTCCATATACTGCCCAAAACTGAGCCAAGTTCCAGCATAGCCTGTGGACTGTTCTAAGCAGCACACAGAAACAGCTATTTCCTTTCAGCAATATTTTTTCCTTATTCTCTAGAAAGATGCATCCATTTTCATTTTCTTTCTAAAGGTAACAAGGGGATAAAGAGGCTGCAGGAGCCTCAGACACAGCACTTCGGTTTTGTACTGTTTCACCACAATGTTTAACTCATTATGACATGCAGGATAGACAAAGACCTTCTGATATGCAAGGTCATTCCTGAACCACAAATATTATTATCAGGAGTCTCAAAGTCCCCAGAACGTCATGTCAGAAGGCATCTGTCACTAGTTAAGAGGAGCTGTGGGTTGTCACTTAAAGGTCCTGTTTCTTTCCTCCTTCCCTACAAAAATTTCACAGATTAGAAAAATAAAGGCTAATAAATAAGTCAAGACAATGTACACAATACCCAGGGTGGGCAGCGAGTACACAGACTAAGCCATGACTTACATAGACCCTGAAGCCAGCACTTCTGGGGGTTAGGGATCAAAACAAATGAGAGAGAAAGAGGGAAGTTGCTCATTAAATAATTATGGGGTTTAGTCTAAATTGCTAAGTAAAAGAGTCACTGCATGTCTAGCATACCCACTACTACTGTGTAAAACTAAATCCACTAAGATACCAGCATGTTCCACTCTTTTTCCCCCTGCTCTACTTCATAAGCAGGATTTCCATGATCAGACAAGCATCCACTGAAGAGCTGGACAGTTTGCCAATTTTACAGCAATCAGTGACCGTGACCACTGAACACAACAAGTTCTCTTCCCAAACCAGAAGCACCAAAATAATAATAATAATAATAATAATAATAATAATAACAACAACAACAATATAATAATAACAACAATAACAACAATAACAGTAATAAGCTTGAAGGGATTAAAAAAATTCTTCTGTCTAGTCACATTTTTATACCCTTTATACTGCAGTTTTATTTTGTTTGGGTTCTTTGGGGAAGCAGGAAAAAGAATCATCTTCAGAACGTTTCCTCCCTCATTTAGGGGATATGGAGGAGAAACGCTTTATTTGGTCTGTCAGTTTCTCGATATTTTCAGTGAACAACAGAAAACCAAATCAGACATCAGCAGACCCTGTTGTACATTATGAAATACTATACTTAAAAAAAAAAAATCCTGAGCTTCTATAGTACACTGAGTCTTCAACTTTCAAAGTAGTTTGTGTGAGGCACATTATCAACATTACAAGTGACAAAACAGAAGTGTCGAGAAATGACTCTCAAAATCAGAGGTAACCAAAGCAATCAAACCTGTTCATGTCCAGCCATTTTCTCACTTACCTAGAACTCTTCCATGAAACAGCAAAGAAGAAATGGATTTTCCTTTTAATAAAAGCAAAAGGATAGATGGCCATATATGAGTCCCTTCAAACTCATTGTGTTAGCTGGGGAAACCTTTATGGACCTGCTTTGACAAAGACCTATTTTACAGAGGAAGGAACAGAAGAAAATGCTACAAATCTCTTAACCCCTGGATACACCAGTTGTGACCTGTTCAACCTTGGGATATTTCAAGTATCCAGCAGATTGCTACTGCTGAAGTTTCCTTTATGGTCATACTGAGATAGATCACCAGAACTACAGATCATGATACATCAAGTTTGTGTTACACATTCTAGATCTGGCATCAACATTTAATTCAGTTCTGAAGGGGTTAATTGGGAAATTTGATCCTTCATATTGCCCTAGGCAATCCACAGTACATCCCTGATTAATGTGACAGGATGCATCAGTTCATAAAGGGTGAAATTTACCCTTGCACAGTAGGATAGCACTAGACCAATACTTAAGTCTCACTTGAGCACTTAAAACAATGAAGTATCAAAGCTTGGTGGAAAGACAGCATAACTAGATGAAATTCAGGGTCAATACATGCATAATAGAAAGAGTAATGTGAAGTAGTAATATACATTTCTGACTCCCAAGTTAACTGGAGTCATTCAAGAAGAGACCATTACTTCAGACAGCACGGTAAAAATATCAACTCAATGTGCAGAGGTAATCAAAACTGACAACAAAATGTTGAACAATCCAATCTAAAATTGTACTTGAGAACTAGATAATGCCAATATATAAATCAATGATACATCCCCAACTGGAATACTGACCTCAAAAATGCATAGTAGAAATAGGTAACATTAAGAGACTAGCAGCAAAAGCACTGAGTGCATGAGGACCATACCAGGATAAAATGAAAATATCCAGATAGGCAGTTTTGATGATAAGACTAAAAAGAGACATACTAGATAATGTTAGACAAACACAGGATGATGAAAGATAGAGATGATACATTAAAAATGCCCCCTTAATACCAGGACATATGTTACCTCTACAAAATAAAAGTGAATAAAGTTTTAAATAGAGAAGGAAGGAAAAGGAGAAAAGGATTTTGATGCTTCTTTTCATTCACTTGGGGCAACATAAAATTACATCCATCCAAAGTACAGACAGATATTGGGAATAGGTTCATATCCCTATATTAGAATAAAAATCAACTGGTAATCTTTGACACAGAAGGCAATTACTAACCAAGATACCAGAGGCAAACCCACTCCCCCCAAATAATCCTACTACTGGTGATTCTGAAGTCAGCTGCTGCGGCATTTCTACAACTGGCCACTGAACAAATGTACTACATCATACTGTAACAAGAGGGAACACCGGCCTGACAAAAAACCCCTTGTTTCATCACAACATTCCTGTTGTGCTCATCAAGAAGTAGACTGTCTAAAACTGACAGCAGTGCAGGAAAGAGACAACCAAGACCCTTTTAAATTAGTAAATCCAGGTATCATCCCGACCCACCACAGCAGTCTGGGAGCCCTCTTCTTGCCTTGTTAGAAACTGCAGCATAGACATACACAAGTAGAACTAGGTTGATGGTGTGAAATGGCATGAGATGTTGGACAATGGCCAAGACAGATCTAAAAGACAGGCCCTTGATGAGTTTTGCATCTCACTCACAGAACTAGTATGTGGTTATGTACAGTTCTGGAACAAAAAAGCACTTTTCCTATATTCACTGTCCCGAAATTTAAAGATGGTTAAGCCTCAGACTTAAAATCTTACCTGTAGCCAAAAGTACCTCTGTTTAACTGTGTGTGTTCCATCACATGACTCCTTATCAATGGGTATTAATGCAAAATTAATAGGCCTTCTAATGAAAATGAAGTACAAAAATTTTGAAGGTTGATGTGGAGCAAGCTAAGTACTGGGAAGGTACCAAGTAAACCTCAAATAAAGGACTGTCCTTATTTTCTCAAGGATTTAATTCCAGCAAGAAATTGAACTACTGACTTCCCCTTCCTTACCACCTCCTGCTGCCAACAGTCAGATGAAATAAACCTCCTCATACAGATTTTTATTGAGATCTCTTGAGACAAAAAAAAGTAATTTTTGGACTAGAGGTCAAGTGTAAGAATTCTAGGCCCAAAGGTCAATTGTCTAAGAGAACTGTAGGCATTTGTGGATAGCTCAGAACAGAGGCAATATCCAAGCTGTGGCTATTGTATCAACATAGAAATACAGTTGCTATAAATTCAGAGATCACTTACATAAAGAAAGTTGAAAACCCAGTCAAGGTTACAGAAAGGCCTTTTCAAAGACTGAAAAAAATACGCACCTCTCTGCAGAAAGAGTGCAATATCTAAAATTTCAGACACCAAAACCTTTCATAATGTGTGTAGTTTTGTACTTTTGTCAAGTAACAATGTTTGAAACAAGAAAATTCAACATCTAGACCCTTTCCCAAATTTAAAAAGTTTAGTCTCTGCCTTTACATAGAAGGTCAAATCCATAACTAGAGTCAGTCCAGCAGCATGGAATCCAAGGCTCTTCACCAAATAGTACCAGCTCAGGATCTAGCCCATAGTCACCAAATCTGATCTTTCAGTTACACTGTATAAAATAAATCAACTCCAACTAAGATTATGGGATACAAACTCAGGCTATTCCTGGAGTAACCCATGGTTAAACTGTGTTTCCTGTGAAGCAGTGGAAATCTAAAGTAAGACTCAATAGACTCAGAGCTAACAAGCCATTTTAAAAACAGCATAAGCAAAGCACCAATTTGCCTGTGAAGAGAGACAGACTCCGGGCTTCTTCATGATCTCACATATCCCACTTTTCCAGCCTGTTATTACACTAAATACCCATCAGTGTTTCATAATATGAGTGAGCTTACAGTCAATCACACTCTGTGGTGCTGAGCTTGCAAAGCAGCATGGATCAAGATCTTTCCATTCACTTTGAAATCCAAGTCTGGATTGCTCCAGCTTGTGTTTCAATAGAGCAGTATTTTCAAATGCTACATTTCGATTTTACAATGCTGCTGGCAAGGCTGGGAATCAAGCTAAATCCACATGCATCTAGCAGGAAAAGTTGCCACAGGGAAAGAGTGAAAAATCAAAGGGTGAGCAGTAAGATGATCCTATACCACTGACTTGCTGAATGCCAAAGAATAAAGGTTTAATATAGCACCAGAGAAATAAGAAAGCCAAAAAAGTTACTTCCAATACTGTCAGTAGGTGCTACTATGACAGAGATGGAAACACAAAATTGGAGGAAAAAAAAAAGCTGCTGCATATGTATTGTTTCTTTGTCACCCACTTACATTTCAATTACTAAATGCTTCTCTTCAGCAGTATATGTCATTTTAAATAAGCTTCACAGCTGACAAGAGAAAGCATCATGGGGCGGGTTTTTCCTGGTATAGCTTATAATGAAATCCTACTTGACTATTATTTCTATCTATACCTTTTACTGCTAACGGCCTAGTCTTTGCTGAAGTTGTTTACATGGAATTCAGGAGAGCAACTACAAAATATCCTCACTTGAAACAGCTTTCCAGTAGAACCCATTTGCTGACTTCAGTAAGGGTGACTCCTATAAGAACATGTGGAAGACAACAATGTCCACAGTAGGGTATTGTACTACTCTGCTGTGTAAAATTGCTGTAAATCCAAAGAAACATTAATGAAGCACCAGAGTTGCAACAATAAACAAAAAAAGTGTTTAGGAAAAAAAACCAAAACAGCCTCTTATAACCAGAAGAACCCAAAAACTACAGGACAGTGTTGGTTTAAGTTGATATTTAAATACTATTTTGCATATGAATTACACAACTTCCAAAATGTGGAGAAACAGCACATCCGTGCAACTTCACAGCAGGACAGACATTAGAATGGCAAGAACTGCATTGCAAAGGTCACAGTACCAGGTATACCCAGTTACAAAAACAGAACCAGTAAGAAGCCAAATGAGTTTTAAACAGTTTCCCTTCAAATCTCAGTATTTTTGCAAATTAAGAGACAATAGGAAACCAAAGAAATTGCGCATTTGAGCCAGACTACTGACACTATAATCATAGCTGCTTCTCTGTTCAGGTTAGGGAATAAAGTCTTGGTGATTTAATCGCTCCTAGGATGCATGTACAGCTGTGTTGGGATCAACACAAAAGTCTTACCACGTTCAACACCCTACCTCCAGCAATGGCCATAAACCACTTGAATTCATTTTTAGGCTGGAAACAAACATATTTTGAGATTTTCATTAGAAAAAATCAATGGGGGTGGACGAGGATAACTTCACTTTTTGAATTGAAATATGACTTGCTTTCACCTCATCCACAGCCTAGTAATTCAATTTTTCTTTTTTTTTTTTTTTTGTTTTAAACCTTTGAACTACCCTAAGCTTGTGGCAAATCAGGGACAATTCAGGTTTTTTAAAAAGTTCATTTGTTTACTGAAGCTTTTGCATTGTTATTCTTTTTATGGATTTAGTTTAAAAACTGGTATCCCTCTCCACTGGATGGCAGAAAGCTGTTCACTTTAGGCCTCTCACTGCCAAATTAATAAGCACACTGAGGAAAAAGAAAATGAAGGGCCCAAGATCTTTTTTTTCCCCCTTTCTTCTTTTAACATGCCTGAGTAGCCAATAACCAATTTTTTTTCTGCCTCCAAAATATGACCAATAACCTACTGCAGCATGTGTTACAGTGCTATGTTTTAAATCACAAACAGGAATCTAAATAAGCAAAAATAAAATCATGTTTTGGAGATTGTGGGTTAGGGAAGAACTAGTCATGCCTTAACCTCTCCTATTTCTCCCATGTTAACTGCAAGTATTAAAGGTCATAAATTGTCACTGCCCCTCTAATATATAATCTACATGCACTTAAGAGTTCTTTGCACGGCTCAGACTGCTCCCAAACTGTGCTCTAGGCTGTATCTTTGCTTCCTCACCAAGGCAAAACCAGAAAAAAGAGCCAAGACTTACACACCCAAAAGCATCACGGCTGAAACAACACTTTTGCACCACATATCTTAGCTGGCACAAATGTGTCTTGATAATTTTCAGCAATAATATCACAAGTGACCTAAAGCATTATCAAGTAAGGCCTCAAATTTGTATTACCTGCTGTCCACAGTATCAAGTTCAACCCAGTACTGCCAAGGGTTCATACGCCACAGTCACTGTTCAGCACTTAAAATAACAGAAGTTATTCTGTATATTAATGCTTTTTATTTACCAATCCCTTTCTTCTTTAAGATGAACCAAAAAAAAAAAAAAAAAACGCAAAAAACCCCTACAAACAAAACAAAGAACACAGAAACCTAAGCAGTAACTTTGTTTTCACTTTACAAACACAGGTTTCAAACACCACAGTCAAAAATCAGTACATTTTAAAACAACTAATCTTAACTGGAATTATTTGCCCTAAACCCTTCAGCATTCAATTGTTAACAAAACTGCATGTCTTCCTACAGAGTATTTACGCAGTAGCACAGTCACAGATACAGCATGATTTTGACATTTACTGTAGTCCTGGAAAGGAAACAAGCCAAATGCATTTCTGGCACAGCTTTAATAATTTCAAAATTCATTTGCACAAAACTCTGGCTTATTATCTCAAAAATAGTAAGGAGCAATATTTTATTTTATCTGTTTTCTGAACTCCCATTTTTACCTCCCAGAACATAACTCAGTACTTCAAAATAGGTCTTAAGTGGGACTCAAGTTATAGCTGTATCTCATACTAGCAAAAGGGTAAATTTCACTCCTAGGGCACTGATGAGAAGATTCGCCTTCCCCATCAGCCAAAATATTTTTTCCAGACAGTAATTTCCAATATGACTATCTTTAACGCCCATTTAACAGACTCCTAAGGTCATCCCTTAAAAAAATTCTTTGATATTTCAATTTTCAAGTTCATCAGCAGCCTCCTCAGAAATGCTTGCATTCCTAACACTCTAGTCTTCAGAATAACCCAGGAGCTGAGCCACCCACTTCACACCGACCTATACCCTTTCCAGGCAGTAGTTCTGCGAGCTGAAACTTATGCAAATAGTATTTGGTAAATATCAGTTTGCCAAATAAGACTGTTAGTATTATCCACAGGGTTAATTTTTTAACCTTTCTTTGTCTTTTACATTCCACTTGCAAATTTAGGTGGGGGTAGTGATGAGGTGAGGACTAGAAAGGAAAAGAGAGGAGATATGGGACTATGTGGCAGCTTAATTTGAGGCACTTTTAAAGGCTTCTCTATCAGTCTATCCGAATCTCCAAAGACGACTTAAAAGGAAAAAAAAAAAAAAAAAACAGGAAAAAAAAAAAGAAAAAAACGCACACCACCAGAGGGCTGCTGCCTGCAGGAAAATGAAACTGCTGCATTTTAACACTGCAGTAGAATTCCACCAGCTCCACAGAGGCATTAATAAAAGTGACCAAGTTATAAATCTTTTGTAACTAGAACACACAGCATCATACACAGTTTTATTCAGTGACATTTTGTTTGAGAGATCAGGGACAAATGCCCCTAAGGAAAGAAGCAACTAAAGTCAGCATAGCCACATTCTCAAAATGGGAACATCAAAGCAATTTTTCTGTTTTATCGGATAGTTAGAACAACTTCAGTTTTAAATGCAGACACAGAAGTTTCTGCATTTATACATCAGTATTTCAATAATCAAAAGGAGAAGCTATGGAAGACAAATACAGCATAAACAGATATCATCCCCTGGAGAGACCAGGCTGTATGGTCCAGTCCGAGGAGAGGAGAGGAGAGGAGAGGAGAGGAGAGGAGAGGAGAGGAGAGGAGAGGAGAG